>NW_006408527.1:1154215-1179258 GCF_000296735.1 Chrysochloris asiatica | reverse complement strand
TTTGAGATTCATTTAGAATAACAGTTAGTGTTACCTGAAGTAACATCACCATTTACTAGCTATGTGATTTGGGAACAGTTATATAACTTCTGTTACATAAGTAAAACAGAAAACAATAATAGTGTCTATCTCATAGGGTGTGTGAGGATTAAACATGTTAATAAATACCAAGCATACAGAACTTAGTTTGGCAAAGACTGAACATGGAATATTGTCTATGTAGTGTAGGTTTCAGGAAACTTGACTTAACAGTTTTGTGATTTATTTTTTTTGGGGGGGAGTGTTGTTTAAAGGAGAAAGACAAGCCTTTCTCAGATTGAGAGGATTGAAACTTAATTGTGAATAACTTAATCTGACATTCTGAGTTATTTAACTGTTCTCACAAAACTGACAATCTTGTATTTTAATTTAGAAACAAGATTCAGGCACACCAAGTATTGATTATTCGGATGGTTGATTTTGTTATTGAAATATTTTTCTAAGTGATTTTCACCAGAGTTTACATAGAAAAGTATGTGTTAGAATATACAAGCACATTGTTATTTATCAATGTACTATGATACTCAATTTCAGCAATCATTATGTGTATTATAAATAATTCGTTCTTAGGTTTTGGGAAGAGAAGACATTATGGAAAGATGGTAGCGAATTCATAAATCATTTTCAGCAAAGTATTACAGTGTCTTGAAGATTGGAACTGGGGCATCAACATTACTAATTGCAGGGATAGATTTACTATGAAACTAATGAAACTTTAACTTCAGAGCTCTTTGCTTGCATGTAACCTTTCAAGAGCACATGCAGTCTTATTATTTCAAATAAAATTTTCAAAGTATAATATTTACCTACAATTTGTTAAGATGCTGTGGCCTGCCCCTTTAATTTGTCCTCTGTCCTACTTTCCCTCCTTTTGATTGGGGTTGGAGTGGTCATGGACTTTTTTAGGATTAAAGGGGAAACGTTTAATTTGGGTTAAGTATATATGTATGTATGTATGTATATATATATATATATATATATATATATATATATATATATATATAATCACTTCCTTAAAAATTCTGTTAAACCTTGAATATGTTTTTGTTTTTTTCAAATTACCATTTGGAAGGATGAAGAAATTAAAAAAATAAATAAAGACTCCTAATTGTATATGGACTCCTGGTGTGGTGCTGTAGGATCAGCACTGGATTGCCAACTGTAATTCCTTCTCAAGCATTTCCAAGGCCCGCCCTCCTTCCAGAATAGAGTCCAGGTCTACCTCTAGGTCATTTGTCTCAGACATTTTATCTTGTTTCTGGACATGTGCTGATATGGTCATCTGCTTTTGCTTCTTGGACATGTTTAATGTTTATCTGTGGCCTTAATACTTAACTGAGTATGTGTTTTGGTCTTTTTTATGCTTTCTGATTGCTTCCAGGTAGATGTGATCAGTATGTGGGCTTCCCTTTTCACTCTTCTTATTGCTTAACTCAGAGTAACTTTCACAGGTGTTGTCTGCCTCCCTGGTATATGGCCGCTGGTATTGGTTCTTGCCTGGGTTTGGGTGTTTTATAGAGCATGATTGTAGTTTGGCTATATGGCAGCAGTTGCTGACTCTTCTTGTGTAAAATATATAGAGAAAGAGTCCTCCAAAGGTAGAAGGGGAACATATAACAGCAAAACAGCACCAGCAGAAAAATAAAAAAAAACAAGAGACAAAAACACACCAAAAAACAGCAACAAAAACTAGACTGAATACTGCAGTCTATAGTCACAGAAAAGGGAGAGGACGGAGAGAAGAGGGAAAAAAAAAAGCAGCCTAATACAAATATGACTTTAATGTCCTAATATGAGTATGACTTTCTTCAGCTTCTTGTTTTCAAAGCTGCCTGAGAGATTTCAAGATGCCAGTGTTTGTTGTTATGCTATACCTCAGGCTTTAATTTAATTTTTGGCCTGTTTTGTTTTTAAACTCTTTCCCTCTCTACAGCTCTGTCCTGCCCTTGCCCGTATTAAAAAACAAAACAAAAACCAACCAAACAAAAAACGTTTAGGGTCTGCTCTTGGGCTGAGTATCTGTGTGCATGCGTGACAGAACCCACCAGTGGTGAGGGGAGGTGTTCACTAGCTCAGGCTCCCCCTCTAGTCACCAAAATGGATGTGGGCAAAGAGTGGGCACGCCAATGACCAGATACCAAAGAAAAAAAATAAAATAAAATCAGAACAAAGCAAAAATGACAAAGTGTATTGTTCACCTTTGCTCTGTGGTTTCCGTGGTGTTTTTCTGTGGTGTTTCTGTTCCCTCACTTGGTCTTGCAATTTGGTCTCACCCAAGATGTCAGCTCCAGGCCTCCAAGCCCAGCCCGGCAGATTCAAAAGTACGCAATTTTTTACTTCATCTACAAGTTCCACAATTTATAAGCCTTCAAACTTTTAAAATATTCCTATCTATGTGGTTCCGAGTTTTGGAGCTCTGCCCTGTATCTGCTTTGCCTGGTATTCTGTGGTATTACTGACAGCAAACTTCACTGCACCTCCACCCTAGCCACCATCAAGATTGTGAACTATAAGAAGTTGACCGTTTACATGCTCCTTGGAAACCCTGTACAGGGTCACTATGAATCAGAACTGATTTGATGGCACTTACCAACAAGAACAACTTGTATATAGGAGTCCTAGTGTGGCGCTGTAGGTTAATGGGCTGCACTGCAATGTTGGTTTGAATTGCAAGGACAGCAGATCAAGCTCACCAGTCACTCCTAGGAAACCTGATACACGATTCCTATGGGTCAGAACCGACTTGACAGCATTTGGCAACAACAACAATTTTATATGTATAAAAATGGAAGGTTTAAATGAAGAGAAAGACCAGATAGAAAAATCAATGCAATATATAGCAAAAGCTATAAAATTGAACACTGAAATCAATTAAAACTATTCTGATTTCAAAAAGCAAATTGAAACAAAATGAATTTCAGATAAAATTAAAATACGTGAACTATTAAAAAATGATGAGTATAGAATTCAAACAATGTATAAGCAATTTGATTGTTTGATAATACAAGTTGTGAAGAAGAGTAACTCACAAGTACATTGGGAAAATATTTTTCTGCTGATTTCACATAAAATACTGACATCTGTGGTTAATAAAAAACTTAAATTCTGTTATACATAAAGGTTATTCAAGAAAACTTGCTACTTATGCTGTCATTTCAAGAAGACAAGTTACTGAAATGTACTGAAATCTTAAATAAATTTGATAGAGATTTCTCTGAATTTGACAATAATTCTAAATATTGTTATAAGAATATGATACGAGGAAATCAAGTGTATAAGATAAAAATGCGAAATGACTGAAACACTGTAGAAGTATGTTGGGAATTACATAATACAAATATGATACCTTTTATGTTAGTGAGATTATCTGCTTTTAGAATTTTGCAGTTTTTACATTTTCCCATTCTAAATAAACATTCCTTTGTATATTTTGCTTTGTTTCCATAATTAGTATTCTTTTCTTAAGAAGTAGCTGAAAATTATATAAACATTTTACTTCATAAACTCTCAATCGGACTATGTATATGATCTCAGGCAAGCTTCTAATCTCTGTGCTCAGTTTCCTAATTCATAAAAAAGTATATAATAATAGAATCTATCTTGTGAGATTATTGTAAAGATTAATTGAAACAATATTTATGAAGAATTTGACACTGTGTCAATTAGAGGTAGTAAGTGGTCAATCAATAATAAGTAATATTACTCTTAGTTGTGGTACAAATAGTTTGCATCAACCACTAACCTATATATATGTAGTTGGAACCCAATCAGCCTGTGGGAGAAAGGCGAAAGCCCTATGGAGCAACTCTACTTATAATATTTATGGTCACTCACCGTGAGTCAGAATTGACCCAAAGGCAGTGGGTTTTCTTGTTGTGGTTGTTTGTTTTCATTTTTAAGTTTCATATCAGAATAGGCAAATAAAAGTATATTGGCACTGTACCATACATTTTTCTGCTGTTAAAATTTGCTAAGAAATATAATCTTGATCAAGAACCACTGCATCGGTGTGGGTGTGTGTTTCATGGACATATATTTTCCAAGTTCCTCTTGGGATTTCATTTTAATTTTGATCTATATGTGTTTATGAAATGCATAAAGTACACATCAAAAATGTGAGATGAAATTTGCATTTGTTATATAATGCATACCCAACTGTTACACTGAACTTAATTAAAGTGGGCTTAATATTTGCTTTACATAAAGGGCTAATATCTCCCTCTCTGCTGCTCTCTGCTCTTCCTTTCCTTCACTTACTTAAAGGCTGACAAGAACTCCTTACCTGGAAGGCGCAAGTACACCACACCTTCGTCCTCTCCGCTGCAGCACTCTAATACTCTGCTCACAATCTGTCCACCACAACACTGCTGCCCATGGCAATTGTGGAGCCTCCCAGCACAGCAAATCTAGTGTCCTGAGGTGGAGTAGGGTATTCTGCCACAGCAGGAGTCGCCAGGGCCAACAGAAACCCGATTGTGCTGTTCATCTGGACAGCATACTTCACCTGCCAATTTAGGACAATAGCAATGACTGCACAGGTTTAAAAATCAGCTGTGACTCACAACCAAATCTTATCATAATCTTCCTACAGACCCCAACTGACTAGAAAAACTACTGAAGACAATATTGTTATTTTGAAATTACCAAATCTCAATACAATTTCATTTAGGTTTTTTTTTTTTTTTTTTGTGTGTGTGTATACATATTTGTGTTAAAGTTACATAAATGTGTGAGCATGTACATACCAATTTAGAGTTAAGACATTCAGAAATGTATACGTAGAGACTATGTCACATATTGCTGTTTTTGCTTAGTAAAGATTTCTATAGCAATACTTTTTGACTTAGCTATGTGTGTATATGTGTGTGTATGTTTAAGTGTAATAAAAATAAGGTAACTACAATGTTTATATAATAAATATGGAAATTATTGTATTGGTGAATGCTTTGGTGTGTCATCACAGTATTTAAAAAAAAAAAATAGGATAAATACTCATAGGTATCCTTGAGGTCTTTTCTGTCCAAATTCATTGGTCAAAAATCTAGTTCTATAAACTGGGAAAACATCTGGGCCTGATTTCGGATGACATTTACATGTTCGTTACCATAAGTATCAGTATTACTAGAATTAGGAGTTGATTTCAACTCATAGCAACCCTATAGAGTAGATAGAATAGGCTAGTTTATAGGCTGTGGTATTTATTGAAACACATCACCATGCCCTTCCTTCCATGGAGCCACTGGCTGGATTTGATCTGCCTGCCTTTCAGTTAGCAGACAAGTGCCTCAGTCACTATGACACGATGCCACCTTATCACATATGCTGTTGCTGTTATGTGCTGTCTAGTTGGTTCTGACCCATAGCGCCCCTGTATATGGTTTCCAAGGTGGAACTGGTGAACTTTGTGAGAAACATTGTGGATATCAACAAACACTCAAATAAACCCATCTGTAGTCATTTTAGTGAGAGTGAGGTTTTCATTATTTGATTTTACAAAATCAGGCATCCAAAACATAGACAAGGGCAGATGGGCTACATGGCCAGCCTACAAATAGTTTCATTCCCCTGTCTTGAAAAAGCCCCTCCTCCCATTCCCCTTTAACTGGGTATTACAAGGTCACAATCTCTTCCCAAGGTCACCTATTAGTCCTTACTGGGAGCATTCCCATTTAAAGTTAGTTTCTCCCTTTTCCCCATCAACTTCTCCTATTTCCTTGATGAGTGTATTCGTATTTTAAAGTTCCTAGCCAGTCAAACTAGTTCCTCCCCTTCATTGAGATTCTTTGTTATGCTAGCCTGCTACCCTCAAGACTCCCTAGTCCTGAAGATGGACCAGCCAACAACTTGAACCACAAACCTTGCAAATCAAGATGATTTTGCAGTCCAGTGCATTAACTCATAGTGTCACACCAGGACTCCTATCACAAATATGTCACCTTTAATAGTGGTCAGGAAGGTATTTCAATCCCCTGAAAGCCAGAAGAGAGTGTAGCAGGAAGTCTGTTCACTAAACTACAAGACCTTGCTAAGAACTTTGAAGATACTTTTGAACAGGGACAAAACAAAACACAACAAAAACAATAGACAACAAAAGAATCTACTTAGATTAAGTAACTAGATAAACCCAAGAACAAGACCACCTCCATGCAAAGGCATCTGTTGGTTTTGTAAGGAAAAGAGTCACTGAAAGAACACTTGGTCTGCCTTAATAGTTATTGTTGCTAAGTGCCACTGAGTCAGTTCTGACTCATAGCAACCTATGGAACAGCTGGTGGGTTTGAACCACTGACCTTGTGGTTAACAATCCAGTGGTGTGACGCTGTGGGTTAATGCGCCAGGCTGCAATGCCATTTGAACTGCAAGGTTGACAGTTCAAGCTCACCAGCTGCTCCTTGGAAACTCTATACGGGGTCGCTATGGGTTGGAACCGAATCAACAGCACTCAACAATAACAATAATTAGAACGGAAAAGAACGAACTGTGACAGAACGTCCTCTCTGTGAAACTAGCTATAATGTCTGTTCACAACTGTACTTAACACAAAGTTGAAGAGGGAGAAATTCCATGCAATGGTATAAACCGAAGGTTTCATATCTAACAGATGTTTGTGCTACACTCTCTACCATAAACCCATCCACCTTTCTAGCATTCCTTCATAGGTATAACCAAAAATGCCTCAATGATACAAATTTCAAGTATTTCTCAGGAACCTTGTCTTTTTCTTTGTTTTCTCTCAAATCAGCACACCATTCTGTCTAGTAAATCTACTATTATAAACATTTTGGGATGAGATATACTTTGTAAATGGCTACTACTATTAAATGTGGGCTTAAGAACCTCTTTCTGAAATTTCCAGAAGAATCTCAAATCTATACTACGATGATGGCACGGATTGATTACTATTCACCTGATGTCTCTGTGACCACCTCAGACCTCAAATCTGTCTTTGAGAGTCTCGGCCTAAGAATGTACAGATGTGGGATTCAGAGAATAGACTGAGCATTTAGAGGTCTGTATCTAGATATTCCCATCTTTGAATCTACTCCATGGCACATGACCATCACCACCACCAACTGAATGCTCCCTTCTTTAGGGAATGGCAATGGTGGTCGCTGTGTGCCACTAAGGGTATACATTTTTATGGGAGCAGAAAGCCTATTTCTCTCTTGTTGAGCGATTGGTAGATTCCAACTTTCAGTTAGCAGTTGGGCTCCTAATCCGCTATACTACCAGCTCTCCTATTTTTAAAGATTAGTCATCTTTTTTGTACGTTTTATTGCCCCCAAAAGAAGACTGTTAAATAACTGCAGTGCACTGTATCCACACAGCTCAGAAAGGATTTGCTGTTCCCTGTAATATCCTACTAGTTTCATGAAAAAGATGAATGAGCTTGGAATTTGCTTTGTACAAGATTTAAGAGTCACTGACAAGATTGTCCTCCCTCAATTCTCTATTGTTCCCAACTCTCATACCATTCTATTTCTAATAGCTGAGTCAGATACATAATTAAGAGTAGTAGATCTATCTGCTCAGCAGTTTTTGTATGTCTTTTCATTCAGGGTGCACAATATCTTTTGCTTTTACTTTGGGCTGTTATATCCCAGAGTTGAGAGAAGTTCCCTCTAATTTCTCACAATGACTTTGCCATAAATGTAACATGGTAAGCAAACAATGATCTCCCAAAGATGTTTATGTGCTAATCCTTGGAATTTATGATTATGCTACATTGAATTAAGGTAGCTGATAGAATTGGGTTGAAAACACAGTGTGAGAAAGGCTCAGCTAGCTACTGTTGGTTTTACAATGGAATGGGGGCCTCACGTGAATGAATGCAGGTAAACTCGAGAAGCTGGTAAAGACAAAGAGATTTCTTCCTAGATCCTCCAGAAGACAATGCAGCCTTGCTGACACCTTGATTTCAGTCTATTTAGAGTTTTGACTGTGAGAACTAAGATTTAAAAATAACATGTGCTACTCTGGTAGCGTAGTGATTATGAATTGGGCTGCAAACCACAAGGTCAGCAGTTCGAAACTACCAGCTGTTCCGCGGGAGAAAGATGAGGCGTTATGCTTCTATAAAGATTTACAGCCTTGGAAACCCTGATAGGGTCGCTATGAGTCGGAACCGACTCCACGGCACATAACAACAACAACATACACAAAATGGAATACTATGCAACATTGAAGCATAATGAGGAATCTGAAAAATCACCTCATAATATGGATGAACCTGGAAGACATTATGCTGAGTGAAATTTGTTGTTTTTAAGTGCTGTTCAGTTGGTTTGAACTCATTGCAACCCTGTTTTGGATTTCCAAGGAGCAGCTCATGGGTTTGAACCACCAACCTTATAGTTAGCAGTTTAATAACTATCCCAGAGCACCACCAGGACTCCTGAGTGAAATTAGTCAATCACAAAAGGGCAGCTATTGTTTGGGACCACTGTTGTAAAAAGTCAAGAAAAGATTTTCATGCTAAAAGAATCATTCTATGATGGCTAACAGAGGTTTGAGGGAAGGGAGACTTATTCACCGGTTAGAGGCTAGACTCTCGGTGTGGTGCTGTGGATTAATGCAATGGACTGGACGGTCTGTTTGAAACGCAAGGTTTGGTGGTTCATTCTCACCAGCCTCTCTTCAGAAACCCTATACAGGGTTACTATGAGTTGGAATCGACTCAATGGCACTTAACAACAAACAAAAGAGTATAGACACGTGTTCACATGAGTAATGGGGAAGGCATTTTCAAAATAAATAAAAATTATATATATCCTAGTTTCCTGAAAAGTATAAAAACAAAAAACTTTATATATATTTATACACACATATAAAAATCCTTTGTTCTTCTTGTATATAACTAGAAGGAACTGTGTATTTTAATATACGGTTTTTTAAGTCACTAAGTTTGTGGTCATTTGTTGTAGCCACAAAAGAAAACGAAGACACTTGGTGGTGGTGGTGGTGGTGTGCCAATGAGTCAGTTCTGTCTCATAGTGACCCTACATAGGGTTTCTGAGGCTGTAAATCTTTATGAGAACAGAAAGGCTCATCTTTCTCTGTGTAAGACATTTACAGACACGTGATTTCCACTTAGAGACTGTACTTTTATATAAAATGTTGCTTCCCAGATGTTGTTGTTGTTGTTGTTAAGTGCCGTCGAGTCGGTTTCGACCCATAGCGACCCTGAATAGGGTTTCCGAGGCTGTAAATCTTTACGGGAGCAGATCGCCTCATCTTTCTCCCGCGGAGCAGCTGGTAGTTTCGAACTGCTGACCTTCCGGTTCGCTTCCCAGATACAGTCCTCAAAAATTGAATCCTACATTTGTTGTTGATGTTGCTAAGTGCTATGACTCAGTTCCAACTCATAATGACTCTGTATAGTTTCTGATGAGTGCCTGGTGGATCTGAACCACCAACGTTGTGGTTAGTGCTTATCCTACAGTGCTACACCAAGATACAGGAGACAAAATGTCTCCCCACATCAATTGTATCAGAGGCAAGTGCATTTTCTAGGTCCTAGATCCTAGGCTATGATGTAACATAAACAGAAAATCTTCTCTCTCCTCAAATGTTGGAAGCTGTGACTTTTTCGGGTCAATTACCAAATGTCAACTTTCAAAGTTTTTTGTTTTCATAGGATGTAGTAGACATTGGATTCCTAACTTTCTTAACAGGCTTCCCTTTTATATACTCTGATGAGTAGACACACCTGAACCCTGGCTATGACTAGATTTATTAAAGTTTGTATCCTACCCCTTATAGAGCTCCCAGGAACCCCTTTGCCTGTATTGTTCTCCTAAAATTTACATTCTTAAAAACATTTCTATTTGTACATAGAGGATTATGCAAACTTTGGGGGTTCTAACTCAACAGTTCAATGGATATCAGAGACATTTTTCACCACTTATGTTTCTTAGCTGAGTAACTTAATGAAGGTAAAAGAAGTAATGTATGAAAGAAAAAGGCTATGAAGCCAGGCAATCTGACTGAAGGCTATGACTTTATTCACTAATTGGTGTTGTTGTTAAGTGCAGTCAAGTCAGTACGGGTTCATAGAGACCCTGTTTGTACAGGGTTTACAAGGAGTGGCTTGTGGGTCTTAACAGCTGACCTTGATGTTTAAACCAATTTTACAGCCCAGTGCTTATCCTATAGCGCCATAGCAGGGCAGCATCAAAGCCCCAAAATACTATACAGAACACTTTGTTTCATTCGAAATGTAATCATAAAAATAATATGTGAACTAAAGAGTCTAGCCTCTGACAAGCACATTGCCTCTTTCTCTTTTTTTTTTTTTTTTACGTAGGCGTTATCATAATAATTGTGATGGGTATCTGCTTGCTTTCTGTTTCACCAGAAAAATACAAGATGTTACAACATGAGACGTAAGTCAGTGTGTTAGTATATATTATGCTATTTCTGTGAGCTCAGTCCATGATTTAATTATGAAAATTCCAATCTTGACTGGCTGAGTGATTTGTCTATGTTCATACATCTCACTTTTCCATTTAGAAAATGGAAACAGAACTCTAACGCATAATCTTGTCTTAATTTTAATTTTAACATATCTTTCAATAAAATTGGAACTTCTTAAAATTCATACAGTTCTATGGATCTTAACACATGAATACAATCAGGATACAAAATAGTTTCATCACCTCTCAAAACTCCATCATGCTATTCATTTATAGTTCCCCTTCCTCTTGCCATAGCCTGGGCAGCCATTGATCTATTTTCTATCACTTTAGGCTTTCTTATTGAGACTGTCATTCGAATAGAATCTCAACAGTGTGTAACATTTTGGGACTGGCTTTTGTCACGTAGCATAAGAACCTTTTGGCCTGTATCAACAGATTGTTCCTTTTCATTGTTCTTGCTGTTAAGTGCTGTTGAGTCGGTTCAGACTCATAGTGACCCTGTATAGGGTTTCCAGGGAGCGGCTGGTAACATTGAACCGCTGACTTTGTGGTTCAAACTGAACTTGCAGTTCAGCGCATTACACTAGAGTGCCACACTAGGCTATTACTGAGTAATATTCCTTTGTATGGCTGACGGCAGTTTATCCATTTACCCACCTAATGATATTTGGGTTGTTTCCAGCTTTGGGCATTTAAGAAAGAGCTGCTATAAACATTTATAAGTGTAAACACAACTTTTCATTTCTGTAGGGTAAATACTCAGCAGAAACACTCAACGTTCTTCTAAGATGTGGATTCCTAAAATTGGAATTTCAGGAGACAATTTCAGAGGACAATTGGCTTGGAAAGGATTCTACAATGGGGTGTTTATATATAGAAGACAACTTAGTGAATTTTTCAGTATTCTGGTACCAGAAGTCAAAGAAAGAGGAATGAGTTTAGTGTAAGTAGCAAATTGTTGTTGTTGTTGTTAAGTGCCGTCGAGTCGGTTCCGACCCATAGTGACCCTGTACAGGGTTTCCCTATGGGAAAAAGGATCTTCCACTGTAGTGTATACGGTAGTTGTCATATTTCTTAACTCTTTAGTGTCACAGAATACAGAGTTCCTTGTAGGCAAAGTATCCTTTAACATTGTGTGCCATATTTACATCAGGAAGCGTCCAATGACTAACCACCACTCAGGACCGGAATAGTCTGCAGGTGGAGTAGCAATTGATGTGCTTGACTGCTAACCAAAAGACTGACAGTTGGGGGTTCACCCAGAGGTGCCTGGGAATAAAGGTCTGTCTGGTGATGTACTTGTGAAAAATCAGCTTTTGAAAATCCTATGGAGGCAGTCCTCCTCTGACACACATGGGACCGCCATGGGTGGGTGTGGACTCAATAGAAACCGATGGGAGTGGTGGTAGAACAAGGTAAACAGTGCTGGGGAAAGGCAGCGACAGAATAAAAAAGACTTTTTTTGAGTATAATGGCGCTTTAATGTTGTTTTAAGTGTCAAGTCAGTTCCAACTTCTAGAGTGAGACCCTGTATAGAGTGTTTCTGAGACTTCAGCGATCTTTGCGGGAGCAGAAATTCTCATAATTTGTATTCAAGTTACTGATAGAAAAAAAAGAGCTTCTTAAAAGGAGATGTAGATTATATCAATGAGAAATAAAGCTGATTTTTACCTTTAACCAAAAACAAAACCAAACTCAATGTCATGGAGTAGATTTAGAGTCATATTGTTGTTGTTGTTGTTAGGTGCCATAGAGTCTGTGCCAACTCATAGTGACCCTATGCACAATAGAACAAAACACTGTCCGGTCCTGGGCCAACATCACAATCATTGCTATGCCGTCACGGTGTCAATCCATTTTGTTGGGCCGTCTTCCTCTTTTTCTCCAACCTTCTACACTTTACCAAACATGATAACCTTTTCCAGAGACTGGGCCCTCCTGACAACATGCCCAAAGTATGAGAGACAAAGTTTGGCCATCCTGTGTTCCATGGAGCACTTTGGCTGTACTTCTTCCAACACAGCTCTGTTAGTTCCTTTGGCAATTCAATTTGGTATTTGTAATATTCTCCTCCAACACCATAACTCAGATGAATCAATTTTTCTATGGTCTTCCCTATTCACTGTTCAACTTTTGCATGCATATGAGGTTACTGAAAATACCATGGCTTGGGTCAGGCACACCTTATTCCTCAAACTGACATCTTTGCTTTTAAATACATTAAAGAGGTCTTGTGCAGCACATTTGCCAATGCACTATATCGTTTAATTTCTTGACTGCTGCTTCCATGAGTGTTGATGGTTGATCAGAGCAAAATGAAGTGTTTGACAACTTCATTTTTTTCTCCATTTATATGGATAATGTTTATTGATCGAGTGGTGAGGATTTTTGTTTTCTTTATGTTGAGACGCAACCCATGATCTTCATCAGTAAGTATTTTAAGTCCTCTTCACTTTCAGTAAGCAAGGTTGTATCATCTGCATCTCTCAGGTTATTAATGAGTCTTCCTCCTATCCTGATGTCATGTTTTTCTTCATATAACCCAGCTTTTCAGATTATCTGTTCAGCATACAGATTGAATTAAGTATGGTGATAGACTACAACCCTGTCACACACCTTTCTTAACTTTAAACCATTCAGTGTTCCCTCGTCCTGTTTGAACAACTGTCTCTTGGCCTATATACAGGTTCTTCATGAGCAAAATTAAGAGTTCCGAATACTCATACTTCACAGTGTTGTCCATAGCTTGTCATGATCCACACAATTGCAAACCTTTGCATAGTCAATAAAGTACATGTAAACATCTTTCTGGTATTCTCTGCTTTCAGCCAAGATCCAGCTGACATCAGTAATGATATCCTTCATTCCACGGCTACCTTATAAGACAACATAGAACTACCTCATAGGGTGTTCAAGGCTATACTCTTTAGGAAAGCTGAAGGTCACACATCGCTATTCCTAAGAGGGGCTGGTGGACTCAAACCACTGACCTTTCGGTTGGCTTCTAATACTGCTCTACTGTGCCAACAGGGTTTCTTTTTCCTCCACTGGGTAAAAAAAAAAAAAGAACTGCCATTAGACATAAGATACAAGGATCAGTCACCCTCTCATTAACCTCTTAAAATGAATCTATTTCAGGCCAGGCTTGAAAATGTTTTCTCTCTAAAAGCTACAGTTAATTGTTATTCTTATCAAAGAATGACCCACATTAACATTTAGCTTGGGGTCATTAGCATATTTATAAGAAAGGGGGTGTGTGATGAGCATTCTGCTCTACAGGCTCTTTTTTCATAGACTGCAACAGAGGGAAGGACCCAGGGAAAAAATTAAGTAAATATAATTAACCAATTGTTTCCGACTCACCCATAAACATCAAAACGCCTATGCTCATCTCAGCCTTGATCTCAGGCAGACTACTGATTGAATTTTAATTGCATTCTGATACAGGATGGTTTGGGATTCATCAGGCTTTCTTTTTTGACATAAACAATGCGCCAGACTGCAAAGCCGTTCGAACTGCAAGGTCGGCAGTTCAAACTTACCAGCTGCTCCTTGGAAACCCTATACAGGGTCGGTATGGGTCAGAATCGACTCAACAACACTCAACAACAACAACAAACTAGTTAACAATGTCCAGTAGCTGAGGAGAGAGGTCACCACGTAAGCTCTTCATTTAGGTACACTGAGATTAATGATTGGAGAAAAACACTCTGAGTATTCCATGAGATTGGAGTTCTCTCATCTGGATACCGTAGTTGTTGTTTTTAAGTGCTGTCGAGTCAGTTCTGACTCATAGCAACCCCTTATAGGGTTTCTGAGGAGCAGCTGGTAAGTTTGAACCGCTGACCTTATGGTTCAAACCGACCTTGCCGTCCAGCGAGTTAACCAACAGTGCCACACCAGGACTCCATGATAAGCATACCAATATTGTAAAAAATGAATGTCTTGAAAGGAATTCGAATGTGGAGCTAGTTCCACAGGATGGTAGAATTTAAAATACTCCAGGGTTGAGTGAGCATGTGCCAACATATGGACCATGCATGTTTATAAATTCTTGTTTTAAAAAGTTTATATAATATCAACAATTCACATTTGTATTTCTATTTGCATTGTATTTCACATTTGTAATAAATCTATTTGTATTGTATTGTATTTCTATGATTTATTTCTTTGTTCTTGTTATAGCTCATGGATGCTTTTGTTAATATTAGGAAAAAATGTAAAATTTTAATTTGAAATAGAATGATTTTTTTCTCCTAAGTTCATCATTAAACTTAGTTCAACAGTGAGCAAAAAGACAAGAAAATCTTCTAAGAGTTAAAAGCAGTAATATCGTTGCAGTTGTTAAGTGCCATCGAGTCGGTTCTGACCCATAGCAACCTTGTACAGGGTTTCCAAGGAGCAGCTGAGCTTGAACCACTGACCTTGCAGTTCAAATGACTTTGCAGTCTGGCGCATTACCCCACAGCACCACACCAGGACTCCAAAACAGCAGTAAGAGGTGCAACCAAATTTTTTTTCAAAAATTTTAAGAGCTAGAACTTTTTTTCCAGAGTTTGAACAGTTAACTGCATATCATCAATTATCAAAAATGTGATTCAGAAGTGGAAACACTAATATTTAGTTTTAAACTAGTTTTGCGTTGGGGGTTAATGTGATAGACAGAAAAGTCAGTTTGAACTGAAAGGTCAGTGGTTCAAGCTCACCAGGCTGTCCTTGGAAACCCTATACAGGGTCACTATGCGTCAGAACTGACTCTTTTGTAACAACAAACTTAGGAAAGAGCTTTCTAATGTCTATTGGTGTGGAGAAGGCTAAGAATGCATTAACAGGAAATTCCCATCTTCCCTTCAAATTATAATTTTTAAAGCAACTTTTTCCAGGAAAGGAAAAATATGAGATATAGGTGAAGAATCCCCAATTATAATTTATTTAAAGCATTTTAGTGTTTGAAAAGTTGTTATAGGACGACATTAGCATTTTTTCTACAATAGCTGTATTTCCTTAGTTTATTTTCTTATTTGAAAAATCTTTTATTAGGAGTTCAATTACATTTTTTTTTTTTTTTTGCTTGAGACCTAGAAATAACAGCACTGCTATTAAAACAGAGTTTTCTATTAATTGTAAGGGAATATTATGAAGAGTAAGAGTGGAAGTTTTCTCTTTGAATAAAGTTCAGAATACTTAACTACTGCCATGCCCATTTTTGTTCCAGAGTTTTGCAAAATAGACAAGGGGTAAGACATGTTTTTCAACTTACATGCCTTGCATGATAGATTTATATGTTGTTGTTGTTAAGTGCCGTCGAGTCAGTTCCGACCCATAGCGACCCTGTAACAGGGTTTCCGAAGGTGTAAATCTTTATGGGAGTAGAAAGCCTCATCTTTCTCCCGCGGAACGGCTGGTAGTTTCGAACCACTGACCTTAAGGTTCGCAGCCCGATATACTAAGCAATTAATGCCTGAATTTACTAGATGTTTGACACAGATTTCAAATTAAATAAGATATCTCAAAAAATTCAGATTTCCTAATGGTGCTGTGGGATACTGTACTGAACTGTAAGGTTGGTTTGAACCACAAGGTTGGTGTATCAAACTCACCAGGGACTCCTTGGAAACCCTATATAAAATAACTCTGAGTTGGAATTGACTTGATAGCACTTAGCAACAACAAAGCCTTATCTTTCTTCTCTACTTCTCATTTTTTTTGTATGTTAAAGAAGACATTAATATGAAATTTAGATGGTAGACAAAAAAATGCAGTAACAATGACACTTCTGGGAATAAAAAAGTCTATGAAAGTTGACTGGTGGTGGTGGTTGTGTGCTGTGGAGTTGGTTCTGACTCACCGTGACCCTGTACATGGTTTCTGAGGCTGTCAGTCTTTACAGGAGCAGAAAGCCGCATCTTTCTCTCTCACAACAGCTAGTAGCTTCAAAGAATTGACTTTGAGGTTAGCAACCTGACCTGTAACCGCTACACTACCAGAGCTCCTTAGAAAACTTGAATAGTCATTTAAAAAGACTAAAAAAGGTTAACATGTTTTGGTTATACAAATGGCAGTAGTTGTTCATGTTATTGTTCAGGGCCGTTGAGTCGGTTCGGACTCATAGCAACCCTGTGTAGGGTTTCCAAGGAGTGACTGATGTATTTGAACCAACAACTGTGGGGTTCAAACCCATCTTACTTGCGGTCCAGTGCATTATCCCACAGTGTCACACCGGGGCTCCAGATGGCAGTAGAGCACTCACACATTCCTTCAGTGGTGCAAATGGCTTGAGTCTTCCTTTATGTACCTTGCCTGGAAATCTACTTCCCAAAGTCAGCAACTGAAAACCCTATACAGCACAATTCTAATTTGACACACATGGGGCCTCCATAAGTTGGACTCAACTGATAGCAACTAATACTGATCATTATTGTTGTTAGGAGCCATTGAGTTGGTTATCATTCATAGTGACAACAAAACAAAACACAGACTGGTCCTAAGCCACCCTCACAATTGTTGTGATAGTTGAGTTCATTGTTGCAGCCACTGTGTCAATCCATCTCATTGGGGGTCTTCCTATTTTTCACTGACCCTCCACTTGACCAAGCATATTGTCCTTCTCCAGAGAGTGATCCCTCCTGAAAACATGCCCAAAGTACGCGAGAAGCCTTGCCATCCTTGCTTCTAAGGAACGTTCTTGACACTTCTTCTAAGACAGATTTGTTTGTTTCCTGGCAGTCCATGATACTCTAAGAGTGCTCAAAAGAGCATTGATTTTGTATAGATACACTTAGATTAATGCTTCAACTCTTCCACATATATGAATTTGTTATGGTTCTCTCTGAATCTGTTTTCTTATTCATAACCTAGAATTACAATACCAATCTCTGAGAATGATGAATATATGAGATATAATATGTAAAGAACATTTTCTGGTGCCACAGTGGCTAAGAAAAGGTTGGTGACTGGAATCCCTCAGTCACTTGGGGGACAAAGATGTGGCAGGCTGCTTTTGTAAAGATTTACAGCCTTGTAAACACTCTGAGACAGTTTACTCTGTCCTTGCTTGTTGTTGCTAAGTACCATCTAGTTAGTTGTGACTCATAATGACACTGCAGAGCACTTCCAAAGGGGAGCTGGTTGGTTTGAACCGCTGACCTTGTGGTTGAGACAGTCCAATGCTTATCCTACAGTGCCACACCGGGACTTAGGGTAATCATAAATTGGAATCTACTCGATGATAAAAGGTTTAGTTTTGGGTTTTTAATATGTAGTCTTAATTTAGAACCGCTCAGTGACTTTGATGATGCTTTGTGATCATTACTATCAATATGCATTTGTTATCACAATTCTCAAATACATTAAGAGAACATGGCTTTTTGTACCAGAAAGTGGGAGAAAGAAGGCAAGTTCAGTTGCCCTACGACACAAAGCGAGAGGGTAAAATTCTGTATCTTTCTTTTGGCTGCACTCTTTCTTCTCCTGCTCAGCCTAGTGTAATTAGAGGCTACGAAGAGTAATCTAGAATTCTCAGAAAAAAAGAAACTTGTGTTTATAATCCATCCCAAAATAATGCCTGCTTGGTTCAGAATAGAAATAGAGGACATGGAGAAGAGCTTCATAGAGTGGGATATTAAGAACTGTATTGATTTGATGGTGAAAATATATCGCCTTTTGAATAAAAGAAAGTCACAAAATAAAAAGAATTAGACCCGGGTGGTGCTATAGGATAAGTACTGGACTGCTACTCACAAGTTCATCAGTTCAAACCCACCAGCCATTCCATTGGAAGGAAGAGGGAGGTTGCTGTGCCCATAGATATTTACAGCCTGGGAAACACTAGACACGGTTGCCATGAGTAGGAATTGACTTCACAGCAGTGGGTGGGTATCTGGCTATCCAAGGAGCCCTGGCTGGTGGCACAGTGGGTTAAGCTCTGGGTTGTTAACCACAAAGTTCAAGATTCAAACCCTCAAACCCACCAGTCCCTTTGCATGGGAGAAAGATGAGGCTGTCTGCTGCCATAAAAATGTACAGTCTAGGAAACCCTAGGAAACAGTTCTACAGTGTCTTATAATCATTGGCTCTTGAGTCAAAATCAGGTCAACAGCTTATTTTCTTATGTAGCAGATCTATAAGACACTTGTGTTCCCCATTCATTTGCATGTAGTTTTCACACCAACCAAACTCATAGGGTTCCTACAGGGCAGAGTACAACTGAACCATGATGTTTCCAAGGTTGTAAATACAAATAAGGACCTTTCAGTTAGCTGTCAAGCACTTACCCACTGTGCCACCAGGGTGACTGGTCCTTAGCATTCCTTAAATGTCACCAAAGCAGAGACATGAACATGATATTTACACAGGCCATGGGGATGTGGTAGGAGTTCAAGTTTTGGTGGGAGATGCATGAAACAGTTCAGTGACATGAACCACTCCCCTTCTTTTTCAGGTTCCCATGATCTCTGGACTGCTAATCCTAAAGATGGTGTTTCAAGTCCACCAGTTGTTCTTTGGAAACCCTATACAGGGTCGCTATGAGTCGGAGCCAACTTGATGTCTCTAACAACAACATAATTATCAAGATCACCTGGAAAAATCCTCACCTGGTAGAATTCTAGCGTAATACCCAGAGTAGCACTGATGACCTGGTTGTACTTCCTGTATTCTGCCACCACAACAAATTCCCATTGATTTCAGAGCAAATGGGAAATATTTCTCTTCACAAAAGCTGTATCCAGGCTGGGGGTTGTAGAGAATTCCACTGCAACAAATCTGAAAGTTGAACATCGGTTTTTAAAGAATCACCAGCTTAATTAAGAGTACTTGGCTTCCTTAACACATGTGACATAATTAGATTTCCATAAGGCCTTTATCTGAGACCACATGTACCATGTTACTAAAAAATTCAAAGTTTAAAAATATTTTCCCAGCATCATTAGAATTCTATAAATGACATTTGATATCATGCAACTTGTTTCAGTCTTCAACAATGCTTTATACTCTATTATAATACTCTATAAATATGAATTATTTTTTGTATGTCTGTGCTTCCAGTGTATGGAAGATTTAGAATTGTAAATGAATACTTTCCTTCATATACAAGTTTTTATGTCAGTGATTATTTAATTTGAAAACACCACATAGGTGGAACCCTGTTTCTCAGTGATCCTCCTTCTTCTTTTTAATAAATTGTATTTTCCTTGTAATTTATATGATCTCTTATTTATGAACCCAATCTTCAGACAATGCAATCTCTACAGAGTCTAGCTTATATATCCAGAGCATAGGCCACTGCATTAAAAAAAAAAAAAAAAAAAGAAATTTATATGGAAATTAATTTTGAAAAGCTCTTGTAACTCTGTGTTTTCTCCAGGAACTGTGGAAGAAATTATGTGCTTGAACAATCAAATAATTATTTGCATGTTCACTTTAGGTTTGAGAGACTGACACTCTCTATATTTGACAAATCAAACACTGAACAGTTGCTGAAATTTAGTCTTAGAACCTATGCTTGGCATAAGTTACATGAATTAGAAAGATGTTTTCTGTGGCAGGCAAAAATCAACCACTGTTTAAGAGGTGCTCTCCTTTTTCTTGTAGCTCACTGCTACCTCCAGTTGCATCAACATTTGAACGAAACTCAACATAGTAACAGCAGAATGTGAAATCTCTTTCTGAGTTTTCAGTAAGAAAACTAGTTTAGTCTTTCATTTGTTTTCAATTGTTTAAAAAGCAAAGAATTTAAGGTCTTAAATTCAAAGTCTCCTAACAACAACAACAACAACAACAACAATAAGTAGCCCTACTAAACCTATGGTAAGAATGCATTACCTTTACTGTGTTTTGTTATTAGCTTCAAAGATTCAAAATTAGTTTGATTCCAAACATAAATTGTGTAACTGCTCTTCATATCATAATCTGGGTGAAGAGTGAAATTTTAAAATGTTAAGTCAGTTGTTGAGCATTAAGCAAAAAAATGCGTCTGAGATCTTCTCTACGTGGTCATCTGGGATCCAAGAGTGCAAGTCGTTTTGCTTTTGTGATAAAACAACAAGTATCTCCCTCTTGTTTTATGACACTAGCCCAAAGTTCTGTCATTTGTCATATGACTTTAAAGTAATGAAAGAAGTCCCATTCCCACAGACTGTGTTTCTGAATATGGTTTCTGGGTGGCACAAGTAGTTAACATGTTAGAATACTAAATTAAAGGTTGGTAATTCTAGTTCACTCAGAGGTGCTTCACAAGAAAGACTTGGTCATTTACTTCTGAAATATCAATTGCTGACAACTCAACAGAGCACAGTTCTATTCTTACATATGTGGATTATCATGGTTTGGAAATGACTTGATGACAACTGGTTTGGCCTTTTGGCTTTGGGGTTTCTGAACACGTAATATACTTGCTCTTTTCCTTCAGCAAGTTTATCCAGGACTTGGCTCTTGTCATTCTCTTTTGAATATTTTTCTAGATTTATCTCACAAATATTTATTTAGTGATGGGCCATTAGAATTGCTCAGTTGTATTGTTTCATTATTAATGTCACTTTCAGGGAGCTTCAGCCACTTGAATCATGGGCACCCGCTCTTGTAGATGAGTGATCGGCTTCAAAGGGGATATTTTTAAGCAAATATTTCTCTTGGGAATTCTGTACATGAATATTGTTGTTGTTGTTGTTAGGTTCCATTGAGTCGGTACCAACTCATAGTGACATAGAGACCCTATGCACAACAGAAAGAAACACTGCCTGGTCCTGGGCCAATCTCATAATTGTCGCCTTGCTTGAGCCCACTGATGCTAAATAAATAGTATTTATTAATCTTCTAATTTGCTTTTTAAGTTAGTTATCTCAGATAATTTCAATAATATAAAATTTCAATAACTCCAGTTGGTAACTGTGGAGCTAGTTTTCAAAAAGGCATTCTTTTGGTACCTACATATTTACCACTGAAAAATCATAAATAATAGAAGAAAAGAAATAAAACAAACAAAAATATTTGAGCTAATGTTTTTCATTGATTTAAAAAATGAATTTATTAGTAGACTGACCCTCTAGCCCCATTTTCAGCCAAGCAGTAGATAGGTATATAGTGGGGACAACAACACTAATAAGGTATGCTCACCATAGAATGGTCAACCATTCAAGATCAAAAGGGCAAAATTTACCTAAGGACAGTTCCGAAGGGCTGGGAAGGTGAATGGAATGGAAATAAGAACCACGGGGAGAAAGTGGGATGTTTTTATACAGAATGGACTGCAATCAGGAAAGTGTAAGAACAGTTGAGTGTAAAACTCATGATCTGCTTTGTTAACCTTTAGTCAAATCATAATAAAAAGTTAAAAATACAAAAAAGTTCATGGAAGGATTCTGATAAAAAGGGTACAAACAGAAATGATTTTCAAGTACTCGTGAATTTCAGACTTCCTGGAATCATAAAGGTTGGGTGAATCCTTAAAACTATTGCCCTGAGATAATATTTAAACTATAAATAAAAAATACTCCCTGAAGTCTTCTTATAACCAAGCAGTAGTTTAAGTTAACTAGAAAAAATGCGTATCTAAAGCACGGGTGGGGAACCTTTTTTCTTCCAAAACTTATAACATCATTCATGGGCCATACAAAATTATCAACTTAAAAATTATCTTGCTATATTTAGTCAAACACTTAATTAACTCACCCTGATGTGATGGCTGGTGTGGTGCTATGAATCAGCACTGAACTGTGAACCAAAAGGTGTACAGTTCAAACCTACCATGCTGCTCCTTGGAAACCTATACAAGGTCTCACTATGAATCAGAACTGACTTGATGCCAGTTAACAACAACAATGTGATCGCTTGAACTGTGATTGTCTTGGCAGCGCCAGACTAAATGATTTCATTGGCTTTATATGGCCCTCAGTGTCCTGGTGTGGCACTGTACAGTAAGTACTGGACTGAAAGGTTTGTTTGAATCACAGGTTGGCAGTTCAAACTTACCAGCAACTCCTTGCAGAATCGACTCGACGGCATTTAATACCAATACAGCCCTTAGGCCGGGTGCTCCCTAACCCTGGTCTAGAGCATCATGCTCTTTTATGAATTATCTATAAGGGATCAAATTGACAACAGCAACTCAAAAGATTAGATAAGAACATTAGGGGCCAATGAATTTATTTTAGGAGGGGAGGAACAGCGGTTCGAAACTACCAGTCTCTCCGCGGGAGAAAGATGAGGCTTTCTACTCCCGTAAAGATTTACACCCTCGGAAACCCTGTACAGGGTCGCTATGGGTCGGACCCGACTCGATGGCACTTAACAACAACAACAACAGGAACAAGTAAAAAAGGAGGATGAGAATGGCTACACAATTTGAAGAATGTAATCAATGGCACTAAATGATACATGTAGAAACTGTTGAATTGGTGTACATCTCTGGTAGTGTAGTGGTTACGAGTCAGGCTGCCATCCCTATGGTCAGCAGTTCAAAACTACAAGCAATTCCATGGGAGAAAGATGAGGTGTTCTGCTCCTGTAAAGATTTACAGCCTAGGAAACACTGTGCAGGGTCACTATGAGTCGGAACCGGCTCCACGGTACTTAACAACAACAACAACATTCTCAACAATAACAAAATAAGAAAATTATATTAAAAAGTAGTCACATAACATTGTATCTTTCAAGAATATGTTTTGAAGTATGGAAGCGTAAATCAAATGCTGATTCTACTTCATGTCACTCAAGAGTTTCCAACACGTAGTTAAGAAAAAAGTGACCTCATTAACACCTCCCCTCCAAAAAATCAAAGTTTATATCCAACACAACCTGTCAAATCAAAGTGAAAAGAAAGATAAATGTATTTTTATAAATATTTTAGCCGCAACATTTTAGACTACTATAATCTATTTATACTGTGATTATTTGTTTTCTTCAATCTGTGGCAAGTAAATTTTCATTAAATTTGACATTTGAAGAGTATTTAACTTTTGATGTTTTAGAATAAACTTTAACCAACACATTAACTTTTCTAGTTTTACTCTAATTTGTTCTACTTTCACCAATGAAGTTTGGAATTCAAAATGTTATCTCCTGCTTTATAGAATCCAAAACAACTATGTCAGTTTTGGGATACAATTATTTTTTCTCGGCATTAGGGAAACATATTGTCTCCCTTACTGGAAAAACTTTAAATCTTACATTCATATGTATAAATAATCATGCCCTTCCTTTTGACTCCTCACTGGATAAAACATATTAAAATACTAGAACATAAACACAAAAACAAAAACGATAAGACTTAATGTTATATTTTACCTAATACTTTCCCAAGTTATATATCTTCTCCTGGAGAACATTTTAATGCTCAAATTTATTGCAGCATTTTTTTTCCTCTCAGAAATATAAATTTACTTTTATTTGATTAAAAAAAGTCTTTTTTATCCGTATTTATTTAATTGTCTAAAATGATGGGAAACTTGGGCAAAATTTCAGTTTGGAAGGTAGGTGTAATATAAACATATAGATATACACCTAGTATATATGTACATGTACTACAGATATTAAAATGAGTCAAAAATTATCCACACTCTGATTATATTAAAACACCCATCCATGTCCATAGCTGATGACAACACTAAGCGTGCACGTGAAATGATTCTGTCAAATAGATGAGTGACAGCAGATTATGTGGCAAATAATTTGCAAATCAGCCATGATTCTACCTATGAAATAATCCATGACAGACTTGGGTTTTGAAAAGTTTGTGTAACATGAATACCAAAACAACTCATGGAAGAGAAGAAACAAAAACATTTGGACATCTGCAAACAAAATTTGGACTGGCACTGGAAGGAAGGTAAAAGTTTCTTTTAAAAAAATCATTACCAGTGATGAGACATGGATTCATCACTACAAATCTGAGAGTAAATGGCATATGGTATGGAAACATTGTCAATTGCTGACCAAGAAAAAGTCCAAAAGTCAATCATTATCTGGAAAATTGATGCTTACAGTCTTCTGGAATTCTTAAGGATCAGTATTAGACACTATCAGGAAAAAGGTTCAACAACCAACAGTGCTCATTACAATGAGATGCTCCCTGACTGAAGAGCTAAAGCCTAAACTTTGGATTAAATGCAGAGGACTACTATCTAAGGAAGGGCCTTGTGATTTTGATGACACTGCTGACACTGCAAAAACTTCCTTTTCAGATGTTAAATCATCCTCCCTGTAGTCCTGATCTTGCTCCATTGGACTTTCACCTGTGTGGTTCCATGAATGCAGCCCTTCAAGGACAAAGACTCACCTTTGATGAAGAAGTGAAGACAGTGGTGCATTCATGGCTCTCAGCTCACCCTAAAACATTTTTTAATAAGGGTATACAAAAGCTTGTTGACAGATGGACAAGGTGTATCGAAAAGCAAGGAGATTATGTCAAAAATGATGTATTTGTCTTTTTTAAAAAGTTGATTAACATGGGTGAGGTCACAACGGAACCAGAGGAAATCAAAAGGATAATAACAGAATACTATGAAGAGTTATACTTCAACAAATTTGAAAATTTAAAAGAGATGGATACATTTTTGGATAAACACGACCTACCTAAACTTACATATATAG
>NW_006408527.1:1094894-1154080 GCF_000296735.1 Chrysochloris asiatica | reverse complement strand
TATACTGCTATCATATACATACATTGTTGTTGTTAAGTGCTATGGAGTTGGGTTCTAACCCATAGCAACCGGGTATAGGGTTTCCAAAGAGCGACTGGTGAGCTTGAACTGCTGCCCTTGTGGTTCAAACCGACTTTGCAGTCCAGCAAATTAGGACCTCAGGACTCTACACATTGTTGTTAAGTGCTGTCAAGTCGGTTCCGACCCATAGCAATGCAGTATAGGGATTTCTGAGGAGTGGTAGGGAGCTCCAAAAAATTAATGGAAAAATAGATTTAAAGATAATGTAATTTTTCCACAAGCTTTTTGAAGCCCCTTCGTATATGTACACTCACACACATATGTATAACTGGTCAGTGCTACTAGATTTATGACATTTTTTAGATGTTAACCACTGCCACACTCATGTCAGTCGTAATAGTTTGCCTTTCATTCCAGATCATTTCAGTAGCTCACTTCCTTAATAATTGTGTTCTTTTGCAGTGAATCTTATGAATTTATAAGTAGTTTTTGCCATTGAATATATGATGCTGTTGTTGACAAACAGAAACATTATTACTTCATTATATGAAATCTTACCTTCAAATAAGGATTTCCTCATCATTTGTCAATAAAAGTGATTTACAAACTCCTCTGTCTGGCTGTCCTATTGATCTGATACCTAAACGGCAATTAATATAAGCATTAATCTGCAAATGACCATAATATAAAAATACTTATGACAAACCACAAAAGGTCCTATCCACAATTTCTCACCTGTGTCAGGTAGACATATACACATTTTTAGGTGAATGGATTTGATGTAAAAAAAAAATTCAAGTCACTCAATCAGATATGAATTGGGGAGGTTCCTTATATTCCAATAAACTAATATTTCCTGTGAAGGTGATGAAAAATGAGGTGGTTAAAATGCTCATGAGGATGATAGGATTTTTTATAAGCATCCTTACATCTCTATGGGTTCTTCTTGATAGAGTAGAGGAAGTAGTGACTATGATAAATGGTGGTTTAAGAAGCAAGTCATTTTACCTGGAATGTTTATTGAGAAAAGCATATTTCACTGACTAGTTTAAAAAGATTTACCTTAGCTTCAGGAGAACAGCACATGTCTCCACAGATAGTCTCTGGTTTTTGACATTTCACCCCCATGCACACATCACTGTTGTTCTTCATCAACTTCCGGGCTACAGAGCATGGATACCATGTTTTCCGGGAAAGAGCATATCCAAGAATGATGCCATTTGGCCTCACAGGAGATACCCAGTCAATTTGAAGGGATCTGTAACGAGAGAAAGAATAGTCAATACTTCTGAAAATACAACATTTAACACTGCTGCTATTATCCTCACCTACCTTTCAATTAATCTTCCAGATTGGTCATCAGGTTTATTTCATCAACTTCCTAATTAATATGTAGCAGCAAAATGAGAGTTTCCAGTCAAAATAATTTTTATGATGGGAAAACATAATTTTCTCTTACTGGGAAAACTTCAAATAGACACACACACACAGTTAGTAGCTTATATGCATATCATAAAATATGCAAACATATTTCTAATATGTTGCATATGTATATGGGTTGCAACGTGGGGTAGACGTGCAGTGAGGAGCTCTGTCACCAACAACACAGAATACTGGACCAAGCCAGTTCAGGGGATGGTGCTAGAACTCTAAACAACATATAAAGGAATATTTAGAAGCTTGAAAGGCTTACAGATAAGGGAATTTGTAGCAGAATCAAGAAATCCATTGCGTTCTAATTCAAGGTGCTCAGCTATTCCCAGAGAGAACAAGCAGAGGTAGGATCAGAACAGCCATGAACACCTGACAGAACCACGGAGATACGGGTGTGGACATTCTTTTTGTGTGTGTGTGTGTGTGTGTCCATTTATTGGTCTCTTGCTCTCTGCGCACCTCCATTCTGGTGACTAGAGGGGATTCCTGAGCGAATGGACACCCCACCCCCACCCCTGGAGGGTTCTACTATGCATGTGCACAGATTTCCTCAAAATTTAAAGTGACAGTTTCCACATAAAACCAAACAGCCACCACTGGTCTATCAGTTTGTCATACTGCGGTGGCTTGTGAGTTGCTGTGATTCTGAGAGCTATGCCCCCGATATTTTAAATACCAGCAGGGTCACCCATGGTGGACAGGTTTCATATGCGCTTCCAGACAAAGAGAGACTACCAAGAAAGAGTAATGAACTAATTCCGAATATTTAGTCACTGAAAACTTATGAATAGCAGAGAACCACTGTCAGATATAGTGCCAGGAAATGTGGCCCTCAGGTTGTTAGGTACTCAAAATGCAACTGGGGAAGAGCTGCCTCCTCAAAGTAGAGTTGACCATGATGACATGACTGGAGTAAAGCCATGGGAGAAAACCCCATGGGACCTTCATTTGCTGATGGGGCACAACTCAAAGTGAAGAGAAACAGCTATAAACATCCTTTGACAATCGGAAAATGGAATGTATGAAGTATGAACCTGGAAAAATTGGAAGTTGTCAAAAATGAAATGGAACACATAAACATCCATATCTTAGGCATTAGTGAGCTGAAATGGACTGATATTGGCCATTTTGAATCTGACAACCACATGGTTTACTATGCCAGGAATGACAAATTGAAGAGGAATGGTGTTGCATTCATCGTCAAAAAAAAAAAAAAAACAACATATCCAGATCAGTCATGAGGTACAACCCTATGTTAGGATAATATCCATGCGCCTACAGTGCAGCCCAGTTAATACCATTATTATTCAAATTTATGCACCAACCAGTAAAGCCTGTGAGGATGAAATAGAAGAATTCTACCAACTTCTTCAATTTGAAATCGATCAAATATGCAATCAGATGTATTGATCATTACTGGTGATTGGAATGCAAAGCTTGTGAGCAAAGACAAAGGATCAGTAGTTGGAAAATATGGTCTTGGTGACAGAAATGATATTGGAGAATGCATGATAGAATTTGCAAAACCAATGATTTGTTTATTTCAAATATCTTCTTTAGATAGCATAAGTGACGACTATACACATGGACCTCAACAGATGGAATATACAGAAATCAAACCGACTACATCTGTGGAAAGAGATGATGGAAAAGCTCTATATCATCAGTGAAAACAAGGCCAGAGGCAGACTGTGGAACAGACTATTAATTACTCATATATAAATTCAAACTGAAGTTGAAGAACATGAAAATAAGTCCACGAGAGCCACAGTATGAACTTAAATATATCCCAACTGAATTTAGAGATCTGAAGAACAGATTTGATACATTAAACACTAAAGACCAAAGAGCAGAAGAGTTGTGGGATGACATCAAGAACACCATACATGAAGAAAGCAAAAAGTCATTGAGAAGACAAGAAAGAAGGAAAAGGTCAAGATGGATGTCAGAAGAGACACTGAAATTTGCTCTCCAGTTAGAGATGCTAAAGCAAATGGAAGAAATGAGGAGGTAAAAGAGATGAACAGAAAATTCAAAGATCAGCTCGATGAGATAAAGCCAAATATTACAACAAAATGTGCAAAGATCTGGAATCAGAAAACCAAAAAGGAAGAACACACTCAACATTTCTCAAGCTGGAGAAACTGAAGAAAAAATTCAAGCCTCAGCTTTCATTATTAAACGATTCTCTGGGCAGATTATTGAATGATGCACAAAGCATCAAGACAAGATGGAAGGAATACACAAAGTCACTGTACCAAAAGGAAATGGTTAATATTCAACCATTTCAAGATGTAGCATATGATCAAGAGCCAATGATACTGAATGAGGAAGTCCAAGGTGCACTGAAGGAATTGGCAAAGAACAAGGCACCAGGAATTGATGGAATCAAAACTGAAATCTTTCAAGAAAGTGAGGCAGCACAGGAGGCACTCACTCATCTCTGTCAAGAAATTTGGAAGACAACTATGTGGCCGACTGAATGGAAGAGATCCATATTTGTGCCAATTCCAAAGAGAGGTGACCCAATGGAATGCGGAAAGCATCAGCCAATCTCTTTGATATCCCATGTGAATAAAGTTTTTCTAAAGGTAATATAGAAATGGCTACAATAATACATTGACATAGAACTTCCAGAGGTTCAAGCTGGATTCAGAAGTGGCCATGGAACGAGGGATATCATTGCTGATGTCTGATGGATCTTGGCTGAAAGCAGAGAATATCAGAAAGATGTTTACCTGTGCTTTATTGACTACGCAAAGGCTTTTGATTGTGTGGATCATGACAAGCTATGGACAACATTGCGAAGTATGAGTATTTTGGAACACTTAATCGTGCTCATGAGGAATTTGCACCTGGACCAAGAGGCAGTTGTTCGAACAGAACATGGGAACACTGAATGGTTTAAAATTAAGAAAGGTGTGCGACAAGGTTGTATTCTTTGTAATATATATATATATATATATATATATATATATATATAATGTGCTGGTCTGCAAGGTCGGTTTAACCACAGGTCGGTTTGAACTGTAGTGTCTGTAGTTTAAGCTCACCAGTCGCTCCATGGAAACCCTATTCAGGGTCACTATGCATTAGAATTCACTAGGCAGGCATTACTTAACAACAAGGGCCATAGACTTGGGCTCCACTTGTTTCTATCAGACTAATAAACCTGATCATTTTTATGATTTTGAGTTCTGTCCCACATTCCTCTCCCACTCTATCTAGGACTTCCTAGTGTGAGCCCCGTTCAGACTTGTTGTTTGGTGCCAACTCATAGCAACCCTATGCACAACAGAATGAAACACTGCCCTGTCCTGAGCCAACCTTACAATCATTACTATGTTTGAGCCCACTGCTGCTGCCACTGTGCCAATCCATCTCGCTAGGGGGTCCTCCTCTTTTTCTCTGGCCCTCCACTTTACCAAACATGATATCCTTCTCCAGTGACTGATCCCTCCTGGAAATATCTCCAAAGTATGAGAGACAAAGTCTGGCCATCCTGCTTCCAAGGAGCACTATGACTGCACTACTTCCAACACAGATCTATTTGTTCTTTGAGCAGTCCTTGGTACTTTCAATATTCTCCTTGTTGTTGTTGCTAAGTGCCATCGAGTCAGGATCCGACTTATAGCGACCCTGTGGGTCTCCGGCGAGCAGCTGGTGAGTTGGAAGCGCACACCTTTACGGCCCAAACTGACTTTGCAGTTTACCACATTAATCAGCAGCACCACAGCAGAAGTCCAATATTCTCCTACAACACCATAACTCAAATGCATCAGTTCTTCTGCGGTCTTCTTTATTCACTGTGCAACTTTTGCATGCAAATGTGGTTCGGTCAGGTGCACCTTAGTCCTCAAACTGATATTTTTGCTCTTTAACAGTTTAAAGAGGTCTTGTGCAGCAGATTGGCCCAATGCACTTGATTTCTTGACTGCTGCTTCAATCAATGTTGATGGTTGATCTGAGCAAAATGAAGTCTTTGACAATTTCAACATTTTCTCTTTTTATATGGATGTTTATTGATCCAGTGGTCATGATTTTTGTTTTCTTTACATTGAGATGCAATCCATACAAAAGGCTATGGTCTTTGATCTTCCTCAGTAAGTATTTTAAGTCCTCTTCACTTTTAGCAAGCAAAGTTGTATTATCTGCACATCACAAATTGTTAATGAGTCTTCCTCCAATTCTGATGCCATGGTTTTCTTCATATAATCCAGCTTCTTGGATTATCTGCTCAGCACACAGATTGAATAAGTATGATGAAAGAATGCAATCTTGTCGCACACCTTTCCTAATTTAAAACCATTTGGTGTTCCCTTGTTATGCTTGAACAACTGCCTCTTGTTCTATGTACAGGTTTCTCATGAGCACAATTAAGTGTTTCAGAATACTCATACTTTTCAATGTTGTCCATAGCTTGTCATGATCCACATAATCAAAAGTTTTTGCATATTCAATAAAGCACAGGCAAACATCTTTCTGGTATTCTCTGCTTTCAGCCAAGATCCAGCTGATGTCAGCAATGATACCCCTCATTCCACATTCTTTCTGAATCTGGCTTGAACCTATGGAAGTTCTGCGTCAATGTATGATTGCAACGGTTTTTGCATCTTCTTTCGTAAAACTTTACTCATATGGGATAGCAATGATATCGTCCAATGAATTCTGCTTTTCGTTGGGTCATCTTTCTTTGGAATGGGCACAACTACAAATCTCTTCCAGTGAGTTTGCCAGGTAGTTATCTTCTCAGAGTTGCTAGCAGAGGTAGCTAGCCATCATCTTGTTCTTCTGATCTCAAGTTCTTACAGACTGAAGTTCTCCTACTAAGAACATGAGTAGATGTATGTTCGTTTCTTGCTGTAAAGATTTATAGTTTTCACTGTATAGGTCTTTATGGTTTATTGGTTAGGCTTCTTCCTATGAATTTACAACTTAGGTGGTAATTTTAAGTAACGTTGCTTTATTGATTTCCTTTTCAGAATTCTCCTTTTTAGTGTAAAGGAACCCAACTGATTTTTGTATATTGATCGTGTACCCTGTACCTTTGCAGAATTCTTCTATTAGATCTAACAGCTATGTTGTGGAGATGCTTCTTCATTTTTGACACATATAAACAGATTTTCCCCAATAATATTTAAATAGTATAATCAGGTATGCTTTGCTGTTAGTACTATGTTGTTGTTAAGTGCTGCCAAGTTGGTTCGGACTCTTAACAACCTTTTTTAGGGCTTATGAGGAGCAGTTGGTGCGTCTGAACTGCTGGCCTTGTGGTTAGCAGTCCAGTACTTATCCTACAGCGCCACCCCAGGATTGATAAGTCTTATAACAAATACCTTTATATTATCACGCTCTTAAAGAAGGTGCATGACTCTAAATTTGAGTCACAAGCTCATTATAAATGTAAGTATACTTTTTGGGGTTTGTATATAATGAGGGCATAAAATCTGACCCAAACTTTACTAATGCAATGATGTATTAGTATTTCACTTACTGTAATGAATGAGATCATAAGGTAAAGCTATTTAGAGAGAAGACAACGTTGAAGAAAAGTACTCTCAAGTTAATGTCAGAGAACTTCAATTCTGCACATTGATCTACTTGCTAGAATGTTGTTGTTAAGTGCCACCAACACCTGTACTACCTTTAGTAATTTCTTCATAAGCTCTATAAGCATAAATTAGTTTGTTTAAGTTTTTAACATAACCTCAGAGATATGGACATGATTTTTGTCTTTCAGTTTGGTAACGAAAACTCACTGTTTGAAAAAATTTAAGTAAATATAAAATAATCATTATTTTTGTTCTCTTTGTTTATCCCAAAAGAGGTAGAACTCTGACCATCATGATTAATTCCAATTTGTAATTCTAGAATTTCCAACTAGAACAACTAAGCAATTGCACATAGTTGTAAGATACCATTAACATTTAAATTTTAGTGGGGACTTTGGAACAAAGCAAGTGCACATGAGCTATATTCCTATATTTCAAAGATCTTATTATCAACTCTTCATATTAACTTATGTTAGTCACTTATCTGCTACTGTGCAAAGTAATGTCGTTTCTAAACCTTTCATTTTAAAAAGGAATAGATACTTGCGGGCATGCTGGGCACTATCCGAATTTCAAGTGACATCACATATTAGGAATTCAATTAATCCCCGATAGTTACATTAAAAGGCATCAGTCAAGATAAACCTTGACATTTTAATAAGCTACCCAAAAAAGAAAATTATTAACGTATTTTCTTGTACATATGAACACAGAACTTTCTGTGATATCACTCTAGATAGATATTCCCATGTCACCTACAAGAGAATGGTTTCATAGACGGCTTGTATATTTGTTGCAATTATTATAAGGCCTTGATCCACATCTCAAAACTCTTCCTTCTGCGGATTCCTCATTAATTATGATCATAGGACAATTGTTGGACCTGTATAACAGAACTAAATACATTCCAAATGGTCTAATTCAAGGTTTTCCCATATCCTTTAAATATTCAGAAAACCCCACTCCAAAGTAAGAGTCCAGACTTTTCTACAAAAGCACATTAGAATGCTGTCATTTATCTCCCTAACTTTCCATATTGTTGGGTGAGGGAATTTAGAATATGGGTGAAGAAAAGGTGATTGGATATTTTGCTACCCATTGCCTAACATTCCCCCTATTAAAAAAATACTCTTTAAAAGAAAAAAAGATGTAAAATTTTAACTTCAGAACACAAGCTATGAGCCACTGGAAAACTCAGGAAGGGAAAATCAAGGATAAAAGCAATTCCTGATATCCAATTTCACCTCAGATTTGGTGAGGAAAAACTTTTTTTTCCCACCAAACTGTGACTGCTTGTGCCATACTCGACTCCAAGCTATGTAATTTTCAAATATAGGAGGCTTTAAGGCCAATGATAGTGGTCTATCTTGCAGTTACAGAGACCTAGGCTATGAGGCGATCACAAATAAAGACTTCTGAAAAGGTGCTGTGAAAAATGCCATTTATGTTATTCAGTGCCTTGAGGCAAATTTTAAAACAATTATTTGTGAATGCTACAAAGACTTTATACCTCAGACTTCTCATCAATAATACAGCCCCAAACTGGTTTGGAACTCAGAAAGCTGCCATGCTTCCAATTAAAGGCAATAAAAGACATGATCTGAGTTCTCTCTCTGCCTTCCCTTGAGCCTCATGCCTGGAAATCATACATTTTGAAACACTGGCAGTAATGTAATAAAATCTTTTTCTTGTTTATGTTCTTCTTTTGCTTATCCATTTATGGCGAATAAATAAGTAAAATTCACAGGCAGTCCAGTGCCCAGTGAAGCTGTCAGCTGTAGTGTTTGTCATATTTCAGTCAAAGCCAGAGCTAGCCAGCCATCTTCATCCAGTGTAGTCTGTACATTCTCAAGGACCAGAATTAATGAATTAGCTATTGATTAAATTCCACTCTAGCAAATCCACCAAAGCAAATAAATGAACTACTCAGGGCACATGTAGGCCATGGCCAGACATGTCTGGGCTATCGATCAGTAGTTAGTATTCTTTGGGGATATAAAAGTAGCTGATGATAATATGACAAGTATGGAAAATGCAATGTAAAAACAGTTTGTTTCCAGATGAGCAGCCTATAAAACTAGAAGAGTCCAGCTGACATTTCTACATTTGTGTGTTATAGAATCTTTAGTTACTCTATAAAAGGGAAATATTCATCATTGTCCATACTACAGACAATATAATCTAAAGCAAGGTATACATTAAGGCTAAAGACAAACAGGAATAGATGTACTCCATTGACATCATCAGAATTGTATGCTAACTGTATATGTTATTAACATATATGCATGTCAAATTTCAGTTCTGGTATGACACTGTAGGATAAGCACTGGGCTGTTAACTGCCAGATTGGTGGTTCAAATTCACCAGCTGCTCCTTGGAAACCCTACACAGAGTTGCTGTGAGTTGGGACTGACTTGAAGGCACTTAACAACAACTGCATTTTACCAAAAATAAACAAAACTCTAAGGAATACCTTTCTTAATAGAAACCAAATTACTTTAAATGCTTTAGAAGTAAAAGGAAATCCAGTCTATTGGCATTTCTTTCTGGAAGGACTTCACATTTGATTTTGCATGCTGGTAATAAAGAGAATCCTGGTGTGGTGCTGTGGGTTAATGCGCCAGACTGCAAAGCTGTTTGAACTGCAAGGTCGGCAGTTCAAGTTCACCAGCTGCTCCTCGGAAACCCTACTATACAGGGTTGCTATGGGTTGGAACCAACTCGAAGGCACTTCACAACAACAAATATAAAAGAGATTTTTAAATCAAAATAGAAATGTAACTAACGTGTGTACATTGCCAAAAGTATAATGGAATTACACACACAGTTACATGCACACAGGAGACTAACTGCTTTGGTATCCGTATAATTTTGATTAATGGCTTGGCAGCCTATACCTGCTCTTTGGATCTCGCCTTTGGAAAACGTTGATTTATATTAAGAAAGGAAAGATTTTTTTACATGTTAATATTTAGCTGTGAATGTTTTCTCTCAAGATTTTTGACTAAAAAAAGAAGTTGCGAAAGACAATGGAATAAATATGGTGGTGGGGGACTTCCTGTTCTGTCCAAGATGGTGTGTGCCTATTACAGCCTATCTCTCCCACTGATTACTAAAGCCTCTGGACAAATTTCAAAAGCAACTACCTTTGGACTCTGAAATGTTAACCACGGCAGACAGATCAAACGGGGAGCCAAAACTTGAAGGGCAAATCTAACAGGACAAGTTTCTCATCCATCACCAACACGAACAAACTCACGTCCCCACCTCCACCCGGGCGCAAGTTTTTATCTTCCATCTTTAAACCAAGAGCAAATCCAGTGTGTGACTGTGTTCAGTACAAGCAAAATCTGACAGAAATCGTCTTTTTGGCTAAAGTACCTAGAACAAAAGTTCTTGTAAACCAGAGCATGAGGGGGTAATCCCCATTTTGTTTTGCTTTGTTGTTTGTTTTTCCACTGTATCTCTGGTTGCTGTTCTGTGAGGGCTATTAGTCACAGGGCACCTAACCCACTCCTCTTAAAACGAAATAATTTTCAGTCCAGGAGAATCAGCAAAAGTGTTCTTTAGCTCTGTAGTCTCAGGGATATGGGGAATCTCACCCTTTCCCCACCAATGACAGTCACTCCCACCCAGTGATAGCCTCAGTTGTGCAAACTGTGATGTAGCCTGGAAATCAAACTTTTATGAGAAACCATGGGAAAGGAATCTGGAAAAGGAAGTTTAAGAAATAGAATTTAATCAATGAAGGAAATTTTGAGAGAGGAGAAATCTGGGGGAGACTTTAATTCTGTGCCTTAACCAATGTAGCACAAGACAAAGCATATCTGAAAAATACCATTTTCATACAATCACTTCTAGAAAACAGAAGAGGAAAGATCACTCCTAGACTCATTGTATAGAACCAAAATTACTATGGTACCAACACCAGCCCAAACTGTTACAGACCAATATGTTTTATGATCATAGCTACAAAAGTCCTCAACAAGATAATAGCCAGACTGCATCAAGCAAAATGTTAAAAAAATAATATATAACAATCATGTGGGGCTTAGCCAGAGATTAGAAACTTCTTTGGCCACTTGAAAAAATCAATCAATGTAATTACCCATATTGGCACAATAAAAATGTAGGAGAGCACTTGAAAAAATTCAATATTCATACAGGATTCAAACTCTCAGGGGAATTCTTCAACCTCATAAAGGACATCTCCAAAATAATAATAATAATAGTTAAGAACATATTTGACATATTTTAATGGTAAAAGATGGAAAGTTTTCTTTCAGAGACTAGAAACAAGTCAAGGATGTATGTTCTTTTCATGTTATTGAAGTATCCAGTGCAATAAGACATGAAAAGGAAATAAAAGGTATACAGATGGGAAAGAAATAAAACTGTTTCTTTTTATAGATGATATTATTTACTGTGTAAATCCAAAAAGTCTGCAAGAAAGCTTCTAGGAGTGAATTTAGTAAGGCCACAGATAAAAAGCCAGTATACTATATTCAACTGTCTTTATATGCACTAGCAATGAACAGTTGTATTTTTTTTGTTTAAGTAAAAGAACCATTATTAATAAATAAGCAAACAAACAAAATCAAACAAACCCATAGTGCCACACTAGGACCCCAAACAAACAATAGGCCCTCCAAATAGAAATAATAAGGTATAAATATTTGTATATGGAATTGTAAAAGCCGCCAATGAAATAAGTGAAAGATGATATAAATAATTAGAGTACATTTATCATGTTCAAGGAGCTGATAGAAGCTCACTGTTAAGTACTCAGCTGATAACTGAAAAGCTGGCAGTTGGAACCCACGCAGCTGCTTTGCGGGAGGAAAGACAGGAGAATCTATTCCTTTAAACATTATGTCCTAGAAAGTCCTCTGAGGCAGTTCTACTCTGTGATATGTAATCACTAAGAGTTGGAATCAACTCTACAACACCTCTACAATAAAAAGACAAATAATCCAATTTAAAGATGGGCAAAGGATACAAACAGGTAGTTCAGCAAAGAAAACATTCAGGTGACCAATAAACATAGGAAGAAATAATCTCGATCAACAGCCACTGTTAGGTGCCATCGAGTTTGTTCCAACTCATAGCAACCTTGGGTCTTCCAAAGAGCAGCTGATGGGTTTGAACCACTAACCCTGAGGTTAGCAATTGAGTGCTTAGGCTATACACCAAGACACCAGTAGCCAGTGCTGTTGTTACTAAGTGCCATCAAGTTAGTTCTGAGTCATAATGACCCTCATAAGGGTTTCCCAGAAGTGGCTCATAGATTTGAACCACCAACCTTGCAGTTAACAGCCCAGTGCTTATCCTACAGTGCCACGCTGTCCCCTCACTTTACCAAGCATGCCGTCCTTCTACAGGGACTGGCCCCTCCTGAAAACATGTCCAAAGTATGAGAGATGAAGTCTGGCCATCCTGGCTTCTAAGGAGAATTCTGGTTGCTCTTCCAAACATATTTGTTTGTTCTTCAGGCAGTCCATGGTACCTTTAATATTCTTCTCCAACACCATATCTCAAATGCATCAATGCTTTTATGGTCTTCCTTATTTATTGTTCAACTTTCATATGCATATGAAGATATTGAAAATACCATGGCTTGGGTCAGAAGCACTTTAGTACTAAACTGATACTTTTGCTCTCGAACACTTTAGAGTTCTTGTGCAGGTGATTTGTCTAATGCAATAATACATTGTTTGATTTCTTGACTGCTGCTTTCCTGAGTGTTGATGGTGGATCCAAGTAAAATGAACTCTTTGACAATTTCAATCTTTTCTCTGTTTATCATAGTGTTACTTATTGGTTCAGTGGTAAGGATTTTTGTTTTTTGTTACATTTACAATGTGTAATCCGTACTGAAGGCTGTGATCTTTGATCTTCATCAGTAAGTATCCATTGAAAATAGTTGACTAGAAGTTTTATGTAGATAGGGTGAGGCTTGTTGATTAGTGTACTTTCTTATGGGTGACCAGATGGCAAGCTGTGTTTGTTTTTTGTTTTTTGTTTTTAGGGCATCTCTGTTTGTTAGTATAGAAGGTATTTTATTTTGGGCCTTTCAGGCTTTTCCAAAGAAAACCATCTGACGAAAGGCATTTGAGAGGGCATGCTGGTATGGTGCTGTAGGATAAGCACTGAACTGTTAACCACAAGGTCAGCCAGCTGCTACTCAGGAACCCTTCACAAGGTCTTTAAGAGTCTAAACTGATTCATAAGTAACTTGTTTGAAAGCAGAACTAAGAAAACAAGCAGAGTCTTCCACCATGGAGGGTGTACATTTCATTTTATTATCACTTTCACCTGGTTTGTATCCCATCTTTCCACTGTGCCTGGTGTGTGCTGTGGAGCTGTTTCCAACTCATAGTGACCCTATACAGGGTTGCTGAGAGTGACTGGTATATTTGAACTGCAGACACTGTGGTTACCAGTCCAGTTGGTATCCTACAGAGTCTTATCAGGACTCACTGAGACTGTTGTTATGTGCTGTTGAGTGGGTTTTGACTCACAGAGATCCTGTATAGGATTTCTAAGGAGTGGCTGATGGGTTTGACCTGCGACCTTTAGGTTAGCAGTCCAGAGTCAAAATTCTTAAATGACTCGGATTCAGTTTTTACAGAGAATAAACTGGTGAGTGGAGTTTTCTTTGTGGAAGAAGAAAAGTAAATACCTGAATGCATAGGGTAGCTGTAAAGAAACTTGACTTTCAACCACTTCTCTGTAGATTTTTATTTTGTCTCCTGATTTCTGTGCCCTGATCTTACCCCATCTCCCTGCTCTTCAGAATCATTAACATTCTTAGGACTCTGCTTCTTAGGGTCTCTCCAGGAAAAATTAGCTTAATACCTGTCATTATCCCCTGGTGTCAATCTATCAGTTATATGTTTCTTCACTCTTATAAGATACATGTCTCTTAATGCCAAGTACAGCTTCAAAACTGTGTTGAATTCTATCTTTTGTTGTCTCCTCTCTCATTTTCCTCTCATTTTTAAGAATTTAAAAATATGTTTGCCACTCATTTAATATGTTTAATCTGTTTATCAGCAGAGGCTTCCTAGAGGAAAAGATATCCTAATAAAAAGGCATTTACAGATATTTGTTTCATTTCTTATAAAGCTTGAAAGTTATTTTTAACTACATATCAATTATAAAGAGCCCTGGTAGCATAGTGGGTTATGAGCTGGGCTGCTAACCATAAGGTCAGCAGTTCGAATCTGCAAGCGACTCTTTAAGGAGAACGATGAGGCTTTCTTCTTCTGTAAAGGTTTATTTTCCTCTGCTTTTTTGTGGAACATTTGGATGAACATCAATATCATTCTCCTAAATTCCCCTTCAGACAATTCCAAAGCCTCTTCACCCTCTAATAGTATTCCTAGTTTTTCTTTTTGGTTGTTTGTTGAGCACTCTATCTTGTTTCTGGATGTGAGCAGAAATTTTTTGTTGCTATTTAGGCACTGTGGTGCTGTTGTTTTTTGTGTTCATTAGATGAATGTATGATGGTGTATTCTTAAGTACACTCCAATTGCTGGCTTGTGGGTGTGATCTGGAGATGGGATTCTCTGTTCACTGCTCTTGCAGGTCTCTTTAAAGTATTTTTAACAGATGCAGGTTACATATACGGTTCTGATATATAGTAGCTGGTATTGTCTCTTGCACTATAGGTGGGGTTTTGCAGGGTGCAAGTGTAGCTTTGTTGTATGGCTGGAGTTGCTGTCTCTTGTTAGGTGAGGCATGAGTAGAAATTCCCACAAAAGTAGGAGGAAGGCCAAATTCAAGGCTAAACCCCAAAGTCAAGCATCATTAAAAAAAAAAAAAAAGTTATTTACATAAAGTAATGAGACCCAATAAAATCAGAGAAACAATAACCTAAAGTAAAATTAAAAATCACAGGAAAATATGAGTAATTATTTAGCATCGACCTGGTGAACAACAAAATGGACTCTATCCTTGAAAGTCAACTGCATCTGTTTCCTGTTTGAAACTGGGGAAATCCTTCTGCTGAGCTACTCCTCAGATCAGTATTAATTGTTCCACCTCATAAAACCTTGTGTGCATGATGCTACACCTTCCCTGGGGTGAGTATGAGCAAGACTGCCCTCTCTCAGGTCATTCAAATATTAAATCTCTAGCTGTAAGCCAACCGGAAATGCTCCCATAAAGATTTACAGCTTCCAAAACCCTATATATAGGGTCACTATAAGTCAGAACTGACTTGGTAGCACACAACAGCCAACAACCACATATAAATATGTAATCTAAGACATACGGGTATATCTTGCTTTACTATGATTCACTTTACTGCACTTCACAGATATTACACTCTTTACAAATTGAAAGTTTGAACACCCCTTTGACAAGTAAGTCTCTTGGCATCATTTCTCTAAGAGCTTGTGCTTATTTCATGTCTCTGTGTCACATTTTGATAAATCTCACAATATTTCAAAAATTTTTGGATGGAGAAGAACTGCTCCATATGGTTTCTAAGGCTGTAGGTCTTTACAGAAGCAGTCTGCTACATCTTTCTTTCACTGAGCATCTGGTGGGTTGGAACCAGAAATCTTTCAGTTAGCAGCTTAGTGCTATTACCACTGTACTACTAGGGTCCCTTCAACTAGAGTTCCTCCTCAGTTCTTAAAGACTCAAGTCAAATGCCACATCCTCTATGAAACAGTCACAGCTAATCCTAGCTAGTTTGGTACTTTTTTCTTTATTCTCTTCTTGCACACTGCAAACCTCTGATGTAGTACCAGAGACTTCTGAAAGTTCATGGAAAAATTTGATTTTTCCAAGAACATTTTGAAGCCTCTTCATGTTTTTCAAATTGTTCTAGAATTACTTATATTCAGTGAGTGTCTCGTACAGATTGAAACCATGTTTTATACTTCTGTATATCACTTTTGTTACCTACATTATTATCGCCACAAAATGTGTTTGTTGAAAGAATAAATAATGTCATAGTTGTTTAGTGCCATCGAGTCAGTTCTGACTCATAGAATAAGCATCCATTAACTTGAGCATTTCCCTTCTGCATAGCAAGTAATCTTATGCATAGGTAGTGATGAACTGGCTGAGGGGATTATCAATTATGCTGCTGTTTTTGTTGTTAGGTACCATCTAGTTGATTCCAACTCAGTACCACGTACAGAGTTGTGAGGTTGTAAACCTTTACAGTAGTAGAAAGTCTCATCTTTCTCTCGATGAATGGCTCGTGGTGTTTGAACTACCGAACTTGTGATTCATAGTCCAGTTGCTTACCCTATAGCACATAAGAATCTGTCATGTGTTGTATAAAATATGTCGTGCATTATGAGCTGAGCTGGTAAGCACAAGGCCAGCAGTTTGAATCTACCAGTAGCTCCTTGGGAGAAAAATGAGGCTACTGTAAAGACTTACTGCTTTCAAAATCATACACAGGGTCACGATGAGTCAGAACTGACTGGATGGCACACAACCACCACCATCAGGGACAGGGTGATTTTACCTGAACAACTAAAAACCTAGTTACTTGGGTTTTTCTAATGATTTTAATTACTAGTCCTCAAGGTCAGTACACATATTTTTGAACCATTAAAAAAAAAAAAAAAAAAAAGACCTCATGATTTCAATCTGCCAAAGAGGTATCCTTTAGAATTGAAATATTTTATTATTTTTAGTAAGACTATATGTGTGTGTATTTGCGTGAGAAGAGCAATTAATTTGGCAAGGGCAAAAGTATGATGTGGGAACAGATTCCTTTCTCCAGCCTCAGCTTTATTTTAGTAATGAATAATTATCATGGCATTTTTAGCTTGTGAAATTTGACTTTACATCTTCTTTTTATTATTGCTAACTTTGAATTGTAAAGGGGCTTACTTTCAAACTAGGGTCATTTCTCAGCAACAAAAGAATACAAAAAAAAAAAAAAGATTCTACAAAGAGTCTGATAAAATTGACAATGTTGATTCAAAGATTATGTCCTCTATTTATTTTACAAGTATTTCTAGCTTTAGGACAATCTGACATATGTAAATCTAATTTTTTTTCCAAGGAGATTAAGTTAGAATGTAGTCATTCTAATTAAAAATGTGTTATTTGCCACACAGACGGATTCGCTGAAGGACACCTTTAAATAAAAAGACTCCTTAGTACATTTAAGTATTTGTTCTTACATTACTAAGTAATGTGAAGTAAGGCTGGGCAATCTGGGAAATCAAAATGTAAATGTTCAAGGAATCTGGCCAATGAACATCAACAATTGTGCAATAAGATAAAAAAAATTTGATTTACACACATATTTAAAGCAGTTCATTAAGTGAGATTGTCATGGCTTTGAGGATACAATTGGTTTTCAATTTCTTTGCTTCTTATCAGAGTTCTTTACATTAACGGAAATAAATGTATACCTGGAGGTGATGCTGTGAATCATGGGGGTTGGTATATCACCTGGAGTCTCTTCGACAGTAGTGATTTGGGTTCCATTGCTTTTCACACAGGCATACTTTGTGCAGGCTTCAACCTGAAAACAGTAGTTCAAAAAAGAGTAGGTCCAGCTATTTTCGAAATGCAGACTGACAATGGACTGAATCTCACCCACTCTTACTTCATATGAACTGCTTCTCATGCCCTTTAGACTCTTGGGGTTCAATAAATATTCATTTTTGATATGAATGTACTCCAGTGGTACAAGCTCAAAGCAGATTACAGAACTGGGCTCAGGACAATTGATTTAGTATCTAAAATGGTGAGGCTTGATCTCTGGTTCCAACATTCAGAAAGAGACAGACATATTAATCTACTAAGAGCACAGTCAAGGCATGGAAATGACTAGGTAACAGTTTGCAAGTATAATAGGTTATCACTGCATACTGCTCCTTAGATCTATAACCAAGTCGTGTAATGATGGTATCTTCTGCAAGTCTTGACACTTTACAACAAATAACCTAAATGCTAATGTCTAATGGATGAAAAATGAGGCCTAGACAAGACTTCCAATGTGGTTGAGCTGTTTTATATCCATTTGTTCCAGCTGCAATTGTATCTTTATTTAATCACAGGAGAAAATCATCATTCACTCCTTTAATTCTGCCACCTAATCTGAATGAAAACTAAGGAGGGTGGAATAACTGAAGATTTGCTAAGGAGTTCATCAAACATTAGTAACACAAAAGGAACACACCCAGAAAGAGAAAGATGAATGTAGAGAAGGTTGCTAGTAGAACATCCTCACAGATACATCATTCTGTTATCAATTAAAGGATAAACCAAAGAGGAACTATACCTTTTCCAATGCTAATTTCCTTTCAGCACTTAATACATAAATGGAGGAGAGAAACTATATACTGTGATTCTTAAGTACCAATACTAAGCCTTTAAGTGAGGAAGTTTTCTTGCTTCACTGGCATTTAAGAAAAGACAAATGTGATTCTTCTTGTATTTATTTATAGATGTGACATTTTACTCATAGGGCAGTTGCACCTAAATGGGAATTGATGCATGCATATTTTTTTATAATGCTGTTTAAGTGTGTCTTTTACTTATGCCATAGAGAATTTTGAGATAAAACTTTAGATTCTTAAACTCTATCAAGGCTCTCTCCTTTGAGTATGTCCAATTAAAACACAACAAATTTAATGGTAAATGAACACAAATTTTACTTACTGCAAATAAAATAAACATATGGGAAATATTTTTCTATATGATAACTAAGAATCAACTCAACTGACTGTATTGTGTGTCTAATACATGCCAAATACTCTGGTATACAAATTATACTGTTCAGTCTTTCAGAAATTCGCAAATTTGGGCTCAGAGAAATCATAGATATGATCAACTGATAATATTTGAGATAACTAATTTGTGGGTTACAATGTACCCTATTGTCTTATTATATAAATATTAAGCATATACCGAAGCATAAACTATGTAGTCATATTCAAATGTTTCTCCAGAAAGCTTTTATTTGACTTGCGAGAAATATGCCAATATTTTCCTCATTTTTATTAACATTATAGTCCAACTTTCCATCTTTGGAGCATATTTCCAGTGCTATAGTTGTTTTGTATAATATGTGAATGAAACACAAATATGAGAATTTATCATATTACCATTAAAGACAAAACTGAACCAACTTTAAATTCATGTATATTGATCTCTTTTAAAATAAATATGCAAAGAAATTTATTTTAAAAATAGATTTGAGTTCATAGATGTGTCTGCTTTAAAATCAATAGTTCTTTTACAGAGGGGCTTAGAATAGAGAGCTTTAGTTCCAAAGTATTAGGCATTCTAATTATATGCACATTTTGAATGAAATCCAATTATCTTTGACATTATAATGAAGATCCGTTGAAATTTGATACTAAATTTTCCAGAAGTGTAACCGTTGTTCCAAGTGCAGTATTCTTGAATGGTGAAGAGGTTCACAACAGTATAGTTGTCAGGATAAGAATATTTAGTCACAAACAGCAAAATTCATATATTGAATTCAAATTAGTCTCTTGTCTCCTTCTGTTTCTGTGTTCCAGATGAGATGAAAATTCTACCACTGACTCAACCAAGTAAGTAGGACTTGAAGCCTCTCACACTAGAATAGGTCTGAAACACTTTTTTTGTTTCTTTCTTTTGGATTATATTCCACATTTTTTCTCTTGCTCTACCCAGAGCCTCCTATTGTGATCTCTTTCAGAGTGGTCAGCAATGGTAGCCAAGGATTATTGTTGTTGTTGTTAAGTGCCGTCGCCAAGTCAGTTCCGAGCCATAGCGACCCTGTATAGGGTTTCAAGGAGCAACTGGAGAGCCTGAACTGCCAAGCTTGTGGTTCAAACAGACTTTATTGTTCAGCGCATTAACCCACAGCACCGCACCAGGACTCCTATCTACTTCTTTTTTCAGGGTCCTGGAGGCTGGGATTCACATGGTAGTCCATGGAACACTTTTAAATATCAAATCTTGCTCCATGGTCAGATAAGGAGCTGGGCTTGTCTGCACAACTCCCAGTGATCTTAGCCACACTTTGTGTTTTAAATTCTAATAAAGTAACATTGGGTCATAATGGATTTGATGGCATCAGGAGTGGCTCTATAGGATAAGCACTGAATTGCTAATCACAAGGTCAGTGGTTCAAACCCATCAGTTGCTCAGGATCGCTACAAGTTGGAACCTACTTGACAGCAGTCAACAACAACAAATAACAGCACAACAAATAAATGAGCAGCCTTTGAGAGTTCAGTCTGCTTTTCTAACCTGTCATAGAACAAACTACAACTACCCCACAGGTTTCTAAAACTGTAATTTTTATGAAAGTAGACTGTCATATCATCCTTCTTCAATGGGGCAGCTGGTGGATTTGAACCATCAACCTTCTGGTTCCCAGACAAGCACTAACAACTGCATCACCAGGGTTCCTTGCTTTCTCTGCAGGGGCCCAAAAAGAGGACAATAAGCGAATCCTCCGTCACCTTCCTATACTACAATACTGTATTTCTTCTTATTTTGAGTGTGATCATGATTTTATTCTTTGATCTATGGTGTGTGCACCTAGATGGATTCATTCTAAGAGTAAATGGATATACATGTCAGTCTACATATTCCATTGAGTCCTGCTACGGTGCTATAGGACAAGCACTAGATTGCAAGGTCAGTTTGAACCACAAGATTGGCAGTTCAGACTCACCAGCTGCTCCCTGGAAACCCGATACAGGGTCACTATGAGTCAGAACCAACTCGTTGGCACTTAACAGCAACAACAACATATTCCATGCTGAGATAACTGAGACGGGCTACTGAAAATCAAGGCAGGTGACCAAAAAGAACAAATATACCTTTCTTGTTCCATCACATATCTTTTTATATGGTTTTCTTAGAAAGACAGCATTCTGGTGCAAGAAGCTAACGAATTCATTGTAGTCAAATTATTATGTATGCTTCACCTTAAGTAGTCAAATTATTATGTATGCTTCACCTTAGAATGAGGGAGCGCTACGTCTCTGTAGGATAAGCACTAAACTGGGAACAATGATAGCAGTTGGAGCCCATCAGTTGTTTAGAGGGAGAAAGATGAAGCTTTCTACTCCAGCAAAGATATTGTTGTTATTGTTAAGTGCTACTGAGTTGGTTCTGATCCATAGCGACTCTGTATAGAGTTCTGAGGAGCAGCTGGTGGGTTTGAGCCACTGAACTTGTGAATAGCAATCTAACACTTATTCTACATGACCACATTAGGACTCCCTTACAAACCCAATACAGAGTCACTTTGAACCGACTGGATGACATTTAACAACAACAACAACACCTTTCAAATGTGGGGAACAGAAGTTGATGGGAAAATGTAAAAGACAGCATTACTAAATAAACAGAGCCAGGGGAAAAACTGTGTGATTAGTTAAATTTACTGTGCTATTGTAAGTTTGTTTTTTTTTATAACATTTTTTCGTGAAATAAATTATAAACATTTTAGGAGCATTGTTTAATAATAACTTTTAAATATCTATAAACTTCAAGTTTCAGAAAGAATCTCCTTTTATCACTCATTTGTATATTTGGCCTTACTATCTTTTATGTATTAGTAGGCTAACAAATTTTTCAATTCTGAGGATATGTTTCTTGTTTGATATGCCTTACTATTCCTTATACGTTTCCTACTTTTAAGGTCAGAGACCTTAAGGTCTATGGGGTAGGCCTCAGACAGTCAATATCTTCTCTGGAATTATATACTAAAGTTTGTCACTTAAGTGCATAAATATTTTTCTAGAGCAGGGTGTACTGACACCCAGAGACCCACGGGCAAAAAAGTTTAAGTACATCCGCTCTCACATAGTTGGGAGTTATTGAACATTTGTTGAATGATGCGTGGATTTGTATTCTTTTATCCTCGGATAAAACTTTCTAATAGTTATTTATCTGCTAGATACTGACTTATATGTTCTTGTTGCTTTTAGAGTCACAGAATGCTAGCAGTAGCAGAATGTTTTGCATTCCCTAGTCCATTGCCCTTACAAAAGATAACATTGAGGCCAAGTGAGGCAATAGAACTTCCCCGAAGTTGTGAAACTAATAACAGGCACAGGGATAGAAAGAATGCTCCCAATTGTTCGGCTGATTCTGATTTTTATAACAGTAAAAGAACCAGGAAAAGGACAAACTGTTTGGCAAGATTTATTTTGACGAGGTGAGTTGCTTCATTTAGCCTGTTAGAATATCATCATCATCATTTTCCTTACTATCATTATATTCTCTCTCTGGGGACCCATGTGTTTGTCCACAGCAAATGGACTTAATCCCCGTCAATTTCTCTATTTTGTCTCTCCTTCCCCACCAAATAAATAATATGTAATCCAGATGGAAGGCTCCACTTACAGAAGTCACCCAGCACGTGTTATTTAGCATAATCATAAGCGTAACCATCAAAAACAGAAAAAGAAAAAGTCAGTGTTCTAACCTGAATGTCATAGATAGTGAAGGGAGACAGGTCTCTCAGAATGAACGACCCAGGCACATTCATTCCAGTCTTGTAGAGCTTATTATTTCCATAGATGGGATACTTAGTGACAACACCATTTGGGTTTGAAGGAGATGTCCAGATGACATGTACAGCTGTACTGTTGATGATGACAACCTCTGGAGGAAGCATGCCCTCAGGCTCTGGAATTAAAGGAAGAAACTGAATAAACTCCAGCTGTCTCTGAAAAAGCACTTGTTAAACTAAAGGCAGAGCCCTACTTAAGTTTAGCAAAGGCTTCACTGCTTATCTGTTTTCCTCTGATGAAGTTATCACAGTCTGTAGTCCTTTGTAAATTGCCTTATTATACTCTCAGTTAGAAACCATAAGAATTGGTGGTAAAATGTTTTATACCACCAGCATAGTGTTAATCTTCAAAACTATGTAATCAGTGGGATATGATGATCAGTTATTCACCCATCACTAACACATATCTATGAATTGCCTCTTCTTCATCCCTTCACCCCCCAGAATAGAATAGAAAAAATTGCCCCTTAAGCAAAATATAAAACTCAAATACACTGAAGCTGGTGGAACGTGAAAAATCATTTGATGTTACTAGCTTGTAACTCAAGCAATATGAAGCAATAATGCAATATTGTCATTATGTAAATGATTTTGAATGTTGATTACCATAGGTAATGATGAAATCTAACAATAGAAAAAAAAAAAACCTTGCTTAGCGTTAAATTACACAATTATTCAAGCATGTCAGAAATAACTATGCAAAAACCTATTTTTATCATAAGGACCCATCTTAACTAGTTGAAAAATTGTCCTTGTAATCCATTCTATTTTATAAACAAAAGGTGTCGACCTTTGGCACCACAAAGGGAAATGGGTTCCATACTTAAAGTGCTCTCTGCTAATGACCTGGAACACTTGCTTGGGAGGTAATGATATTATAATGTTTATAACGAGACTTTATAAAGCCAAAAAGATTAGAAAGACCATTCCAAACACATTTCAGATTCACAAGTTGTTTCCCTTGCTCACTCCTCCTTGCTAACTGGCTTAGAAATGAGTCATAGGCAATTTTTCTCAGTGGCTGAACTTCCACCTATGATTTCTGGTGATTCTAGGAGGGCCCTCACTGTGCTTGGCTGTCATTTTGAAAAGCATACTGCTTCATAGAGTAAATCTTAAAAACAAAGAAAAAAACGTTTCTAAATGTCACCATTTATTGATGTGAACTCAGCTCCAAACTAAGAAAAAACTGCAAAGAATAGGAAAAGAATGGGCTAATATCCCATTATTAGAACCTCGTGTTGCTGTCTCAATGGGACCACTTATTGATTCACCACTTGAAGACAGTGAGCACTTAAGCATTTTAGTTTAGCCCTCTTTCCCCCAACACCGGATATTTTATAATGGAGAATGACTGATCTCATCCTGACAAGAATGAATCAATTTCATTAGCATCTCTGAAGCTGAGCATCTCTTAAAAATCTGGACTCAGCCCCATCACAAGTGGTTGTGTACAGAATTCCACTGCGGATGCTGTGAACTCCACGGGAGACAGAGATAAAAATCTGATACTCTGTATTTGGATTTATGTGGCCAATGACATGGGAGTTTACATCTTGGAGGATTTTCAGAGATTCATTTGAGCTAGCAGAACTCCAAAAGAGTATATAATAATCAACACTGCTTTGTAGATCTTGAAGAGCTGTTGACAATAAATGTAGTACAGTGTACTGATTTAAGAGATTCTTAAGGGAAATGACAGAGGATACATTTTATCATTAGCTATTTCTAGGTTAGGAGTCCCTGGTTGGTGCAAATAACATCTTAGGCTACTAACTGAAAAGATGGAGGGTCTAAGCTATACAGAGAAAATGTAAAAGAAAGGCATGGTGATATGTTTCCATATTTCCATTCATAAACACCAGGGGTTGTCATTAGATAGAATAGACTCAATGGTAACTGGTTATTTTCACTGGAATGGGAAACAAAAAAAGCTTACAGAACATTCTTTTTGGTGATTCTAGTTAGGATGATTTAATTCATTTGTTTATTTTAACAAAGTTCATTTTCCCCTAAATCCTATAATTAGCTGGATAGAGTTTTACCTTACATAGGAAAATAAGTGGCTTAATTGTCTCTAATATTTTAATTATAGCACTGGATGATAAGCACTGGACTGCAAGGCTGGTTTGAATCATAAACTCGGCAGTTCAAACTCACCAGTTGCTTCTCAGAAACCTTATACAGGGACACTATGAGTTGGAACAAACTCGATGGCACTTAGCAATTATTTAACTAAACCTCAAAACTTTAATACAGTACTTCTGAAAGAATGCTGAGTACAATAAAATACACACCATAAAAACACTTTCTGTTCATATGCAACATAATCCTAGAGAGAAACTTTTGTTAATATAAATGAGGGCATTTCCTAACACAGATCTTGGTACATGGAACATGTTTTGACAGGCTAAAACAATTTCTAAATTTTCATCTTTAGGAGGATGATTAGGCTTTATACACTGCCGATGTACTGAAGCATTGTATCTTGCTCTCCTTAAGCACGATTCAGTAGGATTCCTGGGTGATCGTCAAAGTTCTATCAAGACACCCATCCTTATCTTTCAGTTCAATACGCATATGTGGGAGCTTCAAAAAGTTCATGGAAAAATTCCAATATTCCTTCATTCCACTTTTGCATGAACTTTTTGAAGATCCCTAGTATATGATATGGAGTCCAGTAGTGACACTGTGGGCTAATGCATCAGACTGAAAAGTTGTTTGAACTGCAAGGTTGTTGGTTCAAGCTCACCAGCTTCTCCTTGGAAACCTAATACAGGGTCACTGTGGGTCGGGATTGAGTTGACAGCACTTAACAACAACAAGTATATGATATAATCAACCACTTAAAAGAATGCCAACATCAATCATTTAACTGTGTCACAAATGTTGTTGTTGATATATACCGTGGAGTTGATTCCAACTTACAGTGATCCCATGTGACACTCATTTATATTAACATAAGTTTCTCTCTAGGATTATGTTGCATATGAACAGTTGCATATATAGGATAAGAGTTGGACCACCAGGTTGATTTGAACCTTACGGTCGTTGAGCCACTCCTTGGAATCCCTATAGAGGATTGTTATGAGTCAGAACCAACTCAACGGCACTTAACAATAACAATATTTATGGGAGCAGGTTTCCAGTTCTTTGTGGCATTGGAACCACTGCCTTTCAGTTAATAGTTGAGTGCTTAGCAGTTTGTGACACTGTGACAACAAGAGACTTCATTTTACCATCATAATATATATTCTTCAACCTTTATCCTTTCAAAGTCCAGGGTACTCTTTTCTTTCTTACCTTCCACCCATTTCTGCATTAGTAGCCCTATATTCTGCCTCTTACTATCTTCCCACAATGGTTTTTTCCCCCACACTCAAGTTTTTTATTGAAAATGACCTTGTGACTCTCATTCTCAGCCTTCTTTCTCTTATATAATGTTGTATAACATAGTCACTCAAACCACTCAAACAGACACATCTTTACTTTCAATAAGAGAATGATTAGCAGTATTAGGTGCTACAGCTGTTTAGTCTTTTTTTGGTTTTTTTTTAAGCTTTTATTGTGAATTGAGTGATAGCTTACATGGCAGAACATCGGTTTTGCACTCATCTTACTATGTTTTGTTTTAAATAAATTATCACAATCCCCTCCATGCATCATCATTTAACAGTAGTTGCTTCTATTCCCTCTGTTTGTTTGTTGTTGTTTTTCGATGTACACAAAAACACTCAGGGATATATGATTATTTAAACATCCAGTGAGGATGAAATAGAAGAATTCTGCCAACTTCTTCAATCTGAAACTGATCAAATATGCAATCAAGATGTACTGATCATTACTGGTGATTGGAATGCAAAGGTTGGGAGCAAAGACGAAGGATCAGTAGTTGGAAAATATGGCATTGGTGATAGAAATGATGCTGGAGAATGCATGATAGAATTCTGCAAAACTAATGATTTATTCATTTCAAGTATTTCATTTCAAGTGTCTTTTTTAGACAGCATAACAGAGGACTATACACATGGACCTCGCCAGATGGAATACACAGAAATCAAATGGACTACATCTGTGGAAAGAGAAGATGGAAAAGCTCCATATCATGACTCAAAACAAGGCCAGGGGCAGACTGTGGAAGAGACCATCAATTATTCTTATGCAAATTCAAACTGAAGCTGAAGAACATGAAAACAAGTCCACGCGAGCCAAAATATGACCTTGAATATATCCCACCTGAATTAAGGGATCATCTGAAGAACAGATTGGATACATTAAACATTAAAGACTGAAGACCAGAAGAATTGTGGGATGACATCAAGAACATCATACATGAAGAAAGCAAAAAGTCATTAAGAAGACAAGAAAGAAGGAAAAGGTCCAAATGGATGTCAGAAGAGACTCTGAAACTTGCTCTCCAGTGTAGAGATGCTAAAGCAAATGGAAGAAATGAGGAGGTCCAAGAGCTGAATAGAAATTTTCAAAGATCAGCTCGAGAAGATAAAGCCAAATATTACAATAAAATGTGCAAAGATCTGGAATCAGAAAACCAAAAAGGAAGAGCACGCTCAGCATTTCTCAAGCTGGGGGAACTGAAGAAAAAATTCAAGCCTCGAGTTTGATTATTGAAAGATTCTCTGGGCAAATTACTGAACGATGCAGAAAGCATCAAGACAAGATAGAAGGAATACACAGAGTCACTGTACCAAAAAGAAATGGTTAATGTTCAACCGTTTCAAGAGGTAGCATATGATAAATAGTCAATGATACTGAAGGAGGAAATCCAAGGTGCATTGAAGGAATTGGCAAAGAACGAGGCACCAGGAATTGATGGAATAAAAATTGAAATTTTTCAAGAAAGTGAGGCGGCACAGGAGGCACTCACTCATCTCTGCCAAGAAATTTGGAAGACAACTATCTGGCTGACTGATTGGAAGAGATCCATATTTGTGCCCATTCCAAAGAGAGGTGACCTAATGGAATGTGGAAATCATTGGACAATCTCATTGATATCTCATGCGAGTAAAGTTTTGCTAAAAGTAATACAGAAACGGCTACAATAATACATTGACAGAGAACTTCCAGAGGTTCAAGCCAGATTCAGAAGAGGCCGTGTAACGAGAGATATTGCTGATGTCTGATGGATCTTGGTTAAAAGCAGAAAATATCAGAAAGAAGTTTACCTGTGCTTTATTGACTACACAAAGGCTTTCAATTGTGTGGATCATGACAAGCTATGGACAACATTGCGAAGTATGAGTTTCCCGGAACACTTAATTGTGCTCATGAGGAATCTGTACCTGGACCAAGAAGCAGTTGTTCGAACAGAACATGGGAACACTGAATGGTTTAAAATTAAGAAAGGTGTGCGACAAGGTTGTATTCTTTCACCATACTTAGTTAACCTGTATGCTGAGCAAATAATCAGAGAACCTGGATTCTATGAAGAAAAACATGGCATCAGGATTGGAGGAACACTCATTAACAACCTGCGATATGCAGATGATACAACCTTACTTGCTAAAAGTGAAGAAAACTTAAAACATTTACTGAAGAAGATCAAAGAGTGTAGTATTCAGTATGGATTACATCGTAATGTAAAACAAAAAACAAAAATCCTCACCACTGGACCAATAACCAATTCATATCAATGGAGAAAAGATTGAAGTTGTCAAGGACTTCATTCTTCTTGGATCAACTATCGACACTCATGGAAGCAGCAGTCAAGAAATCAAACGACGTACTGAATTAAGCAAATCTACTGCACAAGACCTTTTTAAAGTGTTGAAGAGCAAAGATGTCAGCTTGAGGACTAAGGTACGCCTGACCCAAGCCATGGTGTTTTCAACAACCTCATACGCATGCGAAAACTGGACAGTGAATAAGGAAGACTGTAGAAGAATTGATGCTTTTGAGTTATGGGGTTGGAGGAGAATATTGAAAGTGCCATGGGCTGCCGAAAGAATGAATAGATCCGTTTAGGAAGAAGTGCAGATAGAGTGCTCCTTAGAGGTCAAGATGGCCAAACTTTGTCTCTCATACTTTGGATATACTGTCAGGAGGGACTAGTCACTGGAGAAGGATATCATGTTTGGTGAAGTGGAGGGTCAGAGAAAAAGAGGAAGACCCCCAATGAGATGGATTGGCCAGGTGGCAGCATATATGGACTCGAGCATGGCAACAATAGAGAAGTTGGCCCAGGACTGGGCAGTGTTTCCTTCTGCTGTCCATAAGGTCGCTAAGGGTTGGTACCAACTCGATGGCACCTAACAAAAACAACAAAACAACCAACAGGCACATTCTGCAAGCTTGCCTCCTGGTCTTCAGCATATAGCCTTTTTCTTTCCATGAGGCTAGAGTCCTCAGCAGCTCTCTCTCTCCATGCCATCACCTCTGCCTCCATCTCTCGTGTCACTGCTTCTTCTCTGGTTAGGGTCCTACGTTTGGCTCTTGCTCTTCTCTCATGATGGTCCTAGGGTCCTCTGTTCCTGGAATGTAAGATTATCTACTCCCCCTCTTATGTTACAAAACTTCTACCTGTGACAACTGCAATTAGTCATGATGACAATTATTCACTGCTCTCCTTTCACCAGACCCATCTAGACAAGATGAAAACTATTCAGTGGGGATTCTACCTTTCCCTGTACACTCTTAAACTAATCTCCCTCTTGAAAATTTGTAAGCCAGTCACTTCATGCCTTTGTAGCCCTTTCCCCACCCATTTTAGGTAGCCAATGTCTAATTTGCCCATCCCTATCAATCCTGTATAAGGAGCTCTGGTAGCGTAGTGGCTACGAATCGGGCTGCAAACCTTAAGGTCAGCAGTTCAAAACTACCAGCCGCTTCGCAGGAGAAAGATGAGGCTTTCTACTCCCGTAAAGATTTACACCCTCGGAAACCCTGTACAGGGTCGCTATGGGTCGGAACCGACTCGACGGCACTTAACAACAACAACAATCAATCCTGTATACCGAGGGGACATGGTTGCTCCTTGATGTGAAGACTCCTTCCATCTTGGTTGGTATTTTGAATTACCACCATCCAAAAATATAGGTCAAGTTCATCAAGTTGTAGCAAGTTACACTTGCTTCTTTTATCAGATTTCTTTATTTTCTCCTAGTCAATTTCTGGTCATCAAACCATTGAAACTAGGTCAAACGAATACTATCTGCAAATTTGGGTGTTCTTCTGTGTCACTTCATATCAGGTGGACACTTCACTTTAAGTTCTAGCCCTCCCTGGCTAGGTCAGTGTCCACAGGTTCAGGAGTCCTCAAGTCTCCCCAAACTTTGGAACAACTAGCCCTTCCTCTTCTCTCTCTCATCTCCAGGTAGACAGGAGTCTATGGAACGTGTTTGAACTCAGCCCATATCTTCATTACTGACTTTCCTCCACTTCCAATCACATGTAAACGAATGCAGTCACCAACTAGCTTACATGCCTGCTGTGTGTTGTCACTGCATTTCAGTCTTGGAGGGGGGCTTGTCCTGAAAGGACTAGATTGCTTGCCTCCTTGATGTTTCCCCAGCAAACAGCTTGCTTGTTCTTGTAATAGCCAAACAGACTGCTGTTTTTGTTTTTGGTTTGTTTTTTCCTGAAGGTCTTTCTTTCAAAGCATATCTTCTGTTCCTCTATCCACTCCTGGCTAGTCTGCATATCCTTTCAAGTGGGAAAGTCCCACATCAGAAAGTTCTGGATGGAGATCAGGATTCCACCTAAGGTCTTATGCACTACAAAGGCTCTGCAGGAAGCCTATTTCACTGGACAACTTCTAGAACCCCTTTTAGGCATTCCAATCAGTTATAAGCTGAAGATGGGCTTACAAGCTTTCTGTAATCATATTTCCCAATGTTCCTGTGTATCCCACTCAAGTGTCTATTTTACAATAGTAGGCAAGGGAAACCAATATTCATAAATAAGCCCAGCATTTTAACATTATTTCCCCCCTTTTACCCATTCAGATTATGCCTTGATCCCTGTATCAGAGAGGCCTGTTATTCCAAGGTTGAGCATACATCACTATTTACCCCTGTCCCATTTAGTCCATGCAAATCTCCTAACTTCCGCTATCTATCTTGTTCTTCTATCCCCCTCTTATAGTGCATTGTCTTCCCATTCCTTGTATATTGGCCTCCCAGCACCCAAACTATGATAGGTCTATCCCCTAACCTGTGTTCTACTATCCCCTCCATCTCACCCCATTTAACCAACAAATACTTTTTTTTCTTTTAATAAGGGTATCTTTTCTCAAACTTTTAAAATAATGGTCTTATGCAACATTTGTCCTTTTGTGACGGACTAATTTCAGTCAGCATGATGTCCTCAAGGTTCATCCATGTTATGCAGTGGCTTGCAGCTTTGTTGTTATTCTTCAAGGTAGTATAATATTCCATTGTGTGTATGTACCAAAGTTTGTTTGTTCATTCTTTCATTGATGAGCACTTAGGCTGTAAGCACCATACCGTTTTCCAGAGTAGTTGAACCATCCATTCTGCCACTGTCTGTCTCTGAACTGGTGCATTTAATCCATTCACATTCAGTGTAATTATTGATAGGTTTGAATTGCTATCATCATGTTTATTTGTTTGTTGTGGTGCTGTTAGTTTCTTTGCTCTGAATGCCTTCCTGTGCTGAGCTTATTTTATGCTCTTTCTTCATCACCTGGATCTCTGTTTCTATATTTTTACCTTCTTTCACATTGTAATTGTTTTGGTCATAGACTAACGTCTCAAATCCTATGGATTCATCCTTGTAGTTTTGTTCTGTTCTGGATTCTTCTATCTGTCAATTGAGTTCTGGATGATGCTGCCACATATGTCAATCTCTGGTTGCTGTCTATTCTTGTTGGAACTCAGTCCAAAGAATTCCCTTTAGGATGTTTTGCAGTGCTAGGTTGATGCTGACAAAATCCTTTAGCTTCTGTTTATCCTGGAAAGTTTTTATTATACCATTGTATTTGACTGAAAGCTTTGTTGGATAGATGATTCTTGGTTGGCAGTTTTTTTTTTTCTTTTAGGGTGTTATATATGTCTCCACAATGCTTTCTTGCCTGCATGATTTCTGCTGAAAGACCAGATCTTAATCTCATTTGGTTGCCTTTGTAAGTAACACTTCTCTTTTCCCTAGCTGCTTTCAGGATTGTCTCCTTGTCTTTGATTTTGGAGAACTTGATTTTGATATGTCTTGGAGATTTTCTTGTGAGGTCTATCCTTCATGAGATTGTTGAGCTTCTTGAATGCTTGTCTTTCAGAACACTAAGGAAATTTTTTTTCCAGCAGTTCTTCAACTATCTCCTCTGTGGTCTTCTATGATCCTTCTTGTTCTGGAATTCCAATAACCCTCAGGTTATTCCTCTTTATGTTGACCCACATGGATCTTAGACTTTCTTCTGATTTTTATATCCTTTTTCTGCTTGCTCATCTACCTTAGCAGTATTGAGAGATTTGTCTTTCAGCTCGTTGATTCTAGCTTCTATTTCTTCAAGTCTATTTCTTTGCTCTTTCAGTGTATTAACCATTTCTGTATATTTAATTATTAATTGTTTGGAACTCTATTTGCAGGTTTCGGTGAATTGTTTCAAATATTATTTCTATCTTATTTAATTGCTCCTAGAATGCTTTCTTTACATCTTCCTTATTTTTCTCAACCCCTCTGTGGAGCATTTGGATGCACCTCAATATCATTCTCCTGAATTCTTTATGAAGTTCCAAAGACTGCCCTCCTTCCAATGGGACGTCTAGGACTATCTCCAACTCATTTGTTTCTGGACATGAGCTGAGATTTTTTCGGGTCTTTGTGGGGGCATTTTCAATAATTAGATGTTTTCAATAATTTGAATGATGTGAATTGGTGTATTATTAAGCTTTCTGATTGCCTTCTGATAGATGTGATCAAAAGATGGGCTTCCCTTTTCACTTCTCTTATTACTCAACTCAGAGTAATTTTCATAAGTGTTGGCTATCTATCTGGTGTATAGCATCTGGTATTGGCTCATGCCTGTATGGTGGGATTTCATAGGGTGTGATTCTCACTTGACTATATGACTGAAACTGCTCTCTTGTCTTGGGTAATGTAGGGAGAGAAAGAGCCCCTCAATGTATAAGGGGGTCAAAAAAAAAAGAAGAAGAAAAAAAGGCTACTAAAGCCTATAATTGTCACAAAAACAAAAACAAAAAACCTGTAGCAAAATATGAGTAAGATTTTAACACCCCTTTTTTGGCTTCTTGCATTCAAGGCTGCCTGAGAAATTTCATGATGTTAATATTGCTCCTTTGGTTTTGGGCCTTTCTCCTTTTTTGTCATCTCTCCCACTCCTCAGACCCGTTCAGGTGTTTCTCATAGTGAGAAACAGCTCAGGACTGTCCAGACCCGTTTTTGGAAAATCATCCCATTTTAGGCTGTTCCTATTGACTCCTTCTCCTTTTTCGATTCTGCAACCAGTGGTCTTTGCTGAGCAGATCTGTGCACATGCAAAGTAGAATACTCCAAGGGGGAAGGGTGTTGTCCACTCACTCAGGCACCTCCTCTAGTCAACAGAGTAAAGGTGCACAGACAGAGAGAGACAAATGACCAGAAACAAAAAATGTTCATACCTTTATCTCCTAGGATCAGACAGACCCCTGCAATGGGAGCGCTCCCTTGAACCTTGACCCACTCCATCTCACTCAAGATGGCCACTCCAGGATCCATTGGCAGCTGCACATCAGAAAACACCAGCTTTCTTGCTTCTGCTCTAAATCCCAATAGCAGTAAGCATTTGATTCTTCTAAATATTCATTTATATGTAGTTCAGAACTCCACCAGTAATAACACAGATTACCCGTGAACCTGCTTCAACTGGTATTCTGTGTTATTGGTGGAGGTCTCCCACAGTGATGTTTTAAAACAAAATCATAAATACATCAATAAATATTTTTTCCATAAAGTCTAGTGTCTCTAATATGTGAAATCCTAGCATTCTGACATGCAAAGGAATATGGCTTTGAAATATGACTGTATGATTTTCTTAAATCATCTCTTTTAATTAAGGTCTTGAGGGTCTTACATTAAAAACTTAATGCTAGTTTTTGTTTACTGTCTCATTTTATCTCTAACAATAATGAAAAAGTTGACACATGCCAGTATAATTGGAAGATTTTATAATAGCAGATCTTTAATAACAAGTTAAGAAAACTTTGAGCATTGAGCCATTTCACTTTTCTGTTGTCACTAAATGTAAGCATTATTTAACAATGAGTTAAGTTTTATCATTAGCAGAAATTGCTATTCATGCCCATTAATTGTCTCAAATAATGAGTCAAATACAGAAAAGTATTTGGTGTTATGATCACAAAAGTTTCTTCTATCATTACAATATTTTCTGTTAGTTTATTATATTGTTTATAAGTGCCATTGAGTCAGTTCTGACTCATAGAGACCCTATGTAGAGTTTCCAAGGAGTAGGCTTGAACTGCCAACCTTCTGCTTAGCAGGCCAGTGTTTATCCTACAGCACCACACCAGGAATCCTTATGCTATTATTCCTCATTAGCTTATGACAACTAAGATAAAAAAGAAAATTGTACTAGATTCATCTAGAGTTCATGTTGTATTTTACCTTGTGTTGAATGAGCAGGCTGTTAAAAAATTCAAGCCCTACAGATACAATGGAATCCTGGTGTGGTGCTGTGGGTTAATATGCTGGACTGAAAGGTCAGTGTGAACCACAAGGTCAACAGTTCAAGTTCACCAACTGCATTTTGGAAACCTTCTACAGAGTCAGAACCAACTCGCTGACACTTAACAACAACAAGAAGAGATACAATATTAATTCTAATTACAAGTATAAAATTATTTTACTTGGATTGCTGAATGTGCCTGATACCTTTTATACCAACTTCCAAGTGATATACATATGATATACATTAAAAATATTGGGACTAGAATCATGTTCAATGTCTCAATGAAATCCTATTAAATGTCCACTTTGAGACACACATCATATGTCAGCTGTTCTGAAATAGAACAGAACCAAGACAGTGACTCATTTTCATTATTATGAAGAGGCTCTGGTGACCAGAAAACAGGAAGTATCTCTAGGCAACTCATGCCAGATTTCTGTACTTTACTACTTCACACCAACATCAAAACTTCCCTTTCTTCAGTTATGTAGCCATTACCATTTATAGTCCAAAACACAGAAAAATGGTAGAAACATTATATCATATGATTCCTAGTCTTCATAAGAGAAGTTGTGTCAGTAAGCAGTGAATGCATAGAAGTATGTTTTTTCATTGTTTAAATAAGTTCTTTAAACATCAATAGGCTTTTCCTAAGTCAGTGAACCATCTAAAGAAAGACAAGACCCATCTTCAGTTCAGCAAACCAGGACAAAATTGAAGACATTGAGTAGACCTCTGAGAGGTCGGACTGAATATATTTTTCCATGTGTAAAGAGGAAAGGAGCTCTGCAAGCTTAGTGGTTATAAGTAAAGAGGAAAACATAAATTAAAAGCCTTCTTTATATCCTAAAGAAGGGAAACAATGTCTAGAACCTTCAAATGCAGAGTTACTTTCATAAAAACAGGACAGAAGTTTAATAAGACATTTACATGATGTTCTCAAGAGAACAAAAGAGGCATGCCTTTATGAAAAAGAAGCCTGTATGAAACAGATATGTACAGTAATAACAAAGACAGATGCCCAGAGGCATTGATGCAAAGAGGTATGCTTTATATAAGAAAGGAAAATGCTTTAAAAAAGAAAACACAGAAACTTAGAAAGCAATGTCAGAATTAAAATCTAAATTTAAACCAGAGATGAGCAAGTAAAAACCATATAATATCAAAGAATGAAGACGGAAATGACCAAGAAGAAATCAATGAAAGTCAAAATTACAACTGTTAATGACAGAATTTAAAAATCCAACTGACTTTCATAACAAACGAAATAAAAAACTGTACATATAAAATACCGCATAAAACTTTGTGTTTTATGCGGTATTTTATATGATGTCTAAAAATGATGTCTAAAAATTATATAGAATGATATAGGATATAATTTTGATCAACACAATGACAACAGATTCAAGTGTAGACACATAGACCATTTGTTGTTGTTGAGTGCCATCAGGTTGGTTCCAACCCATAGAGACCCTGTACAGAGTTTCCGAGGAGCGGATGGTGAACTTGAACCGCCAACCTTGTGTTTCAAACCAACTTTGCAGTCCAGCACATTAACCCACAGCATCACAAGGACTCCATATAGACCATTATGACATTTCAAAAGTAAACGCAAACCCAAAAGATCATTTACAAAGAAGAAAACAAATCAGTCAAGTTTCAGACTTCTCATCTGCAACATTAAATGCCAGAAGACAAGAGAACAATGTCAATAAACCTTAGGGGAAAATATTTTGTTCAGAGAATTTCAAGCATATTCAAGTTACCATTTACATGCAAAAACAACAGAAGTAATTTCACAGTAGGTACACATTAAGAGAAGATGCAGCTAATTTATTTGCTCTACAAATCTATTCTAGTACAATGACCCAGTACTAGTTTATCGTTGACAAGGAGCTCTGGTAGTGTAGTGGTTATGAGTCAGACTGCTAATCTCAAGGTCAGCAGATCAAAACTATCAATCGTTACACGGAAGAACGATGAGGCTTTCTGCTCCCATAAAGATTTTCAGCCTTGGAAACCCTATTCAGGGTTGCTATGAGTTGGAACCAACTCCAAGGCACACAACTACCACCACCACCAGTTTACAGATGACAGAGAGATGAATCAAGATGTAGGACTCAAGAGAAAAAATGTTTAAGAATTAATGATAAAGATTGAGATCATTTAGAAAATAATTATGAAAAATAATTTTATAATAATAATTTATAAACTATTACTGAAAATGTTAAGAGAGAAGGGCAAAGAAAGTAACACATACTAAATTCTTTATCATATGTAAAATAGAAAGACATGAGAAATTAGAGAAAGACAATTTACAACTAACAGAGTTGCAAATTTAAACCTTAAAATTCATTACTGAAGAGAAAAGTTGTATTGTAGATTTCTACCATTCCCTACACCCATGTTTTTCTTTCCTTTACAAACAACTAGACTACATACCCTAGGACCCTTGCATCTGAATGAGGTCATTTGTACAATTTGAACTATATTTGGATGAAGGCATTGAAGAGCAATTAGTTACCTTAACAACAACAATTGCTTGTTTGGAGACCCTGGGTGTTGCTAACAATTAATGTGTTTGGCTGCTAACAAAAGGATTGTAGGTTCATGACCATCCAGTAGAATCAGAGAAGAAAGGTCTAGTGATCTATTTCTAAAAAATCAGTCATTGAAAACCCTACTGAACACAGGGTCACCATAAGTTAGAGTCAACTGTACTGCAATTCATAAATTGTTTGCCTCTGTCTTTTCCCATCCCTGGGAAAACTCCAAGTCTCTAAGGGAGATTCACTAGATGGGAAGGGACTAGTCCTTAAATGACCCAAACAAATTTGGAAAGCTATCAGGAAGAATGACAGATAAATCTCAGATTTTATTTCTGATAGAAAACATTTAAAGACTCATGGAATGGTGATTAGGGAACTTGTTTAAATAGTGACCTCTTGAGTTTGAAGTATGTTGTGGCAGCCAGATGGACTTAGAAATTAAACTGAATGCTTAAGTTGTTGTTAGGTGCCATCCAGCCAGTTACTACACATAGTGACTCTAGACACAACAGAACAAAACACTGCTCGGTCCTGTGCTAGCCTCACAACTCTTGTCGCGATTAAGGTCATTGTTGCTGTCACTTTATAAATCCATCTCATTGGGGGTCTTCTTATTTTTTGTTGACCTTCCACTTTACCAAGCATGATGTCTTTCTCCAAGGTCTGGTCCCTCCTGATAACATGTCTGAAGTACGAAAGACAAAATCTGGCCATTCTGGCTTCGAAGGAGCATTCTGGATGAACTTCTTCCAAGACAGATCTGTTCATTCTTCTGTCAGTTCATGATACTTTTAATAGTCTTCTCCAGCACCATAACTTAAATGCATCAATTCCAAATTCTTCCTTATTCATTAAACAATTTTCATATAACTATGAGATAACTGAAAATACCATAGTTTGGGTCGGGCCCACCTTAGTCCTCAAACTGACATCTTTGTTCCTGAACACTTTAAAGTGGTCTTGTGCAATAGATATGCCTAATGCAATTCATCATTTGATTTCTTGACAGCTACTTTTATCAGTGTTGATAGTAAATCCAAGCAAAATGAAGTCTTTTACCACTTCAATCTTTTTTTCTATTTCTCATGATGTTATTTATGCTCCAGTGGTGAGGATTTTTGTTTTCTTGACACTGAGGTGCAACCTAGACCAAAGACTATGGCCTTTGATCTACATCAATAAGCATTTTAAGTCCTTTTTGCTTTCAGCAAGCAAGGCTGTATCATTTGCATATCAGTTGCTAATGAGTCTTCCTCCAATTGTGATGCCACACTATCCATCATATAATCCAGCCTCTCCATTTATTTGCTGGATATACAGATTAAACTGTTGTTGTTAAGTGCCTTCCAGTCAATTCTGACCCATAGCGACCTTATACAGGGTTTCTGAAGAGCAGCTGGTGAGCTTGAACCACCAAGCTTGCAGTTCAAATGACTTTGCAGTATGGTGCATTAACCCACAATGCCACACCAGGACTCCACACAGATTGAATAAGTATGGTTACAGATACAACTCTGGCATACACATTTTAAACTGAATGATTTTAAACCATTCAGTGTCCCCTTGCTCTGTTTGAATGACCCCCTCTCGGTCTATGTACAGGTTCCTCATGAGCACAATTAAATGTTTCAGAATACTCATTCTATGCAATGCTGTACATAGCTTGTTATGATCCACACAGTTGAAAGCCTTTGCATAGTCAATAAAGCACAGGTTAACAACTCCCTGGTATACTCTGTTTTCAGTGAAGATTCATCTGACATAGCAATGATAGTCCTAGTTCCACATCCTCTTCTGAATCTGGCTTGAACCTCTGGCGGTTCCCTGTCAATGTACAGCTACTTTTAAATTATCTTCAGAAAAATTTTACTTGCAAGTAATATGAATGATATTGTTTGATGATATCCTCATTTTGTTGGATTACCTCTCTTTGAAATAGGTACGAATATGGATCTCTGCCAAATAGTTGGTCAGGTAGCTGCATTTATAATTTCTTTACACAGATGAATGAGTGCCTCCATTGTTGCATTTGGTTTTTTTGTTTGTTTCTTTCTTTCTTTTAAGACTTTAATTTGTATTTCATCAATTCCTGGAGCCTTGTTCTTTGCCAACACCTCAGTGCAGTTTACACTTTTCCCTTCAGTACCATTGATTCTTGATCACATGCTAACTCTTGAAATGGTTGGACCATTTCTTTTGGGTACAGTGACTCTGTGTGTTCCTTCCATCTTATTTTGATGCTTTCTGTATCATTCAATATTTTGCCCATGGTGGTAGTGGTGGTGAAGTTCGGTTGAGTCAGTATAGGGTTTCTGAGGAGTGGTTGCTAAGTTTGAACTGCTATCCTTTCAGTTCAAACTGACCTTGCGGTCCAGTGCTTTATCCTATAGCACCACACCAGGACTCCATTTTGTCCATAGACTCATTCAATATTGAAAGTTGAGGCTTGAATATTTTCTTCAGTTATTTCAGCTTGAGAAATGTTGAGTGTTTTCTTCCATTTTGGTTTTCTAACTCCAGGTCTTTGCACATTTCATTATAATACTCATAATGTCTTAATTATATATACTTTTTCAAAATGTCCTTATATTTTGTCAGCTCCCTTACCTCCTCATTTTTTTCCATTTGCTTTAGCAACTCTATCCTTTAGCAAGTGTCAGCGTCTCTTCTGACATCCATTTTGGTCTTTTCTTTCTTTTTTGTCATTGCTTTCTTCCTGTATGGCATTCTTGATGTCATCCCACAACTCTTCTGGTCTTCAGTTACTAGTATCTAATGCATTAAATCTGTTATGATGAAGTCAGAGTCATATTATTTGGAGTGTAAATATGAATACTAGCTAGTATTTGAGACAATAAGGAGGGATGATTATTTCTTGTGAGATTATGTTAAATATGTGTTGTTGTGAAGTGGCGCTGTGTCAGTTCTGACTCAAAGTGACTCTGTATAGGGTTTCCGAGGAGTGGTTGGTGGATTTGAATCATACAAAATGAAGCACTTACTAAAGATCAGTATGGATTACAACTCTACATAAGGAAAACAAAAATCATCAGCACTGAACAAATTGTAACATCATGAGAAATAGAAGAAAGATTAAAATTGTCAAGGATTTGATTTTACTTGGCTCCATAATCAATATTCATGGGAACAGCAGTTAAGAAATCAAATGATGTATTCCATTGGATAAATCTGCTACAAAAGGTATTTTAGTGTTAAAATGCAAATACATTACTTTGAGAACTATGGTGTGACTGACCAAGCCATGGTATTTTCAGTCACCTTATATGCATGTATATGAAAGCTTCAATTAATGATGATTGAAGAAGAATTGATGCTTTTGAATTTCAGCACTGGTGAAGAAATACCATATAGTGCCAGAAGAACTTGGGAAAAGTATAGTCAGAATGCTCCTTACAAGTGAGAATGGTAAGACTTTGTCTCACGTACTTTGGACATGTTCTTAGGAGTGACCAGTGTCTGAAGAAGGACATCATCCTTGATATAAGAGAGGCTTAACAACAACAACAACAACAAAAGATGAAGACTGTTAACATGAAAGATTGACACAGTAGCTGCAAAAATGGGCTCAAACATAGTAACAATTTTGAGGATGGCACATAACTGGTGTTTTTGTTCTGTTGTACTAGGCGTTGCTGTAAGTTGGAATCAATTTGACAATACCTACCACCAACAACAAGAACAAAGTCTTCTCCCAGGTGTTTTAATCCTGTGTTTGCAATCATGCTTTGTAGAACATATATATTTCACTGAGTAGGTGGTTCTTTAATTATTGCATAACCAATTTAGCTTCAATGAGTTAGGAAAAAAGTTTGTAATCTCTAGGGAATTTTGTAACCTCTAGAGAGGTTGCTCTTTTTGCATGAGGCTCTTCAACTTTTGTTCAGAAATGTGATCTTAGGTGGAAGAAATTCTCGAATATAGAACAGGTCCTTCTCCTTTGTCTTGGACTCCTAAAAAATTTTAAATTCCTATTAGATGGACTCGTTGAAAATCCATTCAGCAATAGCAATTAAATAATTTTAATCACGTGCATGGTCTGGGATCATTTGTAGAGATAATTTATTGGCTATTTTTTTTAAATAACAGCTTAGTATTAGATATGCCCTCTAGATCTCTAAGACTGTTTCAATTTAGATTGTTGTTGTTGTTGTTGTTGTTAAGTGCCGTCAAGTGGATTCCAACTCATAACGACCCTGTATAGGGTTTCCAAAGAGCAGCTGGTGAACCTGAACCACCAACCTTGCAGTTCAAATGACTTTACAGTCTGATGCATTAGCCCACAGTGCCACACCAGGACTCCAACATTTAGATTAGGGAGTCAACAAACTAAGCCTGTGGGCCAAATCAAGAAGCATTTTTAGATTTTTATAAATTAAACAAATCAAGGAAGAATAGTACTTTAAGACATGCAAAAATGATATAGAGTTCCAATCTCAGCGCCCATAATAAAGTTGAATTGCAGCGCAGTAATGGTCGTTTATTTAGGTCTTGTCTAAGGCCGCACTTATGGACACTGTGAGACTGGATTTGATTTCCAGACTTGGCTCAAATCCTCATACCATGCTCTAACAAATAACTGGGTAGAACCATGCAAATTGGGTGTATTTTCTCCTTTCCTGCTAGGTCTGGATAAGAGAAGATAGGAGAAACTGCTGATAGGATTATAGGATGTAGTTATGAGTGATGGTTTAGAGGATTCATTTGTATTTTAACAACTTGAAACTACCCTGGAGATTGGTCAGTTTTGCCATTCTGCTGGATATACAATGAGCCTTGTCAGAAGCAGGAAGATAGAAGCTCACTACCATCAGGAAACAAGAAGCAGGAGTGGGGTACATCCTTTTGGGACCTTGAGATCTCTGCACACTGAACCTCCTTAATCCAAGGACAGAAAGCTGTGACATCAGAGAAGCAGCAGAGCAGGGGCAGAGAAACGGCAGCAGCAGAACCAAGATCCAGAGCATAAGACAGTGTTGGACTTCCCTACCTGAGAAGCAAGTAAAGCTGAGTGCCTGGGGAATTTGCTGAAAGGGGTGCCTTCAGTCATATAATTGGGGGAGCTAGAGCTGAGTACCTTTAGGCTGCGGCTTATGGAAGAACACCATGCCCTTTGGGCATTTATATGAGGCACTAAAGTAGCTTTGCAGCAGGGCAAGGCAAAGCTTTGTAGTAGAGCAGGGCAGAGGCCAGGCCAAGGGGATAAGGGACAGAGAGGCTTGTCTGCAGCCAAGGCTGGGAAGAGGTGAATTTCAGATCTAAGAACTGTGTCCTTAACATTTCTAATCCTGAATTGTAATCTGTTAACTCCCTTAAAACTCTCAATAATTTTGAGGATGTATCTGTGAGTTCTGTGTGGCCTTTGCAATGAATTATAGAACTCAGCAAGAAGTAGAGTTTGCTATGGGAGGGGGACCCTTGGTGTCAGAATTGGTAAAGAAAGGAAGAGGCTGGAGACCTGTCTGACCTCCTTCTCATAGGAACTGGCCTAGGACTGATGGTTCAGTTTATTTCTCCTTCTACCCTGTGAAGTCAAAGGAGCAGACATCACCTCCAGGACATTTTTACATTATCAATAACAAAGAAAGCTATAAATGAATGTGGAAAGAAAGGAGTAAAAAGGAAAGGCAGAATTAAAGATTAAAAGAAATTAGAATGAACGAAAGAAGGAGGAAGACAAAGAGGAGTATCTTATGCTGCAAATTCTGAAAATCTAAAAACTGGGGGGATGGCTTGACAGATTGCAGAGCAGACAACACTAAGATGATTTTTCACTTCCTTCTTTCAAACCTTCTCTCATTTTCTTGTGTTTCCTTGCTTTTCTCATACCACTTCTGGTTTCATTAGTGAGTTAAATCAGAAGGGGTTCTTCTGGACATTTTCTTATTTTGATTTTTATTTTAGAGTCAGTAGTTAAAATGATAATGATAAATGCATGTGCTACAGGAAAAAAAAAAGTTTTAATTTGAGGACTGTAAAGAGCTCTGGTAGCATAGTGGTTAGGAATCGGGCTGCGAGCCACAATGTCAGCAGTTCGAAACTACCAATGGTTCTGTGGGAGAAAGATAAGGCAGTCTGCTCCCATAAAGATTTACAGCCTTAGAAACCCTGTGTAGGGTTTCTATGAGCCGGAACCGACTCCACGGCACATAACAACAACAACAATTACTGACAATTATGTTGAGTAAATTACTTAAGCCTTGTCATCACTAGTCTGCAACCTCATTATACTGTAGTAGCTTAGGTATTGCTGTGATGCTAGAAGCTATACTACCAGTATTTAATACACCATCATGGTCACCCATGGTGCCCAGGGTTCTGCAGAGCTTTCAGACTCAGACAGGGAAGACAGACCTGACAGACAATCTGTGTCTGAAAACAACAGACAAGTTTAAACCATAAGGAGAGTAGCAGAGCATTGTCTGATATAGTGCTAGAAGATGAGCACCTTGGGTTTGAAGGTACCCAAAATACAACTGAGGAAGAACTGGCTTCTCAAAGTAGAGTTGACCTTCATGACACAGATGGAGTAAAGAATGCAGAGAAAATATTGAAGTTGACAAGGATTTGATTTACCTGGGCTCTGTAATCAATACCCAGAGAAGCAGTAGTCAAGAGATAAAATAATGTACTGTGTTGGGCAAATCTGTTGCCACAGCTTTTGGGCTTGGGCTTCATAACATAGAACTCACCATCCATGAGTGTCAAAAACGCCTGGCTTCATGTTGAGGGTGCATCCCTGTGCTCAGCCTCATTTTATTTAAGAAGAAGTCAACTGAGAAAGCAAAGCAGGCGCCCAAGGTTAGAGCAAAAAATACCAGAACAATGTTCATTGTTGTGAAGCGCCTTGGAGTCAGTTCCTACAAGTAGTGACCCTGTATAGGATTTTCAAGGAGTGGCAGGACAGCGGACCCAGTGTGGATGGATGACAAGATCATTTGATGACAAGCCCAGACACAAGATTCAGAGCAAGAGAAAGAAATGTATCCAAAAATTCACGTATCTGGAAAGTCCTTATTGAGTAAGCAGCTCTGATTAGAATTCTGCTGCTCTGGGTGCTTCTGATGCCTTAGGCTGGAACCCCCTAGATGGAAAAGATGTTCTGCAAAAGCCTAGGAAGATCGGAAACACATGTTGGCTGAAGAATTGCTGACAGAAGAAAGCCAGAAGGCTGGAGGAATAGGGAGAATCTGTACAGCCTTTCTGACTAGTCTGCCATCTTGCCACCTCCCCCTTCTTTAAAGCATTAAAGTGCAAAGATGTCTCTTTGAAGACTAAGGTGTGCCTGACCCAAGAAACGGTATTTTCAATAGCCTTATAAGCATGCAAAAGCTGGAAAGTGGTTAAGGAAGAATTGATGCACCTGAGTTCTGGTATCAGTGAAGAATACTGAATATGCCATGGAATGCCTGAAGAATAAATTTGTCTTAGAAGAACAGCCAGACAGCTCCTTATAAGTGAAGATTGTAAAGTGTATCTCACATACTCTGGATATGCTATCAAGAGGGACCAGCACCTGAAGAAGGGCATTGTGATAGTGAAGGTTTTGTATCAACTTGACTGGGTCATAATTCTCAGTTAAGACACAGCAATCCCCCTGATGAGATGGAATATAATCAACCCTATCATGAGATGTGCTGTGAGCAGCCAATCAATTGAAAGGATGTATTCTTGGGGGTGTGGCCTGCCTCTAATATACAGGCACTTGGGCATAGCTGGTTTCTTTTGTGTTGGGTGTGAGTCCTGCATCTAGCTTATCATCTGGACTTGAGTCACTGGCCTGTTATTCCTGGGAGCCCTCAGCAAACTGCCACCTGACCTACCAATCCTGCTTCATTTGACCCACGGACTTGCCCACCTCTACAACTGTGTGAGACATTTTTTTTTTAACATAAACTTCTCTTTATATATACATTTAAAAAAAAAAATCTGTTGCAACATACCTCTCTAAAATGTTACAAACCAAAATGCCACCACTTGTTTATCCATTTGTTGTACTGTGGTGGCTTGTGTGTTGCTGTGATTCTGGACATTATGCTATGGGTATTTTAAATGTCAGCAGAGTCAAACATGTCACTTTGATGACTAGGGTGTGATTGACTGAAGTCATGGTATTGTCAATGGCTTCATCTGAATTATAAAGATGGACAATGAAGAAAAAAGACAACAGAAGAATTGACACATTTGAATTATGGTGCTGGCAAAGATATTTAATGTATCATGAACTTCCAGATGAACAAACATATCTGTCTTGAAAGAAGTTTGGCCAAAATGCCTTCTAGAAGTGAGGATGTTGTTGTTGTTGTTAAGAGCTGTTGAGTCAGCTCTGACCCATAGCGACCCTGTATAGGGTTTCTGAGGAGCAGCTGGTGAGTTTGAACCACAAAGCTGGCTCATTAACCCACAAAGCCTATTTATCTCAAGTTCTTTGGACAGGTCATGAGGAAAGGCCAGAAACTGGGAAAGAACATCATGTTTGGTAAAGTTGAGATACAGAGAAAAGAGAAAGACCTTCAAAGAGATGGACTGACACAGTAGCTACAACAATGGCGTAAAATACAGGAAAGATTGTGAGAAAGGCCTAGCACTGGGCAGTGTTTTGTTCTGTTGTACAAAGTGTCATTATGAGTCACAACCCACTTGATGGCACCCAACAACAACAATATTGAAACTGGCCCTTTTAAAGTTTTTAATAAATTATCCTTATTATTCTGTGCTGGGTAAAACTATAACAGAACTATTTTGCTTCCAAAATGATGTGTACAGGTAGATGGTCACAGTGAAGAAACAATATACTTTAAAATATGCATTCTGGTGTCTTTTTAACTTTATTTTACCTATTGTTGTTGAAAATGCACAGAGGAAAATATATCAACTAAAGAATTTCTACATATCAATTGTTACATATACAGTGACATTAATTCTCTTCTTTAAGTTGTGCAACCATTCTTACTCTCCTTTTCCAAAATCTTTCTCCTCAATTAGTAGCAGCTCTGAGTTCTCTAAGTTTCTTCTCTAGCCTTTCCAGTTGCTATAATCAAATTGATCCCATATCGAGAGTTCTTAAAAGAACACAGTGCTCATGACAGAAATCTTTGCTAATTCAGCTAATCTACTGTTTGGTTTAAAGAAGACTTCAGTGGATATTTTTGTTTAAAGTTGATTTTAATAAGTAAATATTTACCCATTTATTCATAAGACTTTCAACCACAAGATACCTTCGATTGTAAATTTTGATTAGATAGACTGTGTGCCAATTTCATCCTACTGATCAAGAGATCAATTTGAAATTAAAACTGCAAAAATATAGGTGGCTATTTCACAGAAGAGTGATTAGTGAATTTACTTAGGATAGCAGGTTGCATAAAGGAGGAAAATGATAATGCAACAAGCTTTCAGAGAGATGACCCTTTTCTGAGAGTTAACCTTTGTGTTCACAAAGAGTTACCTGAAAAATTTCTAAGGTATGAATGGAAATAACAGCAGATTGCATTACCTACATCCAGAAGGTCAGAGGTTCAGATTACCAAGGTAATGAAACTTCAGTGAGCTGCTTCAGGTCTATTAGGTTTGTCAGGTTTTATAAGCAAGCTTACTTCAGGCATGCAATTATAACATAAAGGAACTATACTGGTGAAAATTCAGCAGCTGGATCTTAAGCAAAGTATTCAAATGTCATCTGAACAGAGACAGCACCCACTTTCATGAGTAGGGTTTAAGATGAAGCAGTTAGTAAAGAAGGAGCAGAGGGAAAGATGAAACGAGTGAAACCATGTTACACATAAATATCCATTTCTAGGTAAAAACTTTATTGTTCCCAGGGCAAATCTATTTTTCTCAGGTAGTAATATAATCATGCTGTTAAGTGCCGTCAAGTTGGTTTCATCACACAGCAACCCTACTTAGTGTTTCTGAGGCTGTGAATCTTTGTGGGAGCAGAAAGCCTCATCTTTCTTTTGAAGCATAGCTACAGAGCTTGAGTTGCCGACCTTGTAGTTTGCAGTCCAGTGCTTATCTTACAGAGCCACCAGTAATCGATATGCATCAATTAACTTATTTTATTAAAGTGACTTATAAGATCCCAATGCACATGACACAGATGGTTAGACACTTGCAATTGTGTAATCATCCTAGAAGAGATAGTCTTTAAAAAAATGGGTAAGGAACAATTTTGATCAATACAACTAGTACTGATTTTAATTTGCAATTATTATCATCTAATACTGGTTTTCTGCTGTGGTGTTGTAGGATAAGCATTGGAATGCAAACCACAAGTTTGGTGGGTTGAAACCCACCAGCCGGTCCTTAAGAATTATGTGTAGGTTTGCTATGAGTCAGAACCTACATAATGGCACTTAACGACAGCAACAACAATGTAGGCTTTGGAGTTCTGGTGTGGCACAATAGGATAAACACTGAATTGCTAACTGCAAGGTTGGTGTCCAAACCCACCAGCCATTCCTCAGAAACCCTATACAAGATCCCTATGAGTCGGAACCGACTTGGTGTCAATTAACAGCAACAACAACAATGATACTGGCTTTGGAGGCCTGGTTTAGTGGTAGAATTCTTTCTTTCCCTGACGGAGGTTTGAGTTCCATTCCTGATCAAAGCACCTCATGAACTGTTACCACTTGTCTGTCAGGGATAGCTTTTCTGTTTCTATGACAGAGAACAGGCTTCAGCAGAGCTTCTGGACAAAGATGGACCAGGAAGGAAGATCGGGGATGTACTTCCAAGAATTGGCCAGTAAAAATCCTAGGGATCACTACAAGTCATACACAGGGTCACCACGTGTCAGGGGTATACTCAGTGCCAGATAATTATGATTTTAATTTATAACTGATATAACAGTGTATTAAACTTACTAAAGGTATATTAAATGAAGTAGGAAGCATTTCGCTTTGAGTTTACAACAAAATTTAAGTCTGAATCAAAATCAAGAAATCACTACTGCCCAAACAACAGTAATTTTATATCGCCTATGTAGTAGATGATTATCCTAGTGAGCAGAATTTTCTTTTATAAAATATTTTAATCAGGCCTTTCCAAATCATATATTTATCCATATTCTATTTATAGAATTCTAACAAATTTTGATTTAAGTAACGATTTGTCAGATATTGTGTTATATCTGCAAGGATGATTACAATACAAATTTCCACGTTGGAATCCAAGGTTTTTTTGTTTTTGTTTTTCTGATTGTCCTATGTTCTCCACAGATAAAGTGTTAAATGCTACTCTACTTACTGTTCAAGTCCCCAAGACTGGAGTCCTGCTGTGGTGCTATAGGATAAGGACTAGACTGCTAGCCACAAGGTCAGAAGTTCAAACTCACCAGCTAATCCTCAGAAACCCAATACTGGGTTGCTATGAGTCAGAACCAACCCCACGACATATAAAAACAACAACTGGTCAGGCAGATCTGAAATTTCAGTTACTATCGTTTCAGATGTTACAGAAACATTTTAGATCCACCTGTGAGGTCTTCCAACTGCCTGTGAAGATGTGTTCTAAGTGGGGTCCGGATCTGACTTTTACTGTTTGAGTGAATTCAGTGATCATTTCCATACTTTTTTTTCTAGGCTCGAGTTGAAACTGTACCTAAAACCGGTGATGAAGAAGATTCACTGAAAATCTGTAATATTACTGCAATCCTAGTATGTGTTTTTCACTAATGAGTCATGAGGCAAGTGACATAGGACATATCTAGCTGTAGGAAGGTGCAGAACATTACAGTATATCAAATCAATACATGGGCATTTCAATTAAACTAGGCTGGTTTGACAGAGACTGTATTACCAATCCCAGTAGGATATAAAAAGAAGGAGCATGTTTCAGAGAGAGAGTTTGCTTCTCAGGAAGGAAAATGAGCTTTTCTATTATGTGTTTTTTTTTTTTTTTTATTATTATGTATACAGTTGCTTCCATTTTAATTTGTCTACACCATATGTTCAAATCCTAAGGCCTAGTACTTGTGAATGTGACTCTACTTAGAAGATATAATTAGTTAACATGAAGACACACTGGAGCACAGTAGGTCATAATCAAATATGACTGACATCTTTATGTTGTTGTTGTTAAGGGCTGCTGAGGTGGTTCAAACTCATAGAGACCCTGTATAGGATTTCCAAGGAGCGGCTGGTGAGCTTGAACCACCAATCTTGTGTTTCAAACCAACCTTGCAGTCTAGCTCATTAGTCCACAGCACCACACCAGGACTCCTACATCCTTATAAGAAGACAAAAATAAACACAAATACACACAGGGAGCATGACATCTGACAACAGAGGTAGAGGTTATAGTGATGTATCTACAAATCAAGGAACACCAAGGGTTGCTGGCTGTCACCACAAACTAGGAGAGAGATGTGATACAGTTTGACCCTCAGAGTTCTCAGAAGGAACACTGTACTGACATCTTGATTTAGGATTTCCAATCTCAGAGCCGTAAGAGGATATTTCCCCCTTGTTTTAAGCCATTGAGTTTGTGGTAATTCATGGCAGCAACACAGAAAATGAATCAAGGTACTAGTAATAAATTTAAGGGGAACAGAGGCAGGAGCAGTTTGCTTACTTGGTTTAGTCCATTCCATGTCTATAGCAGTGTGGTTAAGTGCCCGGGTGGTGAGATTGGCCCCTCTCTCTGGAAGACCAGCTAATGTTGTCACAGTTGCTTCCTGGCTTGGAGCACAATCCACAGCGTTGTATACAAAGAGCTTATATTTGTATGTTGTAAACCTAAAATGTTGTATGTTAAAAGTCATATATAAACTTCTATGTGTTAAAATTCATATAAATTTCATATATAAATATGATTTACTGTTTCCTCACATAACACGGTTGACTCTTTTCCCTCACAAAATGTATAATGTCTTTATTCCCAGCCCCACCCCCGCCACACACACACACACACACACACACAAATACAGTATTTTCTTTTCTCTCTTTCCACAAATCATATCATCATTTTTGTATTTCTACAGCCTTAACTAAAATGTCAGGAAATTATTTTAGTAGGAACGCCAAACAAATACCATGATTTAAAACAAATGTGGTTTATCGCTTTCTCATTCGTATTGTTTTCAGAAGTGGTAAGGATTACAGCTCAATTCCAGATGTAATTACAAATCTGGCAACCTTCCAGGTTTCTATCTGAATGTGATCCAGACAGTTATATGCTCTTCTCTTGGGAAGCTCATCCATTTTCAAATATCAGAATCCCATATCATCATCTTCTACTAGCACTCTGCTTCTTTCCCATAATCTCATTGGCAGAGAGATAACCCCTAAATTAAATCGTAACTGTGACCAAAGTGAACAACATTCTCCCACTGAGAGTTTTTGCTATACTGAGCTGTACTGTGCTATGGTCTGAACATATTTATGTAAGCCAATACAGTGGAAACACTACTGCTCTGCAGAAGACAAGAACTGGACATGGTGATACGATAAAAATCTTCTATTACATTTATTATAGAGGCAAGCCACTTTTCTTCATCCTGTTGGACTCTTGCTCAGCCAGACAACTACCAGCCTTTCTTTGTTTGGTTCAAACTGTCCGAAGACGAACCAAAAACCCAAACCAAACCCACTGATATTGACTCAATATTTTGACTTATAGCGACTGTATTCTGTAGGATCTCCAAGGTTGTAAATCGTTAGGGGAGCAGACAACCTCAACTTTCTCCCTCTGAGAAGCTGGTGGGTTTGAACCACTAACCCTGTAGTTTGAAGTCCAGTGCTTCTCCCACAGTGCCACCATGGGTGAATAGGAAAATACTAAATAGAGACAGCCAGGTTTTGAATGGATGATAGTTTAGAGCAAGAAACTTATTAACCACATTGTGACAATGAATGACCTTCCTGAGGACATCCAGCACTCAGGGCAGAAGGTGGTCTCAGAGCATCATCAACTAATTTGAGCTTAATAGATCATCAATGATAACTTTTTAAAAAGTATATATGTTGTTGTTGTTGCTAAGTGCTGTCGAGTCAGTTTTGACTTATAGTGACCCAGTATAGGGTTTCCAAGGAGCAGCTGGTGGGCTTGAACTGCCGACTCTGTGGTTTGCAGTTCAGTGCCAATCCACACCAAGAGTCCAAAGAAGTGTATATGCAGAAAGTCGTTGTTGTTGATGTTAAGTGCCATCCAGTTAGTTCCGACTCATAGTGACCCTGTTTTTGAGGAGTGGCTGGTGAGCTAGACCCACCTTGCTATTCAAACTGACCTGACAGTCTAGGGTATTAATCCACAGTGCCACACCAGGACTCCAATAAGTAAAGAATTTCTTTGCCTGCAATGACACACAATCACCTAGTTTTTGTCTCAAAGCAACTGAAGACCTCAACTTTCAAATGCAGGGTCCAGAGTATTTGTCTCAATACGTCACAATCTGAAAAAGATTTGGCTTTATTTCTAGTAGTATAGGACTCGGATGGTCATGGTGCCAAGAGAAGGATATCTTTCATAGGATTGTGATATCAAAGCAGTTTGTTACCATCTATGCAACAGTCGGAGTTCTGGTGTGGCACTGTGGGTTAATGCACTAGGCTGCAAGGTAGGTTTGAACCGGAAGGTTGGTGGTTTAAGGTCACCAGCTGCTCCTCAGAAACCCTATACAGGGTTGCTTTGGGTAGGAACTGATGGGATGGCACTTAACAACAATAATATGCAACAGTCAGCTTGCTTCACTCTGTTTCTTATCATGGCCCAAAGATGTGGGTTTACCCAAGTGTTTTTGCAAATCTTTACTTCAGCCATACTTAAGAAAGACTGCTCTGCTATTGTAGCTATAGGTGAAAGACTCGATGACTTTCTGAAGCGATTTATCCCTTTTCTCTAAATGAGTACTACCATCTTATCTAAGAACCTCCTACATCTTTCTGCTTTTCCACCTCTTCTCATGCCTTCCTTCTTTGTTCCCCTCTTTCCTTCCTTTTCTCTCGATATACTTCTCAGCAAGTACTAAATATTCTGATTACTATGAAAACCCAAAGATAAATGATAACAATAGTGTCGTGGTTACCAGTCGGGCTGCCAACCTCAAGGTCAGCAGTTTGAAATTACCGGTGGTTCCGCGGGAGAAAGATGAGGCGTTCTGCTCCCGTAAAGATTTACAGCCTCAGAAACCCTGTACAGGGTCACTATGAGTCAGAGCTGACTCCACAGTACTTAACAACATATGTCACCACTTCCAGTTTGTCAGTTTGTCTTACTGAGGTGACTTGTGTGCTGTTACATGCTGGAAACTATGCCACTGGTATTTCAAATACCATCAGGGTCATCTGTGGTGGACGAGTTTTACTGGAGCAACCAAATTAAGGTAGACTAGGAAGAAAGGTCTGGCAATCTACTTCTGAAATAAACCATTGAAAACCTTTAGGATTGTAACAAACATGATCTGAATCACTTGTTTTTGACACATCATCAGGAGAGATCAATTTCTGGAGAAAGACACTGAGGACCAGCAAAGGTGAGATATACCCATGGTGAGTCGGAGATGGACTGGCACATGCCACCAATCATGAGGATGACCTCAAGACTAGACAGTTTTTCTCTGTTGTATAGAAAGTCACCGTGAGTCAGAGTCAACTTGAAGACAGCCAATCATAAAAATATGTGCCAGGAATTCTTCTACATGTATTAATTTGGACATTATTCATAACAACCCTATAAGGTCTTATTGTAATTACTGTTTTGAAATGAGAAACATAAGGTTCAGAGAAGGTAAATAACTTTTCAACCCACAAAGTTAATAAATGAGAGAGTCAGGATTCAAATCTACATGTCTGACTCCAGAGTACACTCTTTTGATAAATGTTAAAATGTTGGCTACTCTGCCAACATCATAATGATAATGGTAGTAACTGTAATAACCTAAATTATAATGATAGCTGGACTCTCTATTCTTGGGTGATATCACATCACTGGGATTTGACCTATGACTTGTTTTCTTGCAGTGAGGATAGATTTTTGCTTACATATCCAGTCTTGCAAATTTCCTTTGTGATCACAAGTAGGAATTAGAAGAATGGTGAGTCAGGGTTAAGAGGGTAGCATGCCTGTGACAAGGAAATGAAATGACGCTAATGGCTCACATGGGAATTCAACCAGCAACGTTGGATTCATTCATTTGGTCATTCCCTGGGTAAAATATTTATAACTGTGTTTTACTTTGAAAACAGCTTAAAAGAAATTCAGCACCTGAATGTCTCATCTCCTATCCTGTCATTTATTTTTTTTTTCTCTAACATGTCTATGTTATTATACAGGTTGGAACAAAGAGGAAGGATCAGTACTTGGGAAATATGGCCTTGGTTATAGAAATGATGATGGAAATTGCATGATAGAATTTTATAAGCCCAATGACTTCCTCATTGCAAATGCCTTTTTTTCAAAACAACATAAAAGACGACTATACACAGGGAGCTCACCAGCTGGAACACACAGAAATCACACTGACTCCATCTGCCGGAAAGAGATGGTGCAAAAGTTCCATATTATCAGCCAAAACAAGGCCTGGGGCAGACTTTGGACACACCCTTCATTGCTCATACACAAATTCAGGCTAAAGAAAATGTAAACAAGTCAACTAAAGTCAAAATATCACCTTGAATATATCCTCTGGTAGCGTAGTGGTTACAAATAGGGCTGTGAACCTTAAGGTCAGCGGTTCGAAACTACCAGCCACTCCGCGGGAGAAAGATGAGGCTTTCTACTGTCGTAAAGATTTACACCCTCAGAAACCCTGTACAGGGTCACTATGGGTCGGAACTGACTCGATAGCACTTAACAACAACAACAACAAATTTAAATTTAACAGACTGGATGCATTAGACATAAATGACAGAAGGCAAGAAGAGTTGTGCAATGACATCAAGAACATCATACCGTAAGAAAGCAAAACGTCATTAAGAAGACAAGAAAGAAGGAAAAGACAAAAATGGATGCCAGAAGAAAATCTGAGCATTTGCTGTGTACAGGACCTTAGGTGGAATCCTAAGCCTCATCCAGAACCTTCTGAGGTGGGACATTCCCACTGGAAAGGACACGAAGACCTGCCTGGAACAGCGAGAGCAATAGAAGCTACTTCTTGAGAGAAAGATCAACAGGAAAAATCCAAAGGAAAAATGACCATCTAATTGGCAACCACAGGAATAAGCAAGTTGTTTGCTGAGGCATCATAAGGGCAAGCAATCAAGGACAAACCCCTCTCCAAGACTGAAACTCAAAGGGATTACATGAGCAGGCATGTAAGCTTACTGGCGACTACATTGGTATACTAGTGAGTAGAAAAGGGGAAGGGAGCAATGAAGAAATGGGTTGAGTTCAGTCATGTTCCATAAATTCCCATTGATCTGGAGATGAGAGAGAGAAGAGGAAGGGATATTTGGTCCAAAGTGTGGTGAGTCCAGGGGACACCTCAGCCCATGGACAATGACATAGCCACAGAGGGCTAGAGCTGAGAGTGAAGCACCCAGCTTATATGAAGTTAGGAGAGATGCACAAGAACACCCAAACTTGCAGAGACTACCCATTTGACTTAGCCTCCCGATGACTTAATAGTCAGAACTCAATTAGAGGAAGATTAAAAAAATTTTTGGATAAACAAGTGTAAAATGCTACAAATTGATGAACTTGACCTATACTTATGGATGTAGTAGCTCAAAATACCAACTGAGAGGGAAGGAGTCTTAACATCAAGTATCAATCCTATCCCCCCTTGCATATAGGGTAGATAGGGATGGACAACTTAGACATTGGCTACCTAACATGAGGGGATGATAAAGGCACGAAGTGATTGGCTTATAAATCTTCAAGAGGGAGTTTAGTTTAAGAGTGTCCAGAGCAAGGTAGTATCCCCACTGAATAGTTTTTATCTTGTCTAGACAGGTCAGGTGAAATGAGATGGGGATAAGATTTTTAAGATTCAATAGTGAGTAATTGTTATTATGACTAATTGCAACTGTCACAACCATATAGGTAGAAGTTTTATACCAAAAAGACGGGTGTAGTTAATCTTACATTCCAGAAACAGAGGACCCTAGGACCATCAAGGGAGAAGAGCATGAGCAGAATGCGAGAAACTATCCAGAAAAGCAGTGACACCAGAGGTAGAGGCAGAGATGAGGGCATGGAGAGAGAGAGAGCAGCTAAGAACTCTGGACTCATGGAAAGAGAGGGACTGGGTGCTGGTGGACAGGGGGCAGGCTTACTGAATGTTCCCTTTGGTTATCTAAATTATTATATATTCCTGAGTGTTTCTGTGTATATTGCCCCCACCCCATGAAAAACAAAACAAAACAAAAGTAATAGAAGCAAATACTGCTGAATGATGATGCACGGAGGAGATTGTAATCATTACAATGAAATGATGAGTGTAAAACTGATGTTCTTTCATGTAAACTATCACTCAATTCACACAAAAAAACTTAAAAAATAAAAGAACAGAATCTGAACCTTGCTGTCTAGCATAAAGATGCTAAAATAAATAGAAGAAGTGAGACAGTATAGGAGCTGAACAGAAAATTTCAAAGGTGAGCTCAAGAAGACAAAGTCAAATATTATAATAAATTGCACAAAGACTTTGAGTTAGAAAACCAAACACTCAGCATGTCTTAAGCTGAGAGAACTGAAGAAAAAATTCACACCTCAACTTGCTATAGTGAAGGGTTCTATGGACAAAATATTGAATGATACAAAAAGCATCAAAAGAAGAAAGATGGAATACACAGAGTCACTGTACCAAAAAGAAAGGGCCGATGTTCAACCATATCAAGAGGTAGCATATGATCAAGAGCCAAAGATCCTTATGGAAGAAGTCCAAAGTGCATTGAAGGCATTGGCAAAGAACAAGGGACTAGGAATTGATGGAATACAAATAGAAATCTTTCAACAAACTGATGCAACACTAAAGGCACTCACTCATCTATACCAAGATATTTGGAAGACAACTATCTGACCAAATGACTGGAAGAGATCTGTATTTGTGCTCACTCCAAAGAGAGGTTACCCAATGGAATTTGGAAATCTTCATACAATATCAGTGAAATACAATGTGAGTAAAGTTTTACTAAATAGCATACAGAAGAGGCTGCAACCATACATTGACAGAGAACTTCCAGAGGCTCAAGCCGATTCAGAAGAGGACAGGAAAAGAGGAATATCATTGCTGATGTCAGATGGATCCTGGCTAAAAGCAAGATCCATACCAGAAGTATGGTTACCTGCGCTTTATTGACTTCACAAAGGCTTTTGCTTGTGTGAATCATGACAAGCTATAGACAACATTACAATGTATGAGCATTCCAAAAAACTTAATTGTGCTCATGAGGAACCTGTACATAGACCAAGAGGCAATTGTTCAAAAATAACAAGGTCACACCAAATGGTTTAAAAATTAGGAAAGGTGTGTGACAGGGTTGTATTCTTTCACCATACATATTCAGTCTGTATGCTGAGCAAATATTCAGAGAAGCTGGATTATAGGAAGAAAAATGTGACATCAGAATCAGAGGAAGACTCATTAACAATCTGCAATATGCAGATGATACAACCTTGCTTGTTGAAAGCTAAGAGGGCTTAAAATACTTACTGATGAAGATCAAAGACTACAGCCTTTCGGTATGGGTTGCAACTCAACATAAAGATAACACAAATCCTCAACACTGGACCAATAAACAATGTCCATAAAATGGAGAAAAGATAGCAGTTGTCAAAGACTTCATTTTGCTCAGATAACCATCAACACTTGTGGAAGCAGCAGTCAAGACATTAAGTGATGTAGTGGAGCTGCTCATCTGTAGGAAGAGGTGTGACTGGTTTTTCATTATCCACTTTTCATTTTTCACGTATCTTTCCTCTTCGCTCCGATCGTGCCCTCACTGCCCAGCCCAGACGCCTTCAGGTGGGTGGAAGCACACCCCCTAAAGGGTCCAGCATTGCGCCCACAGATTTCCAACAGCACAGAGAGGAAACCCGCAGGCTGCTTCTTATGATGTCTAACTCTGGGACCCAGCCCCAAAGTTGACCTGGGCAGGACCCTTTATCCAAGACTGCACACCCAAGGCCAGTGGACAGTCAATCACAATTTTATTTTGTTTTTGATCGTTGGTCTCTGTCTCTTCTTCAATATTGTTTCTGTCTTTGGTCCTTTTGGTCTCACTCTTTTCCCAGGGGTTGGAGCTTTCTCCCCCTACCTTACCCAAGAAGAGACAGCAACTGTGCCCATATAGCCAAGCTACAAGCATACCCTGTAATACCCCACCATATGGAAAAGAGCAAAAACCAGCTTCTAGTCATTATATGTGAAAAGGGAAGCCTATCTTCAGATCATATCCACCAGGAGAGGCTTAGTAAGCTTAACAACAAAGTAACATAAATCCATTTATGCATTAAAAACCCACATAACTGCTGAAAATGTTTAAGAAAACACATTAAAGATCTCAACACATGTCCAAAAACAGAAAAAGTAACTGAGACAAATGAACTGGAAGAAGACACAGACTTTCCAGTAGATAAGCCGTCTGTGGATCACCATGGGGTGCAGGAGATATGACAGTAAGTTTAAATTTGCCAAGTAGGCTGTTATCCTTGGTTATGGCACGTTCACCTTCATAAACCTAAATGCCTAGTTGTCAGAGTAGGTTGGGAAAGTCTGTGTCTGCTTGGTAGGAATGGTAGTATTGCACTTGATGTGGACAGTCATGACTCCACCAGCATTTTCACTACCAAGGGAAAGAGGTGTGACATCCAGAAGCAATAAATCTTGAACATTTTCAGACTTGTCTCCAGATAAGATGGCTGCTTGGACAGCTGGACCATAAGCAATAAATAGTCTCAACAGGGTTGATACTCTTATTCAATTCTTAGCCATTGAAGAAATCTTGATGTAGTTTCTGAATCTTAGAAATACGGGCAGAAACACCCACCAGGACAATGTCATGGATCTGTGACTTGTCTAGCTTGGCATCCCTAAGGGCTTTCTCCACAGGATCCAGGGTGCCACGGAGTAGGTCAGCATTCGATTCTTCAAATTGGGCCTGGGTAATGAAGGTCTGGTAGCGTCGTGGCTACAAATCGGGCTGCAAACCACAAGGTCAGCAGCTCGAAATTACCAGCTGTTCTGTGGGAGAGTGATGAGGCTTTCTGCTCCTGTAATGATTTACAGCCTTGGAGACCCTGTACAGGGTCGCTATGAGTCAGAACTGACTCCACGGCACATAACAACAACAACAACAAATGGAGGTACAGAAGTCAATACCTTCATACAGAGAATCTCTCTAAGTACTGGCCTGGGTGCTAGAAGAAAGAGTGCACTTTCCACATTTATAAGCAGTGTGGAAGCAGTGGATAGCCCTCTTATTCTCACTAATGTCCTTCTCATGCTTGCACTTAAACTCAGCAATAAAATGGTTGACCATTCAGTTGTCAAAGTCTTCTCTACCTAAGTGGTGTCTCCAGCTGTGGATTTGACCTCAAAAATTCCATCTATAGTGAGGACTGACACAACATTCTCCTCGATGACATGGAGATATGGAGCAGTTGGGGACTTTAGACACAGAGAGGAAGAGGGGCTGTGTGCTGACAACCAGGGGGCAGGCTTGTAGTATATACTCTTTGGTTGGTTGATGATGCATGGAGCAGATTGTAACCATGGCAATGAAATGATTATATGATAGGATGAATGTAAAACTAATGTTCTCCCATGTAAACTATCACATAATTCACAATAAAACATTAAAAAAAAAACACACCACTTTTTCCTAAGTCAAACATCAGCACATGTCTTTCAGCACCAACCTTGTTTTCTAAGCCATACGCAATAGTAGCAGCAGTTGGCTCACTGATGATCCTGAGTACATTGAGGCCAGCAAAGGTTTCAGAATCCTTGGTGGCCTGATGCTGGGAAATGTTAAAGAAGGCTGGTATGGTGACAACTGCATTGGTAACAGTCATTCCAAGGTAGGCTTCTGCAATTTCTTTCATCTTTGTTAGAACCATGGAAATGGTTTTATGGATACAGGGATAGAAACTTTTGTTCTCTCCCTTATATTCTACTTCGACCTTGGGAATGCCTGCATCATTCACCACCACAAATGACGGATGCTTTATATCAGACTGGACAACAGTATCATTAAGTCGTCTTCAAATCAAACGTTTGGCATCAAAAACAGTGTTAGTGGGATTCAAGGCAACTTGATTATTTGCAGTATCACCAATCAATTGTTCGGTGACAGTAAAAGCAACATAGCTTGGGGTGTTTTGGTTGCCCTGATCAATTGCAATGATCTCCACTTTCCCGTGATGGAAATACCCAAACAGGAGTAGTTGGTGCCAAGATCAATGCCAACTGCAGGTCCCTTAGACATGATTGCTCAGCGGAGGTCCAGATTAAGTAAAGAAAAGCAGACCACCAGGCTTACACTGTGCAAAAT
>NW_006408527.1:1087476-1093993 GCF_000296735.1 Chrysochloris asiatica | reverse complement strand
TGTGTAATGCCTAGCAGCTGGTATTGGCTGCTGTCCAGATGGTGGGATATTATGGGGGATGCTTGTAGCTTGGCTATATGGCCATGGATGTTGCTTCTTCTTGGGTAATGTAGGGAGAGAAAGCTCCCACCCCTAGGAAAAAAGTAATACCAAAACCAGAAACAATATAAAAGCAGAGAAAAAAACCCATCACTCAAAACCAAAAATAACACTGTAGCCAACTGACCAGTAGCCTTTGCTGTGCAGGTCAGTGTGTGTGCAGAGCAGAACCCTCCATCAGTGGGTGAGGGTGTCCACTTGCTCAGGCCCCTCCTCTAGTCACCACCATGGAGGTGCACAGATACATATTGAGAAATTAATGGGACAAATATTTTCCACTATTTTTGTATCTGAAGATCAGTTAGGTACCTGCATGTACACACCATAAATCTCAAAACAGCTGTGTCCTTGTGTGTAGTAGTTGGTTTTGGCTCTTGCCTTTTATATTGGGGTTTTACAAGGTGCTCATACGGTTTGGTTGTATGGCCAGACCTGCCTTTTTTCTTTCTGGGTAAGGCAGGAATAAAAGGTCCTGCCCAGGTCAACTTTAGGGCTGGGTCCTAGAGTCAGACGTCATAAGAAGCCACCAAAGGATCAGCCCATGGAAACCATGGCACTCCTTCCAGGGGCCTCCTCACTATGCCATGGGAAAATTGTGGCTGCAATGCTCGATCCTTTTGGGGGTGCGCTCGCACCCGCCTGAATGTGTCCAGGCTGGGCAGAGAGGGTGCAACAGGGGAGAGGAAGATAGAAAAGTGTAAAATCTGTCTAACTAATAATAAAAGGACACTTTTTAAAGAAAAATGCTAGCTAAATTGACGTCCACACCCATAGCCAAACTTACATACATACATACATATATATATAGATACACACACACACATATATGTACACAAATCTTCTGTAAATAGTAATTATGTTCACTGTTGATAAATGCCAATGAATTGGTTTCAAGTCATAGTGACCTTGTATAGGGTTCCAAAGGAGCCACTGGTGGGGTTAAACTGGCAACCCTGTGGTTCACAGCCCGGTGCTTATCCTACAGTGCCACACCAGGATTCCAATTATGTTCATTAGGCACACCTTTAAAAGATGTACCATTTCTAGCAGGTTTAGAAATCTGCAAAGTGAATGAATACTTGTATTGAATCTATACTGTAGCCAATAAAACCATCCTGTTTGTAGGTTCAGTTTTCACTGATTAATTCTTTTGCAATCACATGCTCCCCCAAACTCCTTCAAATAGTCAACTTTGTTGTATACAGATCTGACAAGCTTATTTTCTCTAAGAAAGAAAATATACATTAATATTTTACTTATAGAACATTTCAAATTCCATTGTCATCACTTAAACAAACTTTCAAATATATATTCTGCTTTGATGATGCATCTTTTAATGTTTATTACTGAATACATAACTTTATAAATATACAGACAGCTGTTTCATAATTGCTAAAGCATTCACTTTTATAACATGTGTATTTTTTGTTTGCTTAATAAAGTTTCTATGATTTTAAAACTTTTTATTATTAATATACTTTATATATATAATATACTTAACGTAAATGAAGGGTTATAGAACAGATCATCAATTTTACATTCAACAGATCATACACTTTGTTTCATTTTAATGATCACAATCCCCTCTGTGCTACATCACTTGGTCCATTTCCTCCTTGTGATACTTATTTCCATGTCTCCTACTTCCCCAGTCCTTCTGAATTTTGTCCTTTGGTAAATGCTGCCCTTTTAATCATGTATGGCTGGTCATTCTATAGTGTGCATGTCTCACTAGTGTTGTTGTTCCCCCCACATACCTAACTACTTGTTGTTGTTAAGTACTGCTAAACCAGTCCCTACACATAATGACCCTGTATAGGGTTTCTGAGGTACAACTAGTGAATTTGAACTGCCAACCTTGTAGTTAGAAGTCCAGTGCATATCCTATAGTGCCACACCTATAGGACTCCACCAATCTACTAATTGGATGAAAACAGATCCACAAGAGTGAGTTCAGTTATAGACCTGAAGGATGGCCAAGGACAATAATCTTGGGGATCCACCAGTCTCTATCTGATGAGTAAGTCTTGTCTTTCTCAGAATTTTGAGTTTTGTTTCACATTTTTTCCCAATGTATTCAGGACCTTCTATAATGTGATATCGTTAAGAGCAGTTGGTAGCCGGGCACTATCTAGTTCTTTTGATCTCAGGGCCATTGAGACTGACATTCATGTGGTCCAATACTCCATTGAATTAATTTTTTCAAGCATCTTTCATTTTCATTACTCTTTTTACCTCAGCACAAAGAAAGCCCAATGGTTGCACCTTTGGTAGCTGTTTTGAAGATCCCAGTCGTTACTCAAACTTGCATAATATTTTAAGGTCAGTGACAAAAATTTTACCTGACACCTAGAAAAATTATCCTCTCTAAAGCTTCAGAAGGTGTTTCTTTTTAAATTATATTGAAAACAAATCATATCACTGTTCCATATTTGATATATCCTCATTTCATTCATACATTCAGAAAATATGTACTACCTACTATATGCTCATGGTGTCCTGGTGTGGCACTGTGAGTTAATGTCCCAGACTGCAAAGTCATTTGAACTGCAAGAGTAGTGGTTCAAGCTCACCAACTGCTCCTTGGAAACCCTATACAGGGTTGCTATGGGTTGGAACTGACTTGATGGCACTTAACAACAACAACATATGCTCATGGGTGTGGAATTCTGGTGTGGTGCTGTGGGATAATGCACTGGACCACAAGATCAGTTTGAACTGTAAGGTCAGAGGTTCAAATCCACCAGCCACTACTTGGAAGGCCTATACAGAGTTTCTATGAGTCGGAACCTGCTTGAAGCTACTTAACAACACCAGCAGCATGCATTTATGGAGTTCTGGTGTGGTATATAGGTTAAACACTGCATTGCTCACCACAAGGTTGGTGGTTTAAACTCACCAGTTGCTCCTCAGAGACTCTATAGAGGGTCACTATGAGTCAGAAATGACCGGTATCACTTAACAATATAGTGCTCATGAAGCCCTAGTACTGTAAGATAAGCATCGGACTGCTAACTACAAGGTCAGCAGTTTAGACCCATCATCTGTTCTTGAAAACTCTGTACAGGATTGATATGAATTGGAACCGATTCCATGTCATAAAATAATATCAAACAATATGTGCTCATGGAAGTAGCAGACATATTTCAGTAGGCACATCTGCTGCATAAGAGCTCTTTAAAGTGATAAAGGGCAAAGATGTCAGTTTGAGGACTAAGGTACCCAAGCCATGGTATTGGTAGCGTAGTGGTTACGAATCAGGCTGTAAGCCGCAAGGTCAGCAGTTGGAAACTACCAGCTCTTTCGTGGGAGAAAGATGAGGCTTTCTGCTCCCGTGAAGATTTACAGCCTCGGAAACCCTGTACAGGGTCGCTATGAGTCGGAACCAACTCCATGGCACATAATAACAACACAACAACATCCAGTACAGGGTCGCTAAGAGTCAGAACCGACTCTATGGCAAATAAGCACCACCACCACCATTATGTATGTAAGGAGTCCTGGTGTGGCACTGTGGGCTAATGAGTCAGACTGCAAAGTTGTTTGAACTGCAAGGTTCGTGGCTCAAACTCACCAGCTGTTCCTTGGAAACCCTATATAGCATCACTATGGGTTGGAATCAGCTCAATGACACTTAACAACAACAACAACATATATATGTAAAAGTTGGACAATGAATTAAAAACACTATAGAAGAATCGATGCATTTGAATTATGGTGTTGGCGAAGAATACTGAAAATACCGTGGACTGCCAGAAGAACAAACAAATCTATCTTGGAAGAAGTACATCCAGAATGATCCTTAGAAGTGAAGATGGCAAAACTTTGTCTCTTGTACTTTGGACATGTGGTCAAGAGAGACCAGTCCCTGGAGAAAAGCATATTTGGAAAAGTAGAGGGTCAGTGTAAAGGAGGATGCTCCCCAACAAGATGGTCTGCCACAGTGGCAGCAAGCAGGGGCTCAAACATGACAACAATTGGCACATGACCAGACAGTGTTTTTGTTCTGTTGTGCATAGACTTGCTGTGAGTCAGAAACAACTTAATGGCACCTAACAACCTAACAACATGTGCCAGTTGCTAAACACAATGAACATGATAAGCTGTCCTCTTAGAGCCAAATACTTTATGCAGTGAAAATATCTAAAATATTTATCCATTAAGTTATTTTTTTCTTTCCACACACATTAGCTAGAACACCTAATTTAACCGGACTTAATCAGGAAAGTATTCACAGTGGAGTAACATTTAGGCTAGGTTTTAATGACAAGTGATATTTTATCCCGTGGAGACAGAGAAAGGCATTATTCCAGGTCAAAATGTATGAAGGCTTGTATATTGAAAGGGTCTGACGTATTTTAGGAACCAATAAAATTCTCCAGTACACTGAAGAATGCCTCAGGTTATTTTCATCAGAATTAAAAATGTGTCAGGTTTATTGATGTCCTAACAAAATCCATGTGTCAATATTGACACCAATATAAATCATGCTTCTGAAAATGCAGGCGATTTTAGCTGCTGCTTCTGCTAACTCTTCCTCATATCCACTACAACTCAAAGAACAGTTGAGAACATCACACAATATTCGAGATATGTTTCATAGCATATTGTTCATTACACTCCCAAAGCCTTTGTGTAAATGAATACGTAAACATTTAGTAATTCTGTATTATTTCCATTGTTTAAACCTGTACTGAGCAACTTTTCTTAAACTTCTAACTTGTTGTTCTAAAAAGGCTACAGAAGATTTGTTGTTGTTGTTGTAAAATATGCCTAACATATTTGCCAATTCAACAATTTTCCCTTGAAGAATTTAGTGATATCAATTACACTAAAATCCACCTGGAGGTCATTAGTCACACTGGCATAAAAATATATATATATATGTTGTTGTTAAGTGCCATCGAGTCGGTTCCGACCCATAGCGACCCTGTACAGGGTTTCCGAGGGTGTAAATCTTTACGGGAGTAGAAAGCCTCATCTTTCTCCCGCGGAGCAGCTGGTAGTTTCGAACCGCTGACCTTAAGGTTTGCAGCCCGATTCGTAACCACTACGCTACCAGAGCTCCTTATATATATATATATAATGATATATAAATAATTGTAAGGAATCTAGAGATATATAAATAAATCTATATATATATACATATATATAATTATAAAGAATCAAACTTAGAGCATACATCACTTTATAAACTTAATGACAGCTAAGGTATTATAATCTCAAAGTCAGTATTTATTGTAAAATAGAGAAAAATAAAAAACACTACCACCAATTATTTCTTAAATCGTGTTCTTTTCTTTAAACCCAGAACAAAAGAGGGGTAATGCTGCTACTATGTTATCAGTAGTCTGTTTGTTTGTTAGTTTGTATTCCTGATCACTTAGGAGCCTCAGCTAGCTGTATGAGGTGTTGAAAACTATATGGATAGATTGATGCTTCAAATGAAGGAGGTCACTGCCCTCATGTTAAACACGACCTGACTTATGTCTGTAGCATCACGTTCACCAAATTTTCCAAGTGATGAAAATGTCAGGAAGTCCAAAGTTATGGTTCCCTCAACAACCATAACTTGGCCACATTGCACAGAATTGTTAAGAAAGAAATGTTTGAAACTGACAAGTAGTATAAACCTACAGTTACAGTAAGTCTACGTCCACACAGGCAGAGAAAATTTAGTAATGAGACCAGTAGCTCTCTCACTCAATTTAAAACTGTGTCTCAACTGAGATGTTCAAAAAAGCATAGAAGTCATTTTTTTAAATTGAATTATCTGGATAATTGAGTCAATATTCTCAATTTGTTGAAATACAAATAATAGTTCATATTTAAATATATTTCAGAATTATATATAAACAAAAAATCATAATGAACTGAATTCTACACTATAATGCTTTTTTTTAAATGTTCTTTTTTTTAATTATAAGTTTTTATTGAGAGGTTTACATGGAAGAATATCAGTTTTACATTCATCCTATTGTATTTCATTTCATTGCAATGATTATAATCCCCTCATGCATCATCAAACAACCAAAGAGTACACCCCACAGGCCCTAGCCCTCAGCCCTAGCCCTCAGCACACAGATCCTCTCCCTCCCTGAGTTCAGTGGCCCCAGCTGCTCCATCTGCCTTCCTCATTGCCATCATTTCTGTCCCCATCCCTGGCATCTCTGCCTCTCTGGGTAGGGTCCCGCTCTCCACTCTTCTTACTTGATGGTCCTATGGACCTCCATTCCTGGGCTGCAAAAATCAACCTTTCCCCTCCTTTTGTCAAAAAACATCTACCTCTATATTTCCTACCCTCATAGTCAGTCCTGATGGCAATTATTCACTATTGTACCAAAGAATCTTATACCCAGTTTGTTTTACCAGCCGGGTCCCAACAGATTGGAAATCATTCAGTGGAGATTCTACCTTC
>NW_006408527.1:1079003-1080215 GCF_000296735.1 Chrysochloris asiatica | reverse complement strand
AGATAGTTGCATCCTTTTATGTTGGGGTTTGTCTGTCAGGCCTAAGAGGCCTGCCTTTTTCTTGCTGGATATGCCAGAGCAAAGGGTCTTGCACATGTTAATTTTAGGGCTGTGACCCAGAGGCTGACATCATAAGCAGCCACCAAAGAATTTGCCCTTAGTTCCAATATTGCTGTTTCTTTCTGTGTCGTGGGAAAACTTTGGGCTCAACGCTGGGCTTTTCTTTTCCGGGGGGGGGGGTGCACACCCACCCACCTGAAGGTGTCCAGGCTCTGGGCAAAGAAGGCCAACAGGGAAGAGGAGGAAAAAATGTGTGGCATCACCCCCATACCTCCTTTTGCAAATGACACTACACTGCTTTTAGCGCCAGTTCCCTTTGGTGGTCTGGCTGTAGCCCCACCCTCTGAACTCTGCCAGGTGTAGTAGCCGGAGAGGGAGTCCTGTGTCCAGAGCATTTCCTAAATTGCAGTATTTTCCTTTATACTGTGATTTTTTTCATTGATGTGTGTGGGAAACTTATGCCCTGAACCTTATGCTAGTTCCAGAGCTCTGGTGCTGTTCATGAAAGCAGCTTCTCTGGGTTTTCAGTCCCTTCCCTATGGAGCATGTCCTACCTGACTCTGCCTCAGTTGCCACCAGAACTGTAAGTAGAATATAATGACTTTTTAGATAAAAAAAATTCTGTATATTATAAACTTATTTGTGTTCAAAATAGAATGATTGACTAGGGAAATTTATTTTGTTTGATATTTGCTATGTCATAAATATATTCATATTGTGATGCCTAATGGAGCCCCTAAAGAAGCTCTGGTAGCGTAGTGGTTATGAATTGGGCTGCTAACCTCAAGGTTAGCAGTTTGAAACTACCAGCTATTCCGCGGGAGAAAGATGAGGCTTTCTGCTCTCATAAAGATTTGCAGACTTGGAAACCCTGTGTAGGGTCACTATGCGTCGGAACCGACTCTACATTACTTAACAACAACAACAATGAAGTCCCAAAGAGCTCTAGTAACATAGTGGTTACGAATGGGGCTGCTAATTTTAAAGTCAGTAGTTCAAAAATGCCAGCTGTTCCACTGGAGAAAGATGAGGCTTTCTGCTCCCATAAAGACTTACAGCCTCAGAAATTCAGTCTTATACAGGGTCATTATGAGTTGGAACCGACTCCACAGCTCACTACCACCACCATCAATGGAGTCCTGGTGTGGTGCT
>NW_006408527.1:1074003-1078718 GCF_000296735.1 Chrysochloris asiatica | reverse complement strand
TTAGATTTTTTGTGTGTGGGAGGATCCAACGTGGCAGATTATGCAGCTATACTACCTCAATCCTCTACAACAAAGACCTGAAAAATGAAGTGAAATGGATTTGGGTGACAATGCAGGAACCCAAAGCTTCAAAGGAAAGGATAAAGACATACATCAAATACCTGTTAGAAGAAGAGACAGGATGAAAACAGAGAATAAGAGGGCATATGGAACCCAACAGGCGTGGCAGAGCACAGCCATTTTGAATGATTTCAGGCAGCATTCCCATCAGGGCTAGAACAAAACAACCAACTTCACTCGCCTAGTACTGACATATACAAGAGCTTGAGAAAACAAATGTCAACCAAGAATTACAAATCCAGCAAACTGTTCCTCATACACAATGATCAAATTAGAGCATTTCCAGATAAACACGAATCAAGGGAAACTGTAAAAACCAGACCGACTTTACAAAAAGTACTAAAGGAAGTCCTTTAGACAGAGAACCAGCAATCGCAGACAACAGCTTAAGATAAAGACACACAAAAACACTGCCTGAAAAACAAGCCAGTTATAGAAGTATGAAAAAGAAAATAAACCTACAAGAATGGAAATAGAGAAATACAGAGACCACTTTGTAAACAGCTACAAAGCAAAAAGAGGGAATAAAGAGGTAGTTTCAGTACCTCCATATGGAGAGATAATCAAAATGGTATCAAGATAGAACAAACTGCTTTAAAGGTGGGATGAAAACAATAAATTACAAAATGACCTCAGAGAAAATTAATAAATTTTCTTTCCAAAATGAAAATAGGAAAAACCATACTCAATAAACACTAAAAGAAAGAAAACCCATAAACAAAATGACAAAATGAATTCAGCACAGAAAAATATTTGGAATGCAGAAACTGTCAACACCACAGAAACACATAAAATGATAACAATAAATTTATACCTATTGATATTACATTGAATATAAATGGATTTGATGTACCAGTCAAGATACAGAGAGTAGCAGAATGGATGAGAAAACATGGCCCATCAAAATGCTGTGTATAGTAGATGTACCTTAGACAAAAAGACAAAAAAGAGGTAAAAGTTGATGGATGAAAAAAAAATATATCAAAACAACCAAAAAAGAGTTGGAGAAGTAATATTTTGGATAAAATAGACTTTAAGGTAAACACCAGCATAAGATACAAGTAAGGGCATTATGTTGTAGTTAAGTGTGACTGAGTCAGTTTTGACTCATAGCAACTCTATAGGGTTTCTGAGGAGCAGCTGGTGGGTTTGAACTGCTGACCTTGTGGTTCACAGTCCGGTGCTGATCCTACAGCACCACTAATCATATCCCAGTTTTCTCTCAGATTTGTAGGAGCTCTCCCTTGGTTGAAAGGGTCCTACAGTTTTGGGATCCATAAAAGACAAACAGCTGGGGAAAAATCTCTCATATTGTAAAGTCTTATTTTGAATGTTAAAAAGAAATAAGAGTTTATTTTTTATTCTAAGTTAACTACATGGGGCATAGCAGTTATTTGAATGAAAAAAAATCTTTGCCTATATTTAGTGAGAAAAAATTTCCTTGACATTTAGCATGATGAAGTTAGTCAAAGTATCCCCTCAGGATGACTTTTTTTTTTTTTTTCTTCTACAGACTTCCATTCTATAAACAATTGACATCAGTCTGCTTGTGTCTATTTAGGTTTTAATTTAGACTATGGAGATTTAGCTTTCTTTCCTGAAATCTTAGATTTGAGCCTCTCATTAAAAAATCCTAAAAGGTTATTACTGAAAATTGACTAATCATTTTGTAGCCTTATTCTAAATTCTTTAAGAACATTTTCTTTTATGAAATAGGGGAATTAATACCTAATAGTGTTTTTAAGGAGCTGGTTACGAATCAGGCTGTGAACCTTAAGGCCAGCTGTTTGAAACTACCAGCTGCTCCGTGGGAGAAAGATGAGGCTTTCTGCTCCCGTAAAGATTTACAACCTCGGAACCCTGTTCAGGGTCGCTATGGGTCGGAACTGACTCGATGGCACTTAACAACAACAACAACAGTGTTTTTTAGGATGAAATGAAATTATATCCTTTAGGTATTATAGAACTATAGAGAAGTAAGAAATCCCTGGGTGGTAAAAATAGTTAATACACTTGGCTGCTAAACAAAAGGTTGGACATTTCAATACAACCATTGGTGTCTCAGAAGAAAGGTCTGACGATGTAGTTCTCAAAGTTAGCTAATGAAAGCATTATGGCTCACAACAGTATGTTGTTGTTGTTGTCAGGTGCCATCGAGTCGGAACTGACTCATAGCGACCCCATGCACAGAAAGAATATACCATCTAATATAGTGCTGAAGACGAACTCCCTATGCTAGACGGCATTCCAAATACAGAGTAGATGTAACAGTGAACTTGAGCATACCAACAATGATAAAGATGTTGCTAGACTGGACAAGTTGCTTCTCTTTAAAATGTTAGAATACCTATAGTGTTTCCCAAACAACACTTTTTCCCCAAGAGTATAAAACTGTAGTTAATATCATTAAGACTCAGAGATATTGACTAATCACTCCTTTATTAAATTAATATATTCTGTAATTCAGTGAATATTTGAGTATCCTTATACGCTAGGCACTATTTTAGTGACTGAGGATATGAAAGTCATCAAGACAAAGTCCCTTCCTATGGTGAGTCTGACAATGTAATGGGGTGTTCAGACAAGCTGATGGGCCCGTACATCACAATGATAATAATGTACTGCTAGTAATCATCTGCTAACTGAAATTTTTGTGGTTCAAAGCTACCTAGATGTTCTATAGAAGAAAGAACTATCTGCTCCCATAAAGACTGTTGTTGTTGTTGTGTGCCGTGGAGTCAGTTCCAACTCATAGAGACCCTGCACAGGGTTTCCGAGGCTATAAATCTTTACGGGCGCAGAAAACCTCATCTTTCTCCCGTGGAATAGCTGGTAGTTTCGAATTGCTGACCTTGCAGCTCACAGCCTGATTCATAACCACTACCAGAGCTCCTTAGGACCCATAAAGATTACAGTTTAGGAAATTTTATGGGGCCGTTCTACTCTTTCATGAGTTAGAAACCAAATTGATGGCACACAACAATAATGCTATGTTGTTGTTAAGTGCTGTTGAGTTGGTTGTGACTCATAACAACCCTGCATAGGGTTTCCAAGGAGTGGCTGGTGGCTTTGAACCACCAATTTTGTGGATAGCAGTCCAGTGCTTACCCTACAGCAGAATGATATTGAAACACATGAAAAGGGCATGTGAATCAGATTAGGAGACAGTAGTCAAGGAAGTTCTGCTGGAAAAAACATCTTTTAGGCTGAGATTTGAAGGATGATCTAGTCAGACAATGGGAAAAGTCAGCAATGGGGAGAAGATGAATGTGGGAGTGTTGCTTATTCAAGTTATTCTAAATCATGCAGATGAAGCTGAAACATACAGTCCCAGATAAGGAAGAGGTGGGAGACAAGGTTAGAGTTGAAACAGCAATCAGAATATTGCTACTCTGTGGTACACCTAAAAACCAGTCAACTTGATACGAGTTATGAAAAATATGGTATTTGGAAAGTTTTCATAAAATACCATTCATATTTTTATAATTAAATATATTGATTGGAGTCATAAAGGGTTTTAACTCAGTCAACCTCATCCACTCTCCTCATTGTATAGACAAAGAAAGTGAAGCCCAGAGATGTGAAGTGACTTGTCTAAGGTCACAAAGCAGGGTTCTCTGTCACAGCATGCAACAGAACTGAGATCTAATGCTGCCATAGTGTACTCATCTTTCTGACATTGCCTATTTGCTTATTTCTTGATGCATTTGAACTCTAAATTGAATTCTCTCATATCCCACACCTATTTACTAAGTAATTTTTGTATATTGAATTAAAATCAACAATTTATAATCTATTACTTCCTAGAAATAAGAGGCATTTTATATGCATTCAATAATTTCCCCAGTTTTATACATGTTGACTATCTCCAAATTCCTCGATTAAGTTTTCATGTCTGGATAGAGCTGTGACAAAGGCAATAGGTTAAGGCTTAAGCATCTAAAGTTCGACTTCAAAAGGCTTATTTTAAGCACGTAGTTAAGATGGCAAACATTAAATGTGCTGACTGTTGCAGTTCTGTGATTAATGCCAGAGATAATAACCAAACATGTTTTATTGCATAACTGATAACATTCTCACACAATGAAGATACTCAGATACTTTGAACTATTCAACACAGTTAAAACTAAATGCCAGCATTTGTTTTTATAGTTTTTGTAATCTCACCTGCTAAGACTCTTATCTTCATAAAACCACTGAGTTCCTGAATAAATATTGTGCCACAGATTTAAATCTTCTGGGGGATTTGATGCAAGTGGTTGCAGAATTTTACATCTCAGAAGCTCATATCTAAAGCAAAAGACAAGCAGGCACATCAGGATTATCTCAAGTAATGTTATTACCAAAATTGAAGTTGTTTTGTGGTGTGTGTGTGTGGTATGTGCATGTAAACATAATGAAAACATCTTATGTTTACAACTACAAAGCAGGTTGTTTTTTTTCAGAGAAACACTTTTCTGATTCTAGTTTTCATATATTCAGTTATTTTGAAACAATCTGTTAAATGTGGGGGCTTCAAAAAGCTCATAGAAATATGGAATTAAAAGATAATGGAAGCCATCTTAAATTATTTCACTATCGACAGCAAGAAATAT
>NW_006408527.1:1063889-1073308 GCF_000296735.1 Chrysochloris asiatica | reverse complement strand
AAGAAAGATGAGGCTTTCTGCTCCCATAAAGATTTACAGCTTCGGAAACCCTGTACAGGGTCGCTATGAGTCAGAACCGACTCCACAGCACATAACAACAACAACGCTTCAAAATATTATAGTATTATCACTTGATGAACTTTTCTAGTTCCATATGAGCCAAGGTAGAATATATGAAATTTAAGGAAAGTCATGAGTAATGAGGACATAACAATATGGAAACGGTCCCACACACAAAGGGAAGAAGAGCACTCGCTCCTCCTTTTGGAGAGATAATAACAAGATCCAAAAGCACAGTCATTTTGTCTTACCTCAAATTAGGTCAATTTTCTTGGGATGGTGGCTGCCAAGAAATCCAAACATACAATGCACTTAGTGGAATCACCAACAATGGGCCAACATCCTGAAGTAAGGTGGGGTGGGTGGTAACATAGGTGGGTAAACTATCTGTGCAGCCTCCTGAATATCCATTTCTCCCTGATTAAGCCACCATGGTAACAGAATAATTTGTGAAAGGAATCAGGTTAGTAATAATTTGAGCTAACACTGAGGAATTAGTATTGGTTACTGTGATATGAGGGTCAAGCATGCGAATATCACAGCTAAGTATATCTCCATTCAGGATGGGGAGGGGGGTATCCAAGTGACCTGAAATAAAAGATAAACTTAGAATCAGTGTGACAATACAATAACAGAGCAACTGAAGCTCCCATGGCCTAGCATTTTGCTCTGTCTTGTTTTCATTTAAGTCATTTTCTCTAGATGCCTACTTTCTACTTAGCCCTTTTACCCTAGACAGTAATGAAGGGTTTGGGGATCAATTAGCAGTACACCAGGAACTAAATGAAATGCTGTTTCCTGGATTTGGCTTTGTGTCTTGCTACTTTCTAGGATGTCAGACAAATGCACACCTTAGTGATTCATCTCCACTGTGTGTTCTGAAGGACACAGAGCAAACACATGGAGAAAATTCACACATCCACATGCATCAATAGGGCAGTGGCAGGATTTGATAGTTTCCTCGTTTATAACTCAATTTAACAAAGCATCAAAGTATCTTGCTTTGCATTTAATTTTTTTTTTCTTGTATTTTTTTTGGGGGGGTAGGAGGGTGCGAGGAATCCCTATTTGTCTTTTCTGAGGGTGCAAAATATTTGGTTTTTTAATCCCTCTTTTGCATAAATACAACAATCAGGCAATAATAACACACTCCATACTCAAAGACAAGAGATATATAGTGATGCTTTTAAAAAGCAAGCAAAAGATGATCTAGAAAGGAATTCATGAACTTGAGGACCCAGAAGAAAGAAAAATAGTATTTTGTAATGGAATACCATCAAAAGAGCTCTGGTAGCATAGTGGTTATGAATCGGGCTGCGAACCTTCAGGTCAGCAGTTCGAAACTACCAGCTGTTCCACGGGAGAAGGATGAGGCTTTCTGCTCCTGTAAAGATTTACAGCCTCAGGAACCCTGTACAGGGTCGCTATGAGTCGGTTCTGACTCCACGGAACATAACCATCACCACCATCAAAACACCCACAAGCTCTCTTATCCTGACTAAATTTTGCAAAGGCATAGTGGTGTCATAAAAATCTTTGTGGGGGAAGAAGATGCTACAAACGTGTAACTAGTCCATAAAAATGACTTACCTACAAGCATCTGCATTTTAGTGTTGTTGCAGTGTAGCAGATTACTTCATATGACTCTTCTACCCAGAATCCTTGTAACTCCCACCAAACAACTCTTTCCTGATGGGTCTGGGTAAGAAAAGGTGGGGGGAGATGCTGATGAGATGATATGATTCAGCTGTGATTGTTAAGCTTGTTAATTGTGATTGTAAAAACCTGGAATGCTAATGTAGGTTTAAAATGAGCCTTCTCAGAGACTGGAGGTGGGGATTTCAGTACTGTTAGAGAATAAGAGTCGGGAGTGGAGCACATCTTTTGGGGCCTGAGATCCCTGTGCGTTGAACTCTCTTTGACCCCGGGAGAGAAAGTTATGACACCAGAGGGTTGGCAGAAGACCAGCAACAGCAGAACCCAGAACCAAAATATGAGATAGGATGGGAGGCGTCCCAGCCCAAGAAGCAATTAAAACTGAGCAACTTTAAGCAAGAGGATTGCTTGTAGAATGGGGTCCCTCCAGGACCACAGTTGGGGAATTAAGTTTGCTGACCCACAGAGCTAGAACTGAGTATCTTTAGGCTAAGACTTACGATGGAGTAGTATGTCCTGTGGGTATTTATCAGCAGTCCTAAAAGAACTTTAGCACTGTGCCCTAAGCATTTCTGACTTTGAATTGTAATCTGCTAACTTTCCTAATAAACTCCATAACTGTGAGCATGTTGTTTGAGTTCTGTGTGGTCAGTGCAACTAATTAAATCGAACCCAGTTGAATGAAGGGTGTTATGGGAGGGATGGTTGCTGGCATTTTTTTTTTTTGGCAGTTGTCTTGCAATGTTCCCTGAAGTATTATATCTTCTAAAAAGATTGAAGGGTTCTTTATAACAAGATCTACACTGTGTACTTATTTAACGGCATGCACACAGGTGGTGCTCTATAAGTGACATAGACGTGACCCATTAGATTATAAATATGTCTCCCTTAACATAGTTATATTGAATATTTTAAAAAATGGATTTCCATAAGGTGATCGATTGGCATCTATACTTGTAACACTATACAAAAATCTAAGTCAGAAAAAATACTAGAAAAATCAGAGAAGAACAGATAAAAATTTTCTATCTTAAAGTGTAAAAGTGCTCTCCAGAAGGAATAATAACCTGAGGTTTTCCAAAGGATAGTCTTATCAAGCAGGAGGAAAATGAGGCTTTCTGCTCCCTTAAAGATTTACAGCCTCGGGGACCCTAGACACAGTTGCTATGAGTAGGAACGAACTCAATGGCACATGACCATGATTCTTACTAAGATTGGCACAAAAGGTTAAGCAGTGGGCAATTAAGCATGGTTGTTTGAACCCACCCAGAGGCACCTCAGAAGGAAGCTAGGCAGTCTGCTTCCAAGTGGTCACAGACATGAAAATCTAGGGAGCAGTTCTATTACTGAGCACCACACAGAGGTCGTCATGAGTTGTAACTGACTTGATGAAAACAGGTGTTCTCACTAAACTTTGGTAACAAAACAGGATCTCAACATCTGTCAGGAGGGCAGTTGCGTGATGATAACTGTGAAGCTTTGTCATTCACACTTTCCCAATATCTATCCAAATTGTATCACATGACATGAAATCATTACTAACTTGCAAAAAGTTCTTCTGGAGATTACACACTACTGGGGTGAAGAGAAGTTTGTGTATTTCTTATGAGCACAGAGATTTGTCCAGATGTAAAAAAAGGAGATCAAATAAACTTTAGAGCACACAAAAGTTTAGAACAGTCATGTTGCTGTTGTTCTTCAGTTTCGACCCATAGCAACCCTCTCTAGGGTTTCCAAGGAGCAGATGGTGAGCTTGAACTGCCAACCTTGCAGTTCAAATGGCTTTGCAGTCTGGTGCATCAACTCACAGCACCACACCAGGACTCCAGAACAGACAGAGCAATCTATTTATTCCCAAGGAGCAAGACTGTCGATTTGAAAAGAAAAAAAGAGTCCATGTCAATCTAGGGCTTCCTCCTATTTGTAATGTAAATGAGAAATGAAATGTCTATCAGAACTGAGTCCTACAAGACTCTGTACTGTCAGCACCACCGGATTGCGAACCACAAGATTGGCAGTTCAGACCCACTAGCTGCTCCTCAGAAACCCTATACAGGGTTTCTAAGAGTCGGAACTGATGAAGGCACTTAATAATGACATTAGTGGTATACTACATCGTTGCTTCTGGAACGATAATAGCTTGAGTTCAGTTAGAGCTTGACAGAACTTGAAGGGTACAATCTGGGAGATAGTCTGTGTTTGTTGTTGAGCTAATGGTGAAATGATTTGGAACCTGGTATTGAGGCTGTGGAAAAGAGTGCATAAGATAAAACTTGAATAAGTTATCTACAAGCAGAGATGAACAGATTTGATAAAATAACTCTGTAGCTAACCATTTGAAGATCTAAAAAATCTTACTTTCTCTACTATGTTTACATTAAAATATTAGCTATTTTCTCTCATTTAAAATGTGGCAGACTTAGAAAATACATCAGAAGGTATGGATCTACTTCTAGGGAAAATTTAGAAAGAATATATAATAAAACTCCCTTTTACAACAAGGTAGAGAAGAAAGTGTCATTAAAGTTGGTAGGTTAACAGAAATGGCATCTAATTTGATCATCTCCTGAAAGTATCCTGGAGCTATTATTAAAAATAAATGTGTCCAAGATTTGTAAAGAGCCAGTTAGCTAAATATTTTATCCTTTTCTTTCCCATGCTCAAGACCACATTTACTATAGTGTGGCCAAAATGGATGAGATTAAAGTTTCAGTCCGTGTAGTTTACCATGCCTTTTATATAGCCATTATATGTAGGCGCAGTTTAGAAATATTTGCATCTGAGAAAATTCAGGTCAAAGAGAATGCTCTTAACCTAAAGAAGCAAGAGATGTGATCTCTAGCACAATAATTTTGCATTTAAACCTCTAAAACAGAATTGTAGTGTTTTTCTAGAAAATAAATGTTTATTTTATAAGTTTTTATTGTGAGGTTTACATGGAAGAATATCAGTTTTACATTCATCCTACTGTATTTTGTTTCATTGCAATGATTACAATCCCCTCATGCATCATCAAGTAACCAAAGGGTACACCCCACAGGCCTGCGCCCTGACCCTCAGCACACAGCCCCTCTTCTCTCCCTGGGTTCAGTGTCCCCAGCCGCTCTATCTGTCCAAATCATCTTCTCTGTCTCCATCCCTGGGGTCTCTGCCTCTCTGGGTAGGTTCCCGCTCTCAGCTATTCTCACTTGATGGTCCCAGGGACCTCTGCTCCTGGGCTGCAAAATCAATCTCTCCCTCCTTTTGTCAAAAAACATCTATCTCTGTATTTCCTACCCTCACAGTCAGTCCTGATAGTAATTATTCACTATTGTACCACAAGAGTCTTATCCCCATTTCCTTTCGCCAGCAGGGTCACAACAGATTGAAAATCATTCAGTGGAGATTCTACCTTCCCCCACCCTGTCTGGAACTAGACTTCCTCTTGAAAGCTTGTAAGCCAATCATTTCTTGCCTTTATATACCCATTTTGGGTAGCCAATGTCTAAGTTGCTCGTCCCTGTCAACCCTGTGTACCGAGGGGGTGGGAGTGATCCTCGCTGTAAAGATTTGTTCCCTTTTCTGAGCTATTATATCCATAAGTATAAGTAAAGGTCATCAAATTGTAGCAGGTTACTCTTTTTTTTTCCCGCCCTCTTCTTCCTTCTTCTAGACGAGTTCTGATCATATGGGTGTTCTTGTACATCTCCCCTCACTTCATATCAGCTGGATGCTTCACTCTCCACTCTAGTCCTCTGTGGGCCCCCAGCACCCAAGCTATCCTGTGTCTATTCTCTACCCTGTGCTCTGTCTTCCCTTCCCTCCCTCCTCTCCTCTCCTTTCATACATCCTGGTGATCAGCAAATACATACATAATTTTTACCCCCGTTTTAGGGTGGGTCCTTTTGCTTAAGCTTCTACAATAATGTCCTATGCAGAATTTCTCCTTTTGTGACTGACTAATTTCACTCAGCATAAAGTCCTCAAGGTTCATCCACATTATGCGTTGCCTTACAGCTTCCTTGTTCTTCTTCAAGGTAGCATAGTACTCCATTGTGTATATGAACCACAGTTTGTTTAACAATTCTTCAAATGATAGGCACTTAGGCTTTCTCCATATTTTTGCTATTGTAAATAATACTGCTATGGAACATTAATGTGCATATATCTACTCTACATAGAAAACCCCAAAGACTCAGTAAAAAAGCTACTAGACATCATTGGATGATTCATCAAAGTGGCAGGGTATAAGATTGTTGGAGATGCTGTGTTAATTGTTGAAGGTGCTGTGTTAATGTGTTAATTTTGATTCTTTCTTCTTTTTGGATGTGCGCATTTATCACAATAAATTGTCCTGTCAGCACTGCTTTTGCTTTTTCCCAAAGATTCTGGCATGTTGTTTTTCTTTCTCTTTTGTTTCTAGGAACTTTGTGAGTTCACGATTTATTTCTTCTATTACTCAGTCGCTTTTCGGCAAGGTGTTATTCAGTTTCCATGCATTCAACTTTATTTCCTTGGTCTTCTTATTGTTGATTTCTAGTTTTATAGCACTATGGTCTGAAATAGAGGCCCTGTAGTATTTTGATGTTTGTAAATTTATGGAGGCTTCCTTTGTAATGTAGCACATGATCAATTCTGGAGAATGTTCAGCTTCTTGAATGTTATCTTCTCATCCTTCAAGATGTTAGAGAAAATTTCTTCCAGAAGCTCTTCAACTATCTCCTCTATGGACTTCTCTGATTCTTTCTGTTCCAGAATGCCAATAATTCTTAAGTTCCTCTTCATGTTATCCAGCATGAATCTTAGACTCTCTTCAGATTTTTTGAATCCTTTTTTTCTGCTTGCTTTTCTATCTTAGCAGTATTGAGAGATTTGTCTTCCAGCTCACTAGTTCTGGCTTCCATCTCTTTGATTCTGCTCCTTTCCCCTTTCAGTGTATTGTCCATTTCTGATATTTGATTATTAATCATCTGGACCTCTTTTTGCAGGTTTTGAATTGTTTCCAATGCTGTATCAATCTTGTTTGATTTCTCTTGTAGCACTTTCCTGACTTCTTCCCTGTTTTCCTCCACCCCTTTTCAGAGCATTTGGATTTGTTTTCATATCATTCTTCTGAATTTCTTCTCAGGAAAATCCAAAATATGCATTCCTCTACTGGAAAGTCTTTGTTTGTCTCCAGCACCTTTGTCTCTATTACACTTTTCTGGTTTGGGACATGTTTTGAGATCTTTTGTTGTGTTTTATTGGTCATTTCCAGTAGTTATGTGTGTTTTTAATGCTTAAATGGATGTTTGTAGCTGTGTTATTAAGCTTACTGGGTGTTTCCTGGTGGATAGGCTTCCCTTTTCAAATGTAATGCTTAGTAGCTATTATTGGCTCAATGGTAGAATATTATGGGGTATGCTTGTAGCTTGGCTATATGGCCACAATTTCTGTCTCGTCTTGGGTAATGTAGGGAGAAAAACCTCCCACCTCCAGGAAAAGTGTGTGATCAGAAGGACCCAAAACAGAAGCAATATAAAAGCAGAGACAAAAAGCACCATTTTGAAACAAAAATAAAACTGTGGCTGACTGGCCATTCACGTTGTTACACAGGCAGTGTGTGTGCACCACAGAGGCCTCCAGCAGTGGTGGGAGTGTCCACTCACTCAGGCCCCTCCTCTAGTCACCACCGTAGAGGTGTGTAGATAGACATTGAAAAGTTAATGGGAGAAAGATTATCTACTATTTTTGTCTCTGAAGGTTAGTTAGGTATGTGCGTGTGGACAACCTAATTCTTGGGATAGTTGTGTCCTTTTATGTTGGAGATTTACAGATTATTCATATGATTTGTCTGTCAGGCCTGAGAGGCCTGCTTTTTTCTTGCTGGATATGCTGGAGTAAAGGGTCCCGCACAAGTTAATTTTAGGGCTATGACCCCAAGGCTGACATCATAGGCAGCTGTTGAAGAATTTGACTTAGGTCTTATAGGCCTCTTTCTCTCTGTGCCGTGGACAAAACTGTGGGTTGAATGCTGGACCCCTTTTCTGGGAGTGCACACCCACCCTCCTAAATGTGTCCGGGGCTGGGCAAAGAAGGCACGAAAGGGAAGAGAAGGAAAAAATGTTTACAATCCCTCCATAGCTCCTTTTGCAAACGTCATTTCAAGGCTTTTAGCGCCAGTTCCCTGTGCTGGTCTAGCTGTAACCTGGCCCTCTTAACTCTGCCCGGGCGGAGTGGCTGCAGAAGGGGTCTGGGGCCTACAGCGATTCCTAAATTGCAGTGTTTTCCTTTATACATGGTTTTTTCACTGGCGTGTATTAGGAAACTGACCCTATGCTAGATCCCAAGTTCTGGTGCTGTTCCATGAGAGCAGCTTCTCTGGGTTTTCAGTCCCTCCCCCACGGAGCCTGATGTACCTGACTCTGCCTCAGTAGCTGCCAGAACCAGAAGAACAATGCCTAAATGTTGATTTTATAGATGCCTTGTGGATCATAATGATTTTGATTGTGTGGTTCTTAATTGTTATGATTTCCATTTTTCTGTTTAGTTAGTATCCATTTTCAGAAAATAGGCTAGCAAGATAGCTGGTAGGGTGTTTGAGAAGCTATTAACTTTTACCAATTCTTTCATATCAACCTAAAAGAATGGCTTTAAATAACTAGAGCATCAAGTCACCTTCAAAGATACCTTTTTTAAGCAAAAAGGTAAGCATATAGCTTACTTGATTTACTCAAGCCTGAAAAGAGAATTATACCTAACCACCGTAATCTAATTACTTCTCTCTTTAACCCCTTCAAACTATACTTATGAACTTTATGATGCTTTGTATAATGTATTGAGGATAAACTAAGGATAAATATTCGATCCAGGCTATGCCATGTAAGCGGTGTGACTTTGAATAACGTACTTCATGTTTCTGGGTCTCTGATGCCTGCAGTATGAAATAAAGAGACATTGATAGCCTTAATTCTAGGAAGATGATTGTATAATTCTAGGACTTTTTGCTCAATGCAAAATAGTTGTACCACAGAAAAGAGCATGTAGAAATATTTGACTCTAAATTATAGTACCTTTCTACAGCAGACTCCCTGGTAAATTTCCTTATAAAGTATATACATATGTGCAATAAATAATTGTTAAAATCTATATGAAGTTCTCTTTCAAAATTTACTCCTATTAAAATGGTTTTACTCCTATTAAAAGAACATCATACATGAATAGAGCAAAAAGTCATTAAGAAGACAAGAAAGAAGGAAAAGGTCAAAAAGGATGTCAGAGGAGACTCTGAAACTTGCTCTCCAGCATTGTTGTTGTTGTTGTTAAGTGCCTTCGAGTCGGAGCCGACCCATAGCGACCCTGTAACAGGGTTTCCGAGGGTGTAAATCCTTACGGGAGTAGAAAGCCTCATCTTTCTCCAGCATAGAGAAGCTAAAACAAATGGAAGAATTGAAGAGGTCCAAGAGCTGAACAGAAAATTTCTAAGGTCAGCTCGAGAAGATAAAACCAAATACTATAATAAGATGTGCAAAGATTTGGAATTAGAAAACCAAAAGGGAAGAACACGGTCAGCATTTCTCAAGATGGGGGAACTGAAGAAAAAATTTAAGTCTTGACTTTTGTTATTGAAAGATTCTCTGGGCAAATTATTGAATGATGCAGAATGCATCAAAAGAAGATTAAAGGAATACACAGAATCATTGTATCAAAAGGAAATGGTTAATGTTCAACCATTTCAAGAGGTA
>NW_006408527.1:1060844-1062500 GCF_000296735.1 Chrysochloris asiatica | reverse complement strand
AACAACAACAACAAAATTGTTTTTAATTTTTAACTCCAAATATCTTCATTTGGCAATCAGAGAAAGAATACCAAGATATATAAAGGAAAATCAACTTTGCTCCTTCATCTCTTGCCATCACTCTGGTAACATTCAAGAAGCTAAACATACCCTAGGAAGGACAGACCCCAAAAGAAAATCACCAAGTCATATAATAATCAAACTCTCCAAAATCAAAGACAAGGAGAGAATTCTAAGAGCAGTCAGGGAATAAGAGAAGTGTTACTTACAAAGGCAGGCAAACCAGATTAAGCTGTGACTTCTCAGTAGAAACCATGCAGGCAAGAAGGCAATGGAGAGACATATACAAAGCCCTATAAGAAAAAAACTGTCAATCAAGAATCGTCTATCCAGCAAAATTATCAATCAAATACAATGGTGCGATCAAAATATTCCATGATAAACAGAATATGAGAGAATTTATCAAAACCAACCCAGTACTTCAAAACATCCTAAAGGGAGTTCTGTGGACTGAAAACCAACAAGAACAGACAATAACCAGAGATTGATAGACATGGCTACACCACCTGGAACTCAGTCAACAGATAGCAGAGTCCAGAACAGAAAAAGAATGCAACAACAAATGCAAAGAAGTTGGGAGGTCAACCGAAGATCAAAATTATATCAATGTCAAAGAAGAGACAAATGTAGCAACAGAGATCCAGGTGGTGAGGAAGTCAGGTAAATTACAGGATACAATGGATTATTTTAAATGGAGAGAAAAGTTAGTAGATTATAAAGTAACCCCAAAGAAAGTTAATAGTTCACAAGTTATTATAAAAATGAATTTCCAAGCACAACATGAAAACTAAAAAGAAACCAACAAGAAATAGCACAAAAAACACAAACTCAACACAAGAAGGCATGCAGAACAAAAGAATGAAAAACACTACCAAAAAAGTAACATAATGGCAACAATTAATTCATACCTATCGATAATTACATTGAATGTCAATGAATTGAATGCACCAGTGGAGAGACAGAAAGTGGCAGAATGGATAAGAAAACAAGACCCTACAATATGCTGCCTGTAAGAGACAGACCTTACACACAAATACAACAATGGACTAAAAGTTAAAGGATGGGAATAAATTTACCAAGCTAACTGCAACAATAAACATGCAGGAGTGGCAATACTAATCTCAGACAAAGTAAACTTTAAGCTTAAAACCAGTACAAGAGACAAAGAAGGGCACTATCTCATGATCAAAGGGTCAATTGAGCAAGACGATATAACCATAATAAATATCTATGTTCCCAATGTTAAATACCTATTATCCCAAGATAAAGGAAGTAAACCTTACTGGAATTGAGGAAAGAAATAGATAAAATGGGCGATTTTAACACACAAGTCTTGAAAAGGACAGAACAACCAGAAAGAAACTCGACAAAGTTACAGAGGAACTAAACAACAGAATCAACCAACTTGATCTCATAGATGTATACAGAGCATTCACTCCAACAACAGCACAATATACATTCTTCTCCAGTGCACATAGAACATTTTCCAGAATTGACCATGTGTTAGGTCACAAAACAAGCCTCCATAAATTTACAAACATCAAAATTCTACTGAGCATCTTCTCAGACCACAATGCTATAAAACTAGAAATCAAC
>NW_006408527.1:1057295-1058414 GCF_000296735.1 Chrysochloris asiatica | reverse complement strand
ATAACACCTCTACAAGAAAAAGACAAATAACCCAATTAAAAAATGGGCACAGGACATGAACAGACACTTCACCAAGGAGGAGATCCAGGCAGCCAACAAACATATGAAGAAATGTTCACGATCACTAGCCATCAGAGAACTGCAAGTCAAAACAACAATGAGATATCATCTCATACCAGCAATAACAGCAAAGGTCTAAAAAGCAGAGTAGAACAAATACTGGGAAGGATGCAGGAAGACTGGGACCCTCCTACATTGTTGGTGAGAATGCAAAATTGTACAACCATTCTGGAAATCAATATGGCGCTTCCTCAGAAGGTTGGAAATAGAAATACTGTGTGAGTCAGCAATTCCTCTACTTAGTATTTACCCACAAGAAATACGAGCCATAACACGAGTAGATATATGCACACCAATGTTCAAAGCAGCACTATTTACAATAGCAAAAAAAAAAATGCAGACATCCAAAATGCCCATCAACTGAAGAATGGATAAACAAACTGTGGTAAATACGCACAATGGAATACTCTGCTATCTTGAAGAACAAGGAAGCTGCAAGCTATCACATGACATGGAGGAAACTTGAGTACATTTTTCTGAATGAAATTAGTCAGTCACAAAAGGAGAAATACTGCATAAGACCATTATTGTAAAAGACTAAGAAAAAGAGCCCACCCAAAAGGGGGGGGGATCTATATATATAAGTGCTGATCACCGGTATGTATGGGATGAGAGGAGGGGAGGGAGGGAGGGAAAGAGCACAGGGTAGGGAATAGACACAGGAGAGCCTGGGAGCAGGGGAGGGGGTTGGGTGGCAGGTTGGGCAATACACAAGAAGGGGGAGGGGAAAAAGAATAGCAAGGTGGATGGGAGAATGGTTAGGCAGGTTCTCATGTGCTGGGTGAGACAGAGGTAAATGACAACATATGTACAATCCTGGAATAACAGGGCTTCAGGATACAGGGAATGAGGCATGGCTTGAAATGGGGGAAAGAGGGGAATAATGTTAGGATGCTTGGCTGTCTTTTGAATCTTTGTCTCCCTTGCCTGCCATTGTGAAATAGACACTTGGTGGGTGGGGGGAATAGCCAGAAACATCACAACAGAAAACATATGAAC
>NW_006408527.1:1051102-1055730 GCF_000296735.1 Chrysochloris asiatica | reverse complement strand
GAAGCAATAGCGAATAATTGTTATCAAGACTGATTGTAAGGGCTGGAAATGTAAAGGTAGACGTTTGGGGGCAAAGGGAGGGGAGTGATTAACCTTGCAGTCTAGGAGCAGAGGTCCTTGGGACCATCAAAGAAGAGTGGAGAATGGAACCCTAAGAAGAACCCAGAGAAGCAGTGATGCCAGGGACGGAGGCAGAGATGATGATGTGGGAGATGGAGCAGCTGGGGACTTTGGACCTGGAGAGGGAGAGGGGCTATATGCAGACGGCTGGTGGGTAGGCTTGTGGAGTATACCCTTTGGTTGATGGATGATGCATGTAAGTAAGGGATTGTAAGCATCGCAAGGAAACAATATTCAACGGGATCAATGTGAAGCTGATGTCCTCTCATGTTAACTATCACACAATTCACAAAAAAGCATTAAAAAAAAAAAAAAAAAGAGTGCAGCTAGAGTGCTCCTTGGAGGCCAAGATGGCCAAACTTCGTCTCTCATACTTAGGACATATTGTCAGGAGGGACCAGTCTCTGGAGAAGGAAATCATGATTGGTAAGGTGGAGGGACAGAGAAAGAGAGGAAGATCCCCAATGAGATGGATTGGCCAGGTGGCAGCATCGATGGACTCAAGCATGGCAATAGTAGTGAGGTCGGCCCAGGATCAGGCAGTGTTTCGTTCTGCTGTGCATAAGGTTGCTATTAGTCAGTACTGACTCGATGGCACCTAACAACAACAACAACTATAATAACTACAATAGAAGCTTTCTTTTATCAAGAACACATTTTCTTAACTTTTCATAGTAGTGCTCTCATACAACATTTGTCCTTTTTTGATGGACTAATTGGAGCTCTGGTAGCGTAATGGTTACGAATTGGGCTGTGATGCGCAAGGTCAGCAGTTCGAAACTACCAGTTGCTCAGCGGGAGAAAGATGAGGCTTTCTTCTCCCGTAAAGATTTACAGCCTCGGAAACCCTGTACAGGGTCGCTATGGGTCGGAACCGACTCGATGTCATTTAACAACAACAACAAATTACACTCACCATAAGTGAAATTTCTGATTCTGGTTTCTTACATATAATTTTCTGCTTTGAGCTCATTTTGTTTGTGAGTTTTATTTTCATTTTTGTTGATTAATGTTTATTAAATGTTTCTGATTTTCCTTTTTTTTACTTTGATATGAAGTTGTATTAATTTTCTCTGAGGTTTTAAAATTCATTTTTAATTAAAAGGTTATCATTTATTTTTCCTCATTCAAAACAGTTGGTTTTATCTTGAAATCTGCTTTACTTCCTCACCATTTGGAAGTTCTGTATCTACACTATTTCCTCTTTTTGCTTTGTAGTTGGCTTCATTATATACCGATATCGTTTGTTCCCTACATTTAGTATTGTAGGTTTATTTTAAATAGATTTACATCTGGATGAGTTCTGGATGGTGGCGTCTGTTTCTTTTAGAAAGAGTTCCTACCTTTAGATTTTATAAAATTCTTCTTTACTTCTAACCTGTCATTTGATTTTAACATCCAAATATTTTTAATTATTTGGGTTTAGTTATACTACATTAGAAGAATCTGGTTTATTTTTTCATTTACATGGATTGCCAGTTAAGCTAGTATCAATTTATAATAAAATCATCCTTTCCCAAAGAAATAGACCACTTTTATAGTAAGTCAAGTTCCAACATATACTTGTATCACCATTTGTATATTTGCATGCCAATATCATTGTGTTAAGGAGCTCTGGTAGCTTAGTGGTTATGAGTTGGGCTGCTAAATCTCAAGTTCGGCTAGTTTGAAACTACCAGTGGTTCCACTTGGAGAAAAATGAGGCTTTCTGCTTCTGTAAAGATTTAGAGCCTCAGAAATCCTATACAGGGTTATATGAGTAGGAACCGACTCCACGGCACACCACCACCATCACTACCATCGTTGTGGTGGAATTCCATGACCTTAGAGAGTCGTGGTGTGGTGTAGTGGGTTAACATGCTGGACTGCAAAGTTGGTTTGAATTACAAGTTTGAATGGCAGTTCAAGCTCACCAGCTGCTCCTCAGAAATAATGGGTCAGAACCAACTTGAAAGTTGTAGGTTTTATTAGAGAAATGATTAGAGTAGGTTTTATTAGAGAAACGATCACTTCACTATTCTTATCTTCTACAACTTAGCAACATATTTTAGAATATCTATTTTTCCTCTTTATACTGTAAAATAATCTTATCCAGTTTGAAATAAAACAAAATCAATCACTGGTACGTTTATATGGTAACTTCGAAAGGACTGACTTCTTATGAAGTTATGACATTCTATTGAGGAAACATTATCTATTAAGGTGTAAAGAAGCAAAGCAGAGTGGCTTCATAGGCTAAGCACTGGACTGAAAAAGCACAAGGTCAGGTGTTCAAGCCCACCAGCTTCTCCAAAGGAGAAAAATTAGGCTTTCTGCTCCCACAAAGATTTGAAACCTTGGAAATACAGAGGTGCTTTGAGTAGGAACCAACTTTGATAACAACAAAGAAGCTAAGAAGAGCATGAATCTGGGATCTACCATCTGGTTGTGAATCTCAACCCTTATGTGCACTCTCAGTTCTTCGTTTTGCTGCTTGTGACATGGGGATAATGAAAGCACCTGTCTGGCAGGTGTAAGCATTAAATGAGGACAATGTCTGGAATAGAATGTGAACTCAATAAATACTATTAAGTGACTTCCAGTGAGTTCTGACTTACAGCGACCTTTATAGGCTTCCCAGGAGTGGCTGGTAGGTTTGAACTGCCAACCTTGTGGCTAGCAGTCCAGTATTTATCTTACAGCACTACACCAGGACTCTCAATAAACATTAGTTGTCATTATTTTATATCCTTTGATATGACTTTAAAATGTTTTCTCTTTGTTGTTTGAGTTAGGGTAGACAACAAAAACTTAAAAAATTGAAAAACAAAAATTCCAAATCCTGGTCAGACTTGACTATAGTTAAGTAGGTTTATTATCAAACCTGTACATAAATGGTTTTCCAGAATAGAAGTATATGTGGCTGTGGTTCCAGGTACCATTGTTGTTCCATGTAGCACACATGGGTCCATTCTTCTTAATAAGAGTGCTGATTCTTATCACATTAAAGGAGCTCTGAACTGGAAGCCAGCTCACTCTTTGTTTTAGGGGAGGATGAGGAGGGAGGCAGGGGGTCCTGTGTCCCTGGTTGTGTAAGCAGTTAAGTGCTCAACTGCTAACTGAAAGGCTGACAGTTGGAATCCACCCAGTGGCGCTGTAAGATAAGAACTGGATTGTTAATTGCAAGGTTGGCAGTTCAAATCCAGAAGCTTTTACTTGAGAAAGATGAATCTTTTTGCTCCTGTAAAGATTTGCACGGTCAGGAGCCTATACAAGGTCACTAGGAGTCAGAATTGCTTCGATGGCAGTGAGTACAGTGAGTTCTTTGAAGCAGCTCTTTGGGAGAAGGCCCGGAGATCTGCTTCCATAAAAGTCACAGCCTAGAACACGCTGTGGGGGCAATTCTACTCTTGTCATTTGGGGTTGCTATTAGTCAACCAGCTCTAGGAAACCTAACAGCAATGACAGGAGTATGGGAGTTGTGTGTAGGGTAATTCTTACTGGTCCTCAATTTTACTCAGGGCTTCAGTGTAGCAATCTGACAAATAGACTTTATCACATTTAAATACTTTCTTCCTAATCTAAGATGAATTTTTGTTAGAAATGACTGTTGAAGTCTACAAATACATTGCCTACATTTCTTTTTTGTGTTTGTTACAAAACATTTTGATTTTCTCCATTTAATTAGTCGATGTAGGAAGTATATTGATAGAGTTCCTGACGATGAACCATCTGAAAGTTTCGGGATAAAATCAAATTTGTCCTGTTATATCATTATTTTGACATAATGTTTAGTTCAATTTGCCAATTTTATTTAGAATTTTTGTATCTACATTCATAAGTGAAATTAGGTTCTAGTTTTATTGAACTATAGTCTTCCTGTTTTAGTATAGCATTTTTACCAACTATGTAAAATGAAATTAATTACCTTAAGGGATTACATACTGCACAAAGAAGTCTTGCTTTCATTTTTTCAAAGGATACAACCTCTTCAGCATTATATATAATTTATTTCCTGTAATCGAATGAGATTTTAAGAAATATGATTTTGATCTATGCTGCTGTGCTCTTCATTTTCCTTAATGCTCACATCTATGCCAAGTAATATCACACCTTTTGGTACTTAATAATAAATTATTCTGATTTTGTTCTCCATTTGGCTTAGGTGCATATTGTTTACCTCACTTTCCCAATTCTTACAAGTGGCATGGTATAGTGAAAAGAATCAAAACCCAACCAAACTACACCGACGGCCACTGAATTGAGTCTGATGTAGAGTGACTCAATACAGGATTTCTGACACTAAATCTTTACGGGAATAGACTACTTCATTCAGAAGAATCTGCAGAGCAGTTGGTGGGTTTGAACTTCCAACATTTCAGTCAGCAGTCCAATGGCTAACCCACAGCACCACCAGGGCTCCTTAGTAAAAAGAATATGTTACCCAAAATGAGAAGAAATATATTAAATAGCTATTTGTTCTTTACTGTCCCCTAACCCATTAACTAAGGAGCTCTGGTAGCGTAGTG
>NW_006408527.1:1011084-1049243 GCF_000296735.1 Chrysochloris asiatica | reverse complement strand
AGAAGTACAATTAAGTGTTCTGGAATACTCATACTTCTCAATGTTGTCCATAGCTTGTCATGATCCACACAATCGAAAGCCTTAGCGTAGTCAATAAAGCACAGGTAAACATCCTTCTGATATTCTCTGACAGTACTTAGCAACATATTCTGTCTAAAGCATAAGCCCCATAGAACCTTAGTTCTGATCTGTGCTATATCCCCAGTGCCAACAAGAGGCACTCTCAAAGATGGTTGATGATATTGTGTTGTTAATATTATGTGTTGATTATATGTGGAATTGTTAATACCATTAACACTTCCCTTCATCCTAACATTTGGACTAGCTGTGTAGTAAATGCTGAATAAATTTCTTAATCATTTTATTAATAATGACTGTCCTTTAAGTTATTCCTCATTTACTTGTGCAATTCTGCCTTTTACATCCTGTATTTTACAAAGAGCAGTCACTGTATTGCTGTCCTATACCTCAGTTTACCACATAAGCTATATCACTGGAACAAATACTTGGGCAAAGTCTTAAGGATTTTTCTGAACATAATTTGAGGCAATGATATTAAAGCACAAATATGTTAATCCTATTTTAATGTTAATTAAATATACATCATGATGATCTAGATTCAGTTAATATTCCTGTTGACACTCTTAGTTGATAACTTTTGATTCCTTAGTTATAAAATGAGAATGAACGAAATGTGTGAATTTTACAAAGGTATTGTTAAGTGCCATCAAGTCTGTTCTGACTTATAGCAACCTTGTATAGGGTTTCTAAGGAGCGGCTGATGAGTTTGAGCTGTGGACCTTGTGGTTCCAACCAGCCTTGAGGTCGTGTGCTTAACCATGGTACCACACTGGGGCTCTCTATAAGTGAGCAAGCAATGTTATTTCATTCCTTGGGAAGGTTTAAAGGGGGGTTAAAAAAAAAAATCAAACAAGGAAATAAAGAAAAGTAAAAAAAAAAAATAAAGCCAGGCAAATTGTGGATAATTTTGATCATGGTTTACGATGACAAATCAAGTAGAATTATGTGTTGCTATTATTCTACTGAAGAGATTTGTGCTTTTTCAACTTTATTGCAGTCAGTAACCCCTCGTTATTAAATCCAGAAAAACATCCATTACGTAGTTTTGCCTTTGTGAGGGGACTATGTTTGCTATGTTGCTTCATAACAATGTGTTGCCAAAGTTTTCCAAAATTACCACAGGTTTTTTTAAAGTAATTTCTAGAATGATTAATAACTCTATGTTTTTGTGTTGTTTTTTTTTTTAATGATTTTCCTTTACTTTGAAAAGCAATTCTTAAGATTTCCTAAAATCATTGCTGATGATGGTGGTTGTGTGCTGTGGAGCTGGTTCCGACTCATAGTGATCCTGAATAGGGTTTCTGAGGGTGTAAATCTTTACAGGAAGAGCAAGCCTCAAATTTCTCCTGTGGAACAGCTAGTGAATTTAAAGTGTTGATTTCATGTTTAGCAGCCCAACACATAACTTGCTCTACTACGGTGGCTCCTAAAAGCACTAGTGGGCTCAAATTCCAACTAGCTGGTTAAGTAGATGGTTCTGACCACAAATCAAACCAACCCAATACACAGAATACACGTTGCACATTATGTACTTAAAATACATTTCCTTTTAGTATTTAATCAACAGAGTTCTATGTACTTTAGCTATTTCTTTTGTTCTAGAAAAAAGATATGTTGCTTTGATCAATTTTATATTAAAGCTAATTGTTGTTAGGTGCCATTAGGTTGGTGCCAACTCATAGCGATAGTGTTTCTGAGGCTGTAAATCTTTACAGGAGCAGAAAGCCTCATATTTCTCCTTAAGAGTGACTGGTGGGTTTAAACTTCTAATCTTGTGGTTAGTAGTCTACTGCTTATCCTACAGCACCGTTGGTGTGCCATTAAAGCTAAGAGACCATTTTTAAAAATAGCCTTTAGTTTATAGGTTAAATGAAATTTCTTCATTAACTTATATTATGTAGCAGCATCCAGCATTTGCTTTAGGTGAGGAGAAGAGAACACACAACAAAGATCCAAATAATCATTTCCACAGAGGAACTTTCCTGTTATGCAAATGCTTTTTGTTTTGTGCTCTGGTGAGCAAGCTACTGTACCAATGCTTTTGGCATTAGTACAAGACTGAATCCATGGAAGCATGTGTGTATTTACACAAAAGAGGCTTTTAAGCTACAAAACTCCCTCCTGTTTGGTTACACTAATTTCCCTTGAATGAAGTTTGTATGCAAGCCAAAACAATGGTAGTTATCCTGTCCTCTAGAGTTCATTCCCAATAGAATGAGGTGAATAATTGAATGCTTTCTAGATAGCTCAGTAATACACTATTTTTATCCCCCACCCCCTATAATTTTGATCCTTCAATCATTAAAACAAAATCTGTATATCAGTAATTGGAATTTTCGTTAATATGCTAATCTATTCCTCAGCATTTCCCCATATCTTCTCATTTTCTGATCTATTTAAATCTGAAGTGGTGGTTAAGCTAAGCATCCCATTGTGGCATTCAAAGTATTTCAGGTGTGTGAGGCAAATGGAAGCATCTCAACAATATAATTAAGGGGATAGTGGGAGAAATGAAAAACTGATACTGAATTTAAGATTGTTTGGGCCAAAGGCCAAAACACAGAACCCAGTATCTCCAGTGAGCGCCTACAACAGCAAATGCATGACTTTTGTCAGTAGATGGCTCTGTTCAACACAGAGTCAGCCCCGGGAAAATTCCAGAGCCTGCAAAAGACACAAAATACTCTTGTCTTACCTTGGCTGCAGTAGGTCCTAGCACATGCACCATGCATGGGTGGCTGTACCACAGCAGTCTGTGAGGGTCTTGCGGTAACTTCTGCCCAATCACTGACATTTGTGCTCATCAGTACTCAGTATTCATATTTTGTTCAAGATCTAAGAGCAGGAGTGTTGTTGATAAACCTCATGGGATGAAGTCTTGGGAAAGCCACCAGGGTAGTAACTTCTTCCTTCCCTTGCGGTCTTCTCTTAACTGTGAAGTTTTCTACTAAACCATTGGGATGGGTGGGGAGTTGCCAAGATATAATCACAGATGTTGGTGTATCAGAGAACAGTTCTGGATTTCGGATACCTTCTGGGGCATCTGGGAATGTCCATACAGTCTGAGACTCTGATGAAAGGGAACATCCTCTTGAAGTACAAGCTTCTATTTGAAACTGGTAGGTGGTGTATGGGTGTAGATGGACCATTGTGCAACTAGAGACATTTCCAGAAGTTTTCAAGTAGAGATGACCATGCTGATAAATGCTATAATGGGTAATAACAACCAACATCATTCTTGAATTCACACCTAGAAGAACTGGAGCATCTATAGGTCCAGGTTCTACAAAACAGAATAAATTCAAGAAGTAATAATAACTCTTGGAAACTTCCAAAGAAACTCCCCAATCTCAATATAGAAGTGTGATTAATGATAACATCTATATACAAACCAAGCCAAACCACTTGATGCTAAAGTGATTCTGACACTTTGTGACCACATATATGTAGAAGAGAACTGCTCCATAGGGTTTTCAAGACTATTATCTTTGGCAGTTGATTGCTAGGCCTTTCTTTAGAGGCAGCTCTGAGTGGGTTACAATTACCAAACTTTTTGTAAGTGATCAAGCACTTAACTGTTTGTGTTACCCAGGGACAACTCTCTTTTAAGGCTATAAAAAGATACTAGATAAAGACCAGTAAATACATAAATTAGTGGCATAAAGGACCATGACTGCTTTGCTTATCAATAGACTGGAAATACACATTGAATATTGTTGTTCTTATGTGACCCATAGTGACTCTGTATAGTTTCCGAGGAGTGGCAAAGAGTAAGTATCCTCTGACCTTGCAGTTCAAACCTACCTTGTGGTCCAAGTGCTCATCCTACAGCAAACTAAAATTGGCATTTTCTTTTTGAAGGTGTCTTAGTCAAAATCAATTTTTTTTCTGTTGATTTTTTAAAAATTTACAGTTGCTAGTTGAAAGTATCTTTTTTTTTTAAGTTTTATTGTGAATTGAGTGATAGTTTACATGGGAGAACATCGGTTTTACACCATAGTTTCATTGCAATGATTACAATCTCCTGATGCATCATCATTCAACAGTATTTGCTTCTATTACTTCTGTTTTTTTTGGGGGGGGTGGGGCAGGGGGGATGTACACCAAAACACTCAGGAATATATAATAATTTAAACAACCAAAGGGCACATTCTGCAAGCCTCCCTCCTGGCTGTCAGCACTCAGTCTTTCTCTTTCCATGAGTCTAAACTACTCAGCTGCTCCCTCTCTCCATGTCCCCATCTCTGTCTCCATCTCTGGTGTCGCTGCTTTTCTGAATAGGGTCCCACATTCCGCTCATGCTATTCTCCCTGGAAGGTCCTAGGGTCCTCTGTTTTGGGACTGTAAGATTAACTACTCCCCCATTTTTGTCACAAAACTTCTACCTTTACAGTGGTGACAGTCATAATTAGTCATGATAACAATTACTCACTATTGAATCATAAGAATCTTATCCCCATCTCTCTTCACAAGAACCAATGAGACAAGATGAAAACTATTCAGTAGGGACTCTACCTTCCGCTGCACATTCTTAAACTAAATTCCTCCTTGAAAACTTGTAAGCCAGTCACTTCGTGCCTTTATCACCCCCTCATTTTAGGTAGCCAATGTTTAAGTTACCTGTCCCTCTCTACACTGTATACAGAGGGGCTGGTTGAATCTTGAGGACTGTTTCAAAACAGAGATATGAAGAGAGATGTATGCACACAAGAGAACATCTGTAACCAAAGTTCTAGTTTCTAACCTATTGTTTCTAGAGCCCCAAGATCTAATTATAATCAATAATACTATCATAACAAACCTGCATATTTTACAGCCCAGTAAAATCCGACAGCATCTCTCATTATATATTCCATATTATGCTGGCTTCTGTTTATCATTCTAATCCATGTTTTGCAATTTATCTACTCCCTGTTAATATTACAGGTGATTTTTTACTGTGACTGTGACAGAAGCTGCCGATTTAGCTCTTTCACCTACTGATAAATAAACAATGCACAGATCTGACCTTTAGGTTAACAGGTTTTATGCTTGCTCCACTCAGCACTCTAACTGATTCAATTATCATAAAGGTTCAGGAGGCTCCATGAATACTGAAAAAGGCCCACCATATGCCTGCATAGGTGTTGTGGAACAGCAAATATTCTGCAGCCCTCCAGAGAAATTCCTTAATTGTAAATAATTTCACCATGCGACACAATCAAGTCACCTTGAATGCAAACCCCTCAGCCTGCGGAGGCAAAGTGTTATTTAAGCTTTACTGGGCTGCGTTAAATTCTGCAATTTGAAGGGCTGTTAAGTTTTTCAATTGAAATTTCATTTAAAATGCAGGTGCTTTTTATTATATTGAGGCTTTACTGCTCTCTAGGTACAAGCAAGAACATGGTGCAATAACACAAATCTGGCTCAATCACTGATCAGTAACAGCTGTAATTCCAGAACATTTAGCATTCTTATAAACCACAGCCTGAAATCTATAAATTGCTACAACAGATCAAGAAAATACTATGTCCCCCTTTCCTGCCCACAGCAATTTTGACATTTATGAGGGTTTTTTTTTTCTGTGAACATTAGATTTTATTGAAAATCTTTAAAAAATAGATATAGTTGGATTTAGTAATTGTTTAAAACACTGTTGATTATGTGAGTGTGTGTGTGTTCAGTGTTAAACCAAAGGCTCACATTTTACATACAACCACTGCTTCACAAAGCCAGTAACTGTGGTGATAGCTGGCTCTATGGGCACATGTTCACACAACAGGATTCATAGATTTGTCACCCATTGACAGTAGAAGCATAATCATTTTTTTGGAGGAAAGATTTTACAGTGCACTAACCCTGAAATCAGGCTATTTCTGACAATTTGGCAATGTGCTCATCCTAAAAGTACAGTGATCTTGCTATGGATCCCATTTTGCATTTTAGTTTGTTGTTACCTTTCTTTTCAAAGGTTTCTTAAAGCCAAGGTAAAATTTCTTACTTCTGCTCTCTGTGATACAGTAGGGATTGTTGCTGTTGTTAACTGCTGTCGAATCAGTTCCGACCCATAGCGACCCTGTTAGGGTTTCCTCGGAGTGACTGATGGGTTTGAACAGCTGACTTTGCAGTTCAAACTGACCTTTTGGTCCTGCGCATTATCCTGCAGCACTATACCAGGACTAGCAATTACTATATTAAAATGGGGACGCAGAGGCTTTCTTATTTATAGTTGTCTAGATTTGCATTTTACACAAATAACAAGTGCAAGTCTTGAAGGTATCAATGTTGCTTGGGAAAACTAAATCCTCTGAGATTTAGGGTTTGTAAAATCAATGGTGGAGATTCAAGTCTTTAATGTCTAACCCTAGCTCACCTTCCTCCCTTCCAAAAAAAGAGAATAAAATCCATTTGAAAATCATAATTTTTTATTGGGGTTTTCACCAGGGTTTTGCATAATTACTCCTTATATGTGAACTATCAAACCATGAGCTTCTTCAGGGAAAAGAAACAACGATGCTGTTTGTTCTCTGTTATTAGGGGATAAGCCTTTCTTTTTCTTCTCCTGCCCAGGAAGATACTATTAAAGGTGAAACATCCGTGATAATGAGATGAACTTGCACTTCAAACCCCCACAGAGCACAGCCTTGCCTTACAGATGATCTGTTATCTTGAGAAAGAAGAGATGTTCAATTTCAATTTCATGATATTTTCCCCTTAAAAGCCAGCATACATTTTATTAGCTTTCCGCTCTAGCCGAGTAGTCTCCCTGCTCTTGTGGCAGGAGTGTCCTCCTACTTGAGTAATTCAGAAGAGGAGGTGCTAGAGGCTTAATTAGCTCCTTTGGCCAGGGAAGTGTTAAAACCTGACTCCTGGCATTCTTTCAATTTAGTGCTTTCAGATGATAAGCGGAATCATCTAATTCTATATACAAATCAACTGGCATGCTTCTGCCTGGTTGAAAGGGTCACCACAATTATGTAAAACATGAGTAATAACTATAATTGGGGTAGTTTGCTAATACAATAAAAAGCTCTGAACATGAGAAAAGTTATTCTCACAGCAGTAGCTATCACTTTCTAAAGTAAGAATTCATGGATGAAATGACATGAAAAAGATGGTTATAAAATTTTAATGGAATGATAAAAGGCAAAAGTCAGCCTCTCAGCTGAATTCTTAAAATCCCTATATATCACAATCAAGTCCTTAACTGTAAAATCAATGTGGAGTATAACATGTTGTCAATGCAGCTGTCACTGGAGGAGAGACTGGCAAGTATGACAGCCACGCAGCTCAGCCAGCCAGTGATGAAAATGCAGCCTTGCGGCCCTCTGTGTGGGTGTAATTGTTTAGAAAACTCCCTCGTGGAGCTGGGAATAGGAGTGTCCTTTCTGTTCAGTTCCCAGATTTGTATTTCAGGTCATTTCATTATAACATTAATAGTGGAAAGCAGTTTCATTTTGGCAAAGGAAATGATCTTTTATGGGATACTATTTTGCTCAACAGCTTCAAAAGTTCAACCTCAACCTGAGAAGAAAGGAATAAAATCATTAGCCGAGGTTGTGTTTGTTTACTTTTATACTCTGAGGTGTACATAGGGGTGGGTGTATGCATGTGTAACACATGTGGATGGCTCACAACTTGAATGTCCATATAACTTTACATGGGTCTTCTACAGTTATTTGTTGCTAGAACTACCCATGATTGTTCCAATTTTCCTGTTGTTATCACTGTTGCCCTGAAGCAAGTTTTTACCATTCTAATTAAAAACTCACTCAAATTATAAGCTCTTTTCAGTAATATCAACTTCATAAATTAATACCCCCTAAATTTTCTAATGAATAAAAAATCAAGGTGGCAAATATATGGCTATATAATTACATAGAGTAATATATTATACACTAATTGTTAATGTAGCCCTTTGATATTCACTACTGATATGTTAGCAGAAGAGTAGAGTGATGGATTCTATCTACTCTTTAATCATGAATTCTTTTATAAATTTATTATTTATATCCTAACTATTTCCCAAAGGCTTTTTGACAGCTCATGATAAAAGATCCAACTGTAATAGGGCCAATAAAATAAAGATAAAGACATATCAGTCTTGGACTGAAGAGGACACAGTAGCTGTACCCCAAAACAAATATTACAATTGGGCACTGTAGTTTGGGACAAAAATGAATTTTCAATTTCTTAAGAAGTGATCAAAGAAGCAATGGGCTGTGTTACATAGATGTTATTAAAAGGAACATCTGAAGACTGTTAGGATATTGGGATTGACAGAATACTATTTGAGTACCTGTAATTAGAGGGACAAATATTAGTGGACTATTTTACTTCAATACCCATAAGGGGGAATGTTTTGACTTCTAGAACTAGATTATATTGTGTGGTCAATGACTGTGAAATCTTCCTTGAAAATTTGGGACAGAAAATAGTATGTTGATGTGAGAATTCAGAACTAGAGGTTATTCATTCAACTCACCTTTTATATCTAAACAAAACTTGTTTTGGTTGCTCCAAATAAACACAATCAACTCCCATAATAACTGAAGATTCAATCGTCTTCTCTTTTGTATGTATGTATTCAATCTTATAAAACTTGAGGTTTCAGGAACATTTATATCATTGCAAAATAAAATAATGCTGAAGATAATTCAAAAGCAGTTGCAACAGTACATCAACAGGGAACTGCCAGAAATGCAAGCCAGATTCGGAAGAGGGTGTGGAATGAAGGATATCATTGCTGATGTCAGACGGAACTTGACTGAAAACCAGAAAGACACTGACCTATGTTTAATTGGGTATGCAAAGGCATTTGACTATGTGGGTCACTACATATTGTGCATAATACTATAATGAATAAGAATTTCTGAGCACTTTATTGTGCTCATGTGGAACCTGTAAATAGATCAAGGAGCAGTTGTTCAAACAGAACAAGGGGATCCTGAATGGTTGGAAATCAAGAGAGGTGTGGGCCAGGGTTCTAGCCTTTACCATACTTATTCAATTTATGCTGAGCAAGTAATCTGGTGTTGGTGAAGAATACTGAATATACCATGGACTCCTAGAAGAATGACCAAATCTGTCTTGGAAGAAGTATAGCTAGAATATTCCTTACAGGCCAAGACAGCAAAACTTTACCTCATGTACTTTGGACATGCTATCAGGAGGTACTATTTCACTGAGAAGGACATCAAGCTTGGTGAAGTAGAAGGTTAGAGAAAAAGAGGACGACCCTCAAAGAGATGGATTGATGCAGTGGTGGTAACAATGGGTACAAGCATAGCAACGTTTGTGAGGATGGTGCAGGACTGGGCAGTGTTTTGTTCTGTAGTATAAAGCTGGGTATAAAGTTCCTATTAAAGAACTGTACACATAATACACACTCAATAAATTTGTAGAAATATAAAAATAGGGTAGCTGCTGTTAAGACTGAAGAGCTGGTATGGCACTGTAGGATTAGCACTGGATTACTAACCACAAGATTGGCAATTCAAACTCACGAGCTGCTCCGAGGAAATCTTATGCTGTTATTATTATTAAGTGATGTCAAGTTGGTTCTGATTTATAGCAGCCATGTACAGGGTTTGAACTGCCAACTTTGCAGTTATCAGTCCACTGCTTACACTATGGTGCCACACCAGGAGTATCAGAAACAGGATTGCACATAACACAACAACAAAAAATGATTTTTTATTATCTAAACTAAAAATTTTATTGTTGTTAAGTGCCATGGATCGATTCTGACTCAAAGTCACCTTGTATAGAGTTTCCAAGGAGCAGCTGGTGAGTTTGAACTGCTGACTTTGCAGTTCAGTGCTTATCCTATAGCACCACAGCAAGCCTCCAAACTAAAAATAGGCAAGCTTTATTTGGATTGTTTACCAAATTTGGAAGAACAGTGTGTTTTGTGTCCCCAAAGGATCAAGAGCTCAAGAGAAAAGTTGCAACAAGGTGGGTACAATTTTATATTAATCCATCCTTTCAAAGGATTTTCTGTATGTTATTTTTATCTTGAGTACATTCCATTTAATCATAGGATGGATATAAAACTAAAAATTTAAGATAATCATCAAAGAATGGAATAGACTTGAAATTCGTCCAATGGACTAACGGAACATGTAAACATTAGTCTCCATGACTTTGAGACCAGAAGAAATAGAAAGTATCCAGCAACCACTACCAACTGCTCTGAAAGGGATCACGTTAGAATGTCCCAGATAGAAGGACAGAATATGTGGAATAAAACTCAAAATTATAAAAAAAAAAACACACAAAAAAAAGGCTTACCTGAGACTATGGTCCTCAACCACCATTCAGGTCTAGAAGTGAACTCACTGTTAAGGCCCAACTTACAACCAAGCAGTAGATACACATATAGGAGGAACAACAACATTAGTAAGGCCCACTCACCATGAATGACAGAACAGCCAACCATTCAAAACCAAAAGGGCACCATTTACCTAAGGACAGTGTTGAGAAGGTATGGGAGGGTTGGTGGAACTGACATAGAAATCACAGGGAGGAAGTTGGGGTAACTGTTGTCGCATGGAAGGAATTACAATCATTAAGATGAAACAAAGGGCATGATTTGTTTAATGTAAAACTGATGATCTTGTCTGTAAGCCTTCACTCAATTCAAAATAAAAAGTTTTTTTTTTTTTTTTAATCATCAATATGTTTAAAAATAATCCAGAAGATACAAGAATTTGGGGGAAATATCAATTCAACAGAAAATAAAGTTTATAGTGGCATTCATGAAGAGCTATTTCACCCTCAAAATAACATTCTGATTTCAGAATATATATTACTTTTGATGATGGATCTTCTGTACTATGTAAAATACACACCTGTATCCCTGTTTGAAAGGCTAAGCATGTCAGTATCAGGGGTTAATATTTAAGATAATTAGAAAAGGTATTTGGAATTAATAAAGAAAAAATAATCTTGCAGAACCACTAAAAGTTTTTTGTTTATATTTATTCATTAACTAAAATAAGCTCTATTGACATAAATATGTTCCAACCTCATATTAAATTGTTCCTATTTTTCTCTTTGATAGAACACTCTTATCTTAAGGATGCAGGTTGAGACTTTAAATTCTACAAAATACTACTCATAAAAAGATGTTTTCAATGCATTGTTAGCTTTAAATTTTAAATATTCTTAAGGGCACAAATGTACCTATTAAATTATTTGGAAATTCTACTGTAGAATTACCAATTTATCAGATTTCATAGCACATTTTTACTTCCTTTCCCTGTCACAAGGCTTCAAAGTGTTTTATTTTTATTACAGGTTTTGAGACAAAGGACAAGATCAATTGTTTCACATTAAAAATTTTCATTTTCTCTATCTCCCCTTCATTTTGAAATTACACAGTTTTTGACTAGCAGAGAGTTCTCTAATTCATTATCCTAGCCTAGACAGCTAAAGTTGAATCAGACGGTCAGTCAGCTTGCCAAGGAGAAGAATGAGGGTCATTTTGGAATTTCACTTCCCTGTATTTGTCCACAGAGTCCTGGTGTGGTACTATAGGATAAGCATTGGGCTGCTAACCACAAGGCCACAGGTTCAAATCCACCAGCAGCTCCTCAGAAACTCCATACTGTGTCGCTCTGAGGAGGAAACGACTTGACAGCACTTAACAAGAACAATGGATTGGTCTATCTCATCCTCCTTGTCTCATGCTCAGAGTTTAGTATCACTATCGGCTCTGGTAGTGTAGTGGTTACAAATTGGGCTGCAAATTAGGTTATAAAAGGTCAGCAGTTTGAAACTACCAGCTGCTCTGTGAGAGAAAGATGAGGCTTTCTGCTCCCGAAAACATTTACAGCCTCGGAAACCCTGTTCAGGATCGCTATGGGTCGGAATCGACTTGACGGCATTTAACAATAACAACAATCAGAACACCCTAAATTTCCCCTTTCACTCCATATGTCATGTGTCTGTAAACAAGTCTTATAGCAATTGCTTTTACTACTTTCTGAACCAATGGTGATAAAGTTTGAAATTTGGTGTGAAAGTAAAGTTGGCTTTCAATCATCCTTATTCCTTCCTTTTCTCTAGGAAGGCTTTCTTGACACCCAATGTTGAGGTAAATGCTCTTCCTCTAGATTTCCTAGCTCTGCATACTCTATCATTAGTTTTACTTAGCTGTCCGTCTTGCTAGACTATAGAGCTATCAAGGGGAAGACAGTGTCATACTCCTTCTAACAAAAGCCACATAATGTCTCTTCTAGTGCATGCTATTATACATACTTGGTAACCAGTTAGGTATTTGCTTGGTTGCATTTTTGTGAATTTCTAGATCAGACGCATCTTTGAATCAGTACATTGACTAAAATTGTTTAGGGACCTGCTTGATACCAAATCTTCTATTAGTCACTGAGCATACAAAGATAGGTCTTGAGCAGTTATGATTCAAAAGGTATTACTGATCATGTACAAATAAAATCAAACCAAAGTTCTAAGAGTGCAGTGACAATGGAAGGCTACGAAGAGGAGGTGACATTTGAGCTGCTGCTTGATGAATTTCAACAGGCAACAAAAGAGGAACATGTATTTGGTGTGAGATCTAGATTTTAATTAACATTGCCTTGTCTTTCTTTCTTATTCTGGAAGAAGCTTTATTCCTTTGTAACTACTATGAAATCTTCAAAGAAGGCAGAGATGGCCCAAGATGGCAGCTTAGACATATATACTTTATCTCCATACAGAAGAAACACAGGAGAAACCAAGTGAAACAGATACAGATGACAGACTTGGAACGCTGAGCAGCAAATGGAAGGATGAAGAATTAGACTGAACACCGAACAGAAAGTAAAACTGGATGAAAGCAGCAAACAAGGAGACTTATGGATCAGAGAGGGCCTGCCAGCTGGCTCGGTGCAATGCAGCCATCTTGCAGCATTTCCGGTGAAGACCACAGTGAGGCATATCAACAAAATTCCCCATAGGAGACAGAGATAACTATGTAAACCAATTTAGAGTGAAACAAGGTGGACATAACACGAACCACATTTAAAGAAGGATAGTGTAAGAAGGTGGGCAAAAGCTCCAGGGATGCAGGCAACCACAGAGCAGGGAGGGAGCCAGAAAACAAAGACAGAACAACTTACCAGCAGAGGCCCTTGGTCATTTGGGTTGAAGGCACTGAAAGATGGTGGGATTCATGGAGTAGTAGTTGGAGACAACTGGGCTCTGGCCAGCCCCAAAACCACTGGTTTTTTTTTTAATGTTTTATTGTGAATTATGTGATAATTACATGGGAGAACAGTAGCTTTACATTCATCCTATCGTATATCATTTCATTGCCATGGTTACAATCCCCTCCATGCATCATCAACCAACCAAAGGTTATACCTGGTATGCCTGCCCCCCGGTCAAAACCACTGTATTTTGTCAGGGCCAAGCCTTGATTTCTGGCTGCACTCAGTGGGGAGTGTTCTGGTGGTCACACCAGTGACCAAAAGAGTACACTACCCGACTCTCCCTAACATTTTAGTGACAGCAGTATGCCTCTCACCCTGCTACACCCATGACTAGTGATGACTGCCCACCCTGCCACTGAAGACCAGAAGCACACACCTCCTCCACCACCACAATCTAGCAATCCATAGCACATACACCAGCAACCAGCTGCCCCACACCTCTAGTGAATAATGCACATGCCCTACCTTCCCACCCTGGTACCCCACCACTCGGCCATCAGCAGTGCCTACTCCTGCACCACCAGATCAATGGATGGTATCACACAAGCATTGCCCGCTGCACCTACGCTGACCCAATGATCAGTGGTGTGTCTTGTTGTCAACCGCCACTTTGATGCCCCAGTTATAAGTGCCATGTACTTCTGTGCTGCCCACTTGGTGACCAGAGGTGCAAGCCCACACCCCAACATGAGAACTGATAATGTGAGCTCCTATGTCATCTGTCTAGAGACCTGTGACTGGTGTACATGTACAGATTGGTATAACAACAACAAAACAGTGAGCATGGCAAGACTTGATCTCACATACTTTGGACATGTTATAAGGGAAAGACATTATACTTGGTAAGTAGTGGGTAAGTGGGAAAAATGAAGACATGTTATGAGATGGATTGACACAGGTGCTACAGCAATGTGCTCATAACAGTAATAATTGTGAGAATAGTGGAGGATTGGCAACGTTTTGCTCACTTTTACACAGAATCATTGAATTGGGACTGACTTGATGGCACCTAAAAACAACAATGATTATGAAAAGTAAGAAATCAATATACACACAGAAAGAAAAACATTCTTTGGTGTTTACGTGGGATGTGAAAGAGAGGGAGGGGCTTAGCTTTCTAAATAGTAGACACTTGCTATTTTTGGTCATGGAAAAGGTAGTACCAATTATAGTTTTATTCTACACAACTTAACCAAGATAAATGAAGACACTATGAAGTACACATAAAAAAGGGATAACTTTTATAAATGCTCTAACATATATAATTTTGCAACAACTGTAATAACAACCAAAAAAAAATGTGTGTGGCATAGAAAGGCATATGTGAGTGCATGCAAGTATAGGTGTACCTGTAGGCACATGTACATACATGGTGCTGCGTGCAGTATGTATATACACATACATAATATAGCATAAGGGAGAACAGTTACAAAGACTTCCTAGACATAACCAAACATCTTGAAGGATTGGTTTGTCAGGTTAAAAGGCTTAGCTTAGGACAAAAGTCATATAGAATAACTTAGTCAATTGGCATAACATAGTTCATAAAGTTGATGTTCTTCACAGTGAGTAGCAGCTAGGGTCTTAAAAGCTTGAGAGCAGTCATCTAAGATGCAACTATTGGTCTCTATTCATGTGGAATAAAAGACTATGATGGAAACCAAAGACTGAAAGGAAAAAACCGAAGAAAGAGCCCACATGAGCCATGTCTTCTTTGGAAGAACAAGATGGTGCCCAGCTACCACTAGCAAAATTTTGGCCAGGGAAACAAGAGCAGGTCCTGGATATAATAGGAAGAAAATGTAAACAAAACTCAAATTCCTAAAAAGGTCATTCCTACTAGACTCATAGAGACTAGAGGGACTATTGCCCTAAGATACTTTCTGAACTTGGCATTGAAGCCCCTCCTGGAGGACATCTTTCCACCAAATAATAGATTCACTTATAAAATGATATAATTCATGAGTAATGTGTCCCTTAAACAACTATATTGGAACAAAGGGTCAACATGTATCCAAAAGCAAAGCTAGTGAGACAAGGAGGGGAAGTTGAGCTAGATCAGTGAAAACATAACAAAACAGAATACAAATACTGAGAATGTGGACACTTTGTAAAAACTGTAACCCGTATCATGGAACAATTTGTATAAAAAGAGTTAAATTGGAAGCTAATTTACTGTGTAAATTTTAACCTAAACATAATAAATTAAAAAAAAAAAAAAAAAAGAATCAAGTCTGCTGAGGAATTAAGTACATCCAGGAACCCAAATGTCACAATAATGCTCCTCACTGCCCCATCCTTTCTTCCCAGTGCAATTATACATGAGGAAAAAATTAAGTTGTGCTTTAACTTAGTAGTACTTAAGTTGCACTGCACAGTAATACAATATACCTTTCTACGTCTTAGTATACTCTAGTCAAAAATGATAAACAGTCTGTTAGCAAAGTAATGAACATACAAAAACCTAACTAAATTCCTGGCAGTGAGGGGGAATGGAGTCTATTACTTGTACTTATTTATGCCTCTTAGATTAGTGCTTAAAATATAAAGGAGGAATTTTTACCTATGAAATTGAGGACATGGTCACATCTTTAAAGATTTTTAAAAAAATTTCTGGTAACTAAATTGTCTTCTCTATTGACAATTCTGGACCTTTTTTTTTTTTTTAAGAATTAAGCAAATGATTTTTAGAAAACGATTTCATTAGTTTGATCTGACTGCTTGCTTATGCCATATATGTCAGTCATAAAATGACTGAAATAATCAGGTATGTTTCAGTCTTGTTACCTGAAAACTCTTGAGAGAAACAGCTTAAATGGTTCTTAGTAATCTGGGTAATCCAAATTTTGAAGCAAAGCATGTTATTTTATATTTGACACAGTAGAAAAAATAGTATGCTCACATTTATACTGAAATTGGCAGAAACACCCCTTTCCCGGCAACTATAATTTCTACATATGCACACTATACAGAAAATATTTGCACAAAATAGAGGGGAAATAATCTAATCAGGTGTAAAGGTTATACTTGGTTGAAAGATGTCTGAAATTTCAGCTGCTAGGTCTTCATTTTATTAATCACACACTCCCAAATCTAACACGGTTTAATGTATTTTTGCAAGATAAAGACAAGACAAGTGCTTCTATTACGAGCCGCCAAGAAAAAATAAATAAATAAGAACTCACATGTTGTTTGTATTTATCTAGTTGCAAATAGCTGAACAGTACACTGACCAAGTTGGTTAGAACCACCATCTTTTATTAACACACATTTAACAAGATTTAAAATATTCATAGGAAAGGTGTATTATTATTATTTGGCATCAGCACATGAGATTTTTAAAAATGCATGGAACTGTATATTGGTGGCACACAGATGTAAATGACAAATTATTTGAAAAAAAATCTATTAAAATTCCTCACAGCCTTTTTTTTCTATCCCTGAGAACGTCTCTTTGTACTCAGGCATGTGTGTCTCTGGCTGCAGCTCATTTCCTGCCTAGATGTCTCCTATGGTTTCAGCTGTGCCACAGATTGGGGACAATCACGGTCTTGAACTATCAAGCTACAAATATTGCCATGGGTGCCTTGTTTAGGCATAGAGAAGTACTGAGGCTGTGGTGGATGTAGAAAGGTGCCTAGTGATTGCGTGAAATTCAAATGTGGGCATAAGGTCACGTTTCTGTTTCAATCTGTAAGATGATATGTGAAATTTCTATTTTGGAAATTGCACTTTGGGAGCTGCCGGTATTGGTCTGGATCAAGTATAAAGTGCAACTTTGGCATGGAGCTGTCAATATGGGTGGTTTTATACACAATACTTTGAAGTCTTGACAGAAAAACTGCTTGTGCCCAGTGCCAATCATTCAGTCTTTGTCAACTCAATTGCACAGCCTCTTAGAGATGGCATCCGTCTCCACTGACACCCAAAATATAGAGCACACTGTCTCTATATTTGTCTGTCTCAGGGGTGAGTCTGTGCTGGTAACTTCACTGTCTGGCTCCTGGATAATGTAAATGACTGCAAAGTATGCAGACAGAGCACAGGAAGTAGGAGTTTGAGGGAAAGTCTTTAAATAAAGGAGTCCCTGGGAGATACAAATGGCTAATGTACTCTGGTGCTAAATGTAAGGTTAGAAGTTCAAATCTACCCAGAGATAACTTCGAAAAAAAGGTCTGGAGATCTATTTCTGAACAATTAGCTCCTCAAAACTCTACTGAGCACAATTCTTCTCTGACAAAAGGGAGTCACTGTGAATTTACTTGATAGCAACTTGTTTTATTAAATACAAGTGAGGGCTGGGTTTCTCGAGTTGATACAGCCTATGTAATCTAGTGACTCAAATTTGACAAAGATGAAGGGTTAATACTGCTTACCTCAAATCCAAAATAACAAACCAAACCCGCTGCCATCAGCTTCATTCTCAATGCTGTAAATCTTGATGGGAAGACAGCCTCATCTTTCTTCTGAGTAGCAGCTCATGGATTGGAACTGCTGATCATGGGGCTAGCAGTCCAGTGCTTATCCTACAGTGTCACCGTGGCACAAATCCAGGATCCTCAAAATACAAAAATAACTGTGGCTTTGGGCATGAAAATCCTAATCACATACAGTCTCGTCTGTAAGAAATTCTTTAGGTCCCTGGGTGACTCAAATGGTTAACTGCTTGACTACTAGCCCAGAGGTTGGCAATCTGAACCCACTTATAGTGGTGCTGTGGGTTAATGGGCTGGACTGTAAAGCCAGACTGAACCACAAGGCAGGTGATTCAAGCTCACCAGCTGCTCCTTGGAAACCCTTGACAGTGTCACTATGGGTCGGAACCGACTCGACGGCACTTTACAACAACAACAACAGAGGTACGCTGGAATACACGCTTGGTTATCTGCTTCTCGAAGATCATGTCCTGTGGAACCCTATAAAGCACACAGGGCTCACCGTGACTCAAAAGCAACCCTATGGAAACTAACAACAAGAACACTTCCTTTTATGATAGGTTGGGATGAGAGGCAAGTTGCTCAAGGGATGCTGTGCTAATTGGTGTTTTGGACTTTAAGTGTTGCCATTTTGCCTGTAGGTAAGAGGAGATGGTCCTCATACAATAAGATTTGTGGTAAGACTACTACTGAGGAATGAATATTGTGGGTTCCAAAATTAGGAGAGCCTTTCCAGCTGTTTCAACCTGGCATTCTATGGAGCCATCACTTCTGCTCAGCTGAATCATTATTTTTAAGTAACCTTTGTTGAGTACCACTAAACATGCTGTCATAGCTAAGTAGGAAATCCAAAATTTATATTCAGTGGGGCATTAATGCTTGCTGGACCTCAAGTGCTGTTTATTACACAGTTTATCAGATGATACCTTGAGATCAAATGATTAGCTTTATCCCTGGAAAGTACCCAACTCACTCCCAGGGAGTAAGTCGGGCATTCTGGAAGAAAAGGTTAAATTTTACATATTATTTTTCTATATTAATTTAAAAAAAAAAAAGAAGCTTTATAAAAACTAAAAAGTTTTATTTATGTCGCATTGGATGCCTTGTCTTTGCAAAATAGTATAATTAACAATATTGTAGAAATATAACAATTTGAGGCCTTCTGCTCTCAAAGATTTACATCCATGGAAACTCTACCCTATATAGGGACACTATGAGCCAGAACTGACTAAACAGCACTTAACAATAGCAATAATTTAATATGTAATTCATACTATTTATAATATTACGTCTTTTGATTAGTACTCAGCCTTTTGAAAGTCACGCAGAACCTCAACGGCTGTAGAGGTAACATGACAATTAACCAATAGAGCAACAACATCTAAGAAGTTCCGAATTAAAGGTTTTGACAAAATTCACCCTAAAACCTTATTAAATTTATTCATGAGCATCAAAAGATTTCATCAAAAGTGTAAAAAGGGAGTCCACAGAATGGGAAAATTTTTTTGCAACGACATTATCAGACAAGGGACTAATCTCTAAAATCTACAGGAAAATACAACACCTCTACAAGAAAAAGACAAATAGCCCAATTAAAAACTGAACAGACACTTCACCAAGGATGACATTTGGGCAGCCAATAAATATATGAACAAATGTTCACGATCATTAGCCATTAGAGAGATGCAAATCAAAACAACAATGAGATATCATCTCATATCAGCAATAACAGTGAAGTTCAAAAAAGCAGAGGACAATAAATGCTGGCGAGGATCCAGAGAGACTAGGACCCTCCTACATTGCTGGTGGGAATGCAAAATGGTCCAATCACTCTGGAAAACAGTATGGCACATCCTCATAAAGTTGGAAATAGAAAGACCTTTTGAACCAGAAATTCCTATACTTGGTATATAGTCACAAATAATATGAGCCAGAAAACAAGTAGATATATGGACACAGTGTTTGCCATAGCGTTATTCACAATAGCAAAAAGAAGGTGAAAGCCTAAGTGCCCATCAATGAAAGAATGAACAAACAAATTTTGGTACATACATACAATGGAATACTATGCTATCTTGAAGAACAATGACTAAGCTCCAAAACACTTCAGAACATGGATGAAACTTGAGGACATTATACTGAGTGAAACTAGTCCCAAAAGGACAAATATTGCATAACACCATTATTGTAAAAGCTTAAAAAAAGAAGTCCCTAGTAAAAGAAAGAAATTCTTTATTGGTTACCAGGGGCAGGAGGGAGGGGACAGTAAGACACAGGTTAGGGGATAGTCACAGCATAGCTTGGGTGATAAGGAGGGTGATATCCAAGGAAGGGGAGGGCAATACACAAGAAGGGGGCAAGGAGTGGAAGAACAAGGAAGATATGGGAACACTTAAGTAGGTTTTCATTGGCTAAATGGGATAGAGGTAAGTAGTGATATATACTCAACTTTGGAACAACAGGGCTCTGTGATACAGAGATCGAGGCCTAGTCTGAATTGTTAAAAGAGGGGAAATAATGTTAAGGTGCTTGACTCTCTTGTGGACATTGGTTTCCCTAGCCTACTATTGTAAAATAGACATTTGAGTGGGATAGAAAGGAATATTGGGAAATATAGAAAGTTTGTACACCTGTCTTCTGCCTATAACTGATTGGAATACCTAAAATGGGTTCTAGAACTTGCCCAGTGAAACAGGCTTCTTGTGGAACCTTGTAGAGTATAGGGTCTTAGATGGAATCCTGAGCCCCATCCAGAACATTCTGAAACAGGACATTCCCACTTGAAAGGACATGCATACCAACATGAAGCAGAAAGAAGGTACGTCTTGAAAGAAAGACCAGTAGGGGGAAAGAAAAAAAGCCACACTGACTATTAGAAGAACAAGCAAGCTGTTTGCATGGGAACCATCAAGGCAAGACATCAAGGCCCTTTAGGATAAACCCCCTTCTAAGACTGAAACTCAAAGGGAACACATGAGCAGGTTTATAAGCTCACTGGTGACTGTGTTAGTCTACTTGTGAGTGTAAGTGGGGGAAACGCAGCGATGAAGACATGGGCTGAGTTTGACCATGTTCCATAGACTCCTGTTGACCTTGAGATAAAAGAGAGAAGAGGAAGGACTGGTTGGTCTGAAGTTTGGGAAGACTTGGGAACTCCTGAGCCCATGGACATTGACCTAGCCACTGGACTACAGCAGAAAATGAAGTGTCAGCTGATATGAAGTGAAGGGAGGCATGCAAGAATGCCCAAACTTGCAGATAGTACCCATTTGTCTTAACTTGGAGGATTTGATGATGAGAACTCGACTAGAGGAAGATAAAGAAATTTGATACAGGAAGCAAGTGTAAATTCCTATAATTTGATGACCTTGACCTATACTTATGGAGGTAGTAGCTCAAAATACCAAGAGGGAAGGAGCCTTCACATCAAGGATCAAGCCTACTACTCAGTACACACAGTTGATAGGGACTGGCAACATAGACATTGGCTACCTAAAATGAGGAGGAAGGGGCCTCTAAAGGTACAAAGTGACTGGCTTACAAGTTTTCAAGAAGGAGTTTAGTTTCAGAGAATGCGGGAGAAGGTAGAATTCCCACTGAATAGTTTTCATTTTGTCTAGATGGGTCTGGTGAAGGGGGAGAGGGATAGTATTCTTTTGATTCTATAATAAATAATTTTTATCATGACTAATTGCGATTGTCACAACTTTAAAGGTAGAAGTTGTGTAACAAAAAGGGGAGAGTAGTTAATCTTACATTCCAGGAACAGAGAACCCTAGGACCATCAGGAGGAAAGAGGATGAGTGGGACGTGGAATCCTACCCAAAGAAGCAGTGACACCAGAGACAGAGGCAGACGTAATGACATGGAGAGATAGAGCATCTGATTAGCAGTGTAGTGGTTACGAATCGGGCTGCTAACCTCAAGGTAGGCAGTTCGAAACTACAAGCAGTTCCGCAGGAGAAAGATGAGGCGGTCTGCTTCTGTAAAGATTTACAACCTCGGAAACCCTGTGTAGGGTCACTATGAGTCGGAACTGACTTCATGGTACTTAACAACAACAACACAACATGGAAACTGAAAAGCTGTGTGCTGGTGGCCAGGAGGCAGGCTTGCAGAATGTGCTCTCTTATCGATTCTATATTCCTGTGTGTTTTTGTGTACATATAAAATAAAATAAAAAACAAAGAGGGAACAAAAGCCAACATGTTAACTAATGACACATAGAGTGAATTGTAATCATTGCAATGAAACAAAATACGATAGGATGAGTGCAAAACCAATATTCTGCCATGTACACTATCACTGAGTTCACAATAAAAGCCTTTTTTAAAAAAGATAAAAGCCGATTTAATCAAAGATGCAGTGTCTCCATTTCCTTTTTGTATCTTGATTCAATTTCCAAATTAAATTTTAAAAAAGTATATTTCCAGATATGTTTTTGTAGAAGTAATTTGTGCAAAAACAAGTATTATGGTTATACATTTATTTTACATACCTAACTTTGTAAAGGAATCCTAGTGTGGCACTATAAGATAAGCACTGGTCTGCTAATCATAAGGTTGGCAGTTCAAACCCACCCACCACTCCTTGGAAACCCTGTACAGAGTCAGAAACAACTTGATGGTACATAATGACACACAAAAGCCTTGGGAGTCATATATATGCAAATATAACTTTTCAACTACAATCCAGAAATTTCTGTTTATTGGATGAATAAAGCAATTCCAATCTATCCTTTGTAATACATGCAGAATTATTGTTATCGGATTGTACTCTATTTTTAAGGCTGGCTTCCAGGGTCAATAAAAAGTACAAGGGGACCTGTTGCCAGGAAATTGACTAAGGGGGTTTAAAAAAGTTTATGGAAAAATGAAATGAAAAGAAAATGGAATTTTTCCACAAAATTTTGAAGCCCCCTTATAAGCACTTCTACGCATCTTCATGAAATAAGGTCTATATTTCACCTTCTATCTGCCAGATTTCCTCTAAAACAGCAGATACCATAACGTTTGGTAATAGACCCGGAAATGGCATTCTCCTGCAGCGTACCTACATGCACCTTGAATGGGGCCATATCATAATTTATTACAAATTACTTCTTCCTATCTGCAAGCTCATTCCTCCAGACCTCCAAGTTCACATTTTTCTTCTGTCTGGTGATTTCTTCCCTGCACTCAGAAAAGATCACTGTGCTAAAGATCAAGAGAGGATCTCTTCTTTGCTTTGAAAAAAGTGAAGATGTTTTAGACTCCCAAATGCAGAAGACATTTGAGCATTGTATTGTTTGGAGCACTTACTGTCTTCTTTGGTTATGAATGGAATCCAAGAGCTATGAGCACTGCCAAATCCATTGGAGGCAACCAGCCGAAACTTATACACTGTGTACGGTTGGAGATCTCTCACTTCATAGCTTAATGATGCAGAAGGACTGGAAAATAACTTATTTGGGGAAGAGAATGCTAATTAAGAAGTTTCAGACATTCAAAGAGATAAAAAGACAACCAAAATCTCATTGCAAAGGTTTTTCAGAGAATGTCAAGATATATTTAAGTGCTTCAATTTTGTGTTGTCAAATAGTACCTCGTTTAATATAAGTGGCCATTTGGCTGAGAGTCTGTAACCTTGCATTTATACAAGATACAAGCTGTCGTATTGAGACTGATTGTTAAGTGGAATTTGTGTAGGTATTGTAACTTTGTAGACGCACATCATGCAGTCTTCTGTTAGACTCAAGTGTATCTCTGCTTTATTCAATATATTTTTTCCGAAAACGTAAATATCAACAAATCTTGTTTTAGATACTACATAAATTTTTAACAACAGATATTCCTGTAAGACAATTAATCTTTTCTTAGGTTGTTTTGTTGTTTGTTTGAATTTTAAAAGGCAACCTTATTTTCTGTAAATGAGAATTGACCTGTTCTTCAATTATTAAGGTAATAAAAATTAGGTCTCCATTGTACACTTGGATAAAAGATAACAGGATGGGCAAAATGGAATGCTCACTCTAGCAATCCATGGTTGTAGCGGCCAGTTCTCATCTGGAGTTGGTATCTGGGAGAGCCGGGAGCGTTGTTATGAACTGGTGTAGACCAGACAACCTGAAGACTGGTTGGAGCGGCAGATGAAAGCCTTGGAGGCAGGACGCCATCTGGAGCTGTCGACAACCACAGATGAATTAGAGCAGAGAAAACTGTGGAGAACATATGCTGAAAGGAATTGAAATGCTCCATATACTGGAAAAACTGTTCCTCCGGATCAACAACAATGCTAAACATAGTCCATTTAATTTAACATTTTCCTTCCTGAACTCCTGTACTTCCTGATTGTTCATTTCAACACAATTACATTAATATTTCAGTCTTAAAAACCAGCCCCTGAACAGCAAGACAAATTAATATGCAGCACATTCCACCTGTCCTTCTGCTTACCTAATTGAAAACAGGTAGGGGATTTAGTGAAGCAAATATGAAAGTACCTTTTGAAATTAACTCTTTGTTCAACAGACCAAGCAAATTAATATTGAAATAGGCCCATTTTATTTTCTCCTCATCTGTATTAGCCATGGGCATCTTAATCATGATAGCACACATAAAGCAAAGGAAAATGGTAATTCAGAGGTAGAATTTCTCATCTTCCACTCTGGACACCCAGGTCTAATTCCCAGCCAGTGTACTCTACTACCAGAGACTAGCATGTCACTGTGAGGTTGGAGAGGTTTCAGTGGAGTGTCTAGACTAAAACAGGCTTTGAAGACAAACCTGGTGATCTGCTTCCCCCAGATACAGAATGATCTGAGTTTGTTGTGTTGAGGTGCCTTCGAGAGGACTCTATGGTAACTAACAACAACACAGAAAGCAACGTGTTCTTGTTTGCTTCTTTTTTCTTAAGGAAGGGAAGTTTGGTGAAATTGAGTATTTCTAAGAGATGAATACAGTATTGGCTAAAAATAGTACATTCCAGCCTTAATTCTCACCCACACAAATATGAAGACTATACTCCTCAAAGGAAATCTGTTGGCACAGTGGATTAAGCACTGGTCTGCTAACCAAAATGTCAATGCTTTGAGGACACAAGCTATTCCACAGAAGAAAGGTGTGGCATTTTACAGCCTTGGAAATGCTGAGGGGCAGTTCTGTTCTGTTAGTTGTTGTTGTAAAGTGCCATCGAGTCGGTTCTGACACATAGCGACCCTGTACAGGGTTTCTGAGGAGTGGCTGGTGAGCTTAAACTGATGACCTTGTTGTTCAAACCCATTTTGCAGTCTAGCGCATTAACCCTCAGTGCCACATCACTACTCTAGGATCACTAAAAGTCTGTATTGATTTGATGGCAATGGTTTGGGTATGGTTTTTGTAATATACTTTATGTATATTTAGCTGCTGGTATGGTGCTGTGGGTTAATACACTGGATTACAAGGTCAGTTTGAACTACAAGGTTGGCGGTTCAAGCTTACTAGCCACTCCTTAGAAACCCTATCAGGGTTGCTATGGGTTGGAACCGACTCGACAGCACTTAACAACAACCCAGTGTGGTGCTGTAGGTTAATGACCAATGCAAAATGGGTTGGGTCTGCAAGATTGGAGGTTCAAGCTCACTAACTGCACCTCAGAAACCCTATATAGGGTCTCTATGGGTTGGAACTGACTCAATAGCACTTCTTGCTATCATATTGTAAAATATGTTACAAATTGGGGCATATTTGTTAATTTTCCTAGTCTAGTTGAACCTCTATCCTGAATTCAGCATAACTCTTTAATACAATCGACCAAAGAAATACATTTGAAAGTTCTATAAGGGCGGTGGCTCCATACAATAAATACTGGGCTATGAACCATAGGTTGGTGGTTGAGTCCACCAACAGCTCCACAGGAAAAAGGCTTTCTGCTTCTGTGAAGATTTAAAGGTTCGGAAACCCTATACATGATCACTTGTGAGTCAGAACCGACTCCACGACACTTAAAAAACAATAGGGCTTAACAGTAATAAAATGAAACTAAACCTCATTCTAATTTTTTTTAATTAACATGATGACTGGCTATTGAATACCCTTTATAACTGGCATATCTTGAATAAATAGATAATATCAGCATTTGATCCAAAACTATTATCACAGTTTAGACACTATAAAGCATACTATTAAATTAAATAAAGTTTAAAAATTTTAGGGAAAAAAAAAATCACCTAGTCGCTCTGAAGCTGTTTCTCAACATTGTTGTTGTTGCTAAGTGCCATTGGGTTAGTTCTGAGAAGAGGATGTGGAACGAGTGATATCGTTACTGACATTAAATGGATCTTGGCTAAAACCCAAAAAACAGCAAAAAGATGTTCATCTGTGCTTTACTGACTACACAAACACTTAATTGTGTGGATCATGACAAGCTATGGACAACATTGTGAAGTATGACTATTCTCGAATACTTAATTGTGCTCATAAGGAACTGTACATAGAACAAGAGGCAGTTGTTTGAACAGAACAAGGGAATATCGAATGGTTTGAAATTACGAAGTGTGCACCAGGGCTGTATTCTTTCACCATACTTATTCAATCTGTATGCTGAGCAAATAATTTGAGAACCTAGATTACATGAAGAAAAATATGGCATTAGGATTAGAGGAAGACTCATTAACAGCCTGTGATATGCATACAATACAACTTTGCTTGCTGAAATGAAGAGGCCTTAAAATATTTACTGATGAAGATCAAAGAGCACAGCCTTCGGGATGGGTTGCATCTCAATGTAAAGAAAACAAAAATCCTCACCACTGGACCAATAAACACCATTCCTATCAATGGAGAAAAGATTGAAGTTGTCGAAGACTTCATTTTGCTCAGATCAACAACACTCATGGAAGCAACAGGCAGTCACCAAATCAAATGATGTATTGCACTGGGTCCCTGAGACGTAAGTGAAAAGAAGACTGAGAATTATAAACTGTATGTTTTTTCAAATGGAGGTGCTTGCTAACCCTACCGGGAATAGGCACAACGCAGTGGTGAGCCTGGCAGTATGATTAGAGAAGGGTGAGAAGAGAATGAGAGGGCAGTGCAGGGGTATTGTGAACACAGACATCTCTTTGAGAGATCATGTTCTAAAGGGGTGTAGAAAATGGGGCAGCAACTAGAGAAGTTCACAGTACCAAAGAGAGGTTTTCTAAAAATAGGTGATATGGTGGTATGTTTGCAAGCTTATTGTTCCAGTAGAAACAGGGTGAAGTAATAGTCTAAGAAAAGAGTGAATAATTGTCCGAGTCAAGTCCTTGTGTGGTGGAGAGGAAAGAGAACCTAGGTACCTGTGAAGTGCCCTCTGCCATCGAGTGGACTCTGGGCAGATGGCTGTCAAACAGAAAAGGGGCAGTCACCCGTTGCCCCATAGTGAATGCAGAGACTGATTCCGAAAGGTGGGTCTATTCAGTGATGGGACTATAACAAAGATCTCTTCCAGTGGTTCCTATCTTCTCAGTGAAAGGCAACATCTTAGTGTCCATGTGGGAGGGTGAACTGGGTGCTTGAAAAGAGAGGAAATGGTATGAAATACTTCTCTCAATTAGTGGAACAGTGACATGAAAAGGAAATGCAATAAAACCACTGACCAGGGAAACTTTCAATCAATAGTTAATTTTAAATCTTTGGATTATAAGACATTCATTGCTAAATACTAGGTATTAATATTTTATCTGTAAGTTCAAATAGCTTTAACAATGGTGGTTTTTATGGGATATACATCTTTAATTGATGCGCACACATATATAATTATACACATATGCACACACATAAATAATTACTGTAAATGCATAGACAGAAAGTTAAGTGCAATATGAATACAATATACAATGCTTGTGTATAAAACTAAGTCCCCTTTCTTGATTAGTTTTTGCCTGATTTATTTTCAGGAAGGAGTATTATGTCATTGACTGAGTACTTCAAATTCTGAGTGAAAATCAGTTCTGAAAAGTCATCAACATGAACAAACTTGAGTTCTTAATATGTATACAGAATTCCCTTCTTGTGTTCAAAACAGCACTGCCATGCTATTAAAGAAAAAACAAAGGAATACCCAAAAGTAGGCTCCAAAATATGAATAAAGTATTATGGATTCTTTTCTGGTACTAATGTGCCTTGGAGTTAGTTCCGACTCCTAGGGACCCTGTATAGGGTTTCCAAGGTTGTAATTCTTTATCAGAGCAGAAAGTCTCATCCTTCTCACATGGAGTGGCTGGTTGTTTTGAACTGCTGACCTTGCTGTTAGCAGCTCAACTCGTAACCCACTATGATACCAGAGCTCCTTATTCTTTTCTGAATGACCATAAGAGATGTGCTCCATTCAATTGGTCACACTTTGATGATTTAACATTGCAAAATATTTCTAATCAGAGTCATCATCTTAAATTCTTTACATGTAATTCCTCATTTTGTATGTTTTCAGCAGCATGAAATTCTAGAATCCTTTCTCTCTCCTCTGTTTAACCCCTTTTATCCTAGACCTATTCCTCAGAGGCTCCTTAGTACCAAAGCAATAACTGGAATCAGCCATAATTCCACCAGTAGTTTCTTAACAGAAGAGCTGTGTATCTATCAGCTTGATGTATTGTCTCCAACATGCTATGTTGCTCAAAAGGTTTCTCTCAAGTTTAATATGATCCTCATGGGGCGAGCACTCCACAGACAACCTCCTGAATCAACACATCTTGTCCAGTAAATACTAATTCGACACGGAAACTGAATAAAACAGCTACCCCCATCTATAAATTCCAAGGAAGGAAATGTTTAATACTATTTCAAATCTAACCTTCATTCCAAGGCAAAATTAATACAAAGCATTTAGCAATAAATTAAATCACAGACTGAACTAGTCTAGATGGTATACTTTTTTGAATGTATGGTGTTATTAAGCTTTTAAATGATGCACCCTTGTAGACTCTTCTCTACATAAAAGGAAAACAACAACAAACAAATATCATCAGAAATTGATTTATACGTGCCCCAAACCTTTGTTTCACATAGGTTGAAAGAACTCTAGTGGTGAGCTGTAAACAAAGCAAAAATAGAGACTTTTTTCCATGTGAGATAAAGTTGATGGCTACCAAGTCTGTAGTGATGAGAAGAGAAAAGTTACAGGAAAAAAATACCTTTAAATATGAGTTTATTAAGTTCTTTTTCAGACCACTTCCCACAGTTGTCATTGTTGCAGTGCTGTTGTTTATGTGTCTGTGTGTTAACAACAGTGAAATACAAGGATGCACTAAGATATAAAAGAAGCCTATACTTTTTGTATTAAGTCTAATTTTATGCTCAAAGCTATTGAATATCACTATGCATAAGGCTCTTGGTTGTGTGTGGGGAAAGGGGGGATGGTAAAAAAAAAAGAAAAAGTAAAAAGGTGGATGAAGCCATGTACATAATATTTAAAACAGAGCTAAGATATGACTTAAGTAACTATAGCACAAAACAATGTGTAACAGCGTAAGAGAGGTATTACGTGCTTTGGGAGATTCAGAAGTTAGAAACTCACATCCAGATGTGCATTAAACCTTGCCTTTCTGAGGATCCTGCCCTTAAGTGGCATTGTGATGGGGGACTGTAAGATGGGCTCATTTGGGTTAATAATGCTCTCAGCCTAGTCCCAGTGCCTGGTGTTCCCATCAACCTTTTCTGTGCTCATTTCACTCAGATGTGATGCTTCCAGCTGGGTTCACTTGGAATCTGACTCCAGCCCATCACAAACTACATCCTCAATTCAGAGATTAGATTTCTGGCACACTCATTTACCTTTTCATGATAAACATGGTCTTTTATTGATATGCTTCCTATCTGTATAGCTCAGTGCCTGGCACGTATTTAAAAATTTGAATCACATATTTCCTTATATTTTAAATTCTAGCTTCCAGAATAGAGTACTAAAGTTCAGACACATATATTGAGTTGTTGAGTCATGAACAAATTGAAAACAGAAGGCAAGGCTCGATTTCCAGTCACTAAACCATATGTTGTTAAAACAGATATTAATTATGAGGAATATACAGATGTGCTAACAAATGGACAACCAACTTGAGAACAAGGATGCACACATAGCAGAATGAAATGATAACAAATAGATTAAAGTATATTTAATGCTCTCAAAATAGTCCCTTTTAGCCAGCAGGAGACTGGCTTGCAAAACATGCCCTTGGGTTGTTTAAATGATTCTTTATTCATGTGTGGTTTTGTGTACATTAAAACAAACAAACAAACAAATAAATAAGAGGGAATACAGGCAAATACTATTAGCTGATGGTGCATGGAGGGGATTGTAATCATTGCAATGAAACAAAATGTGATTGGTTGAGTGCAAACCCAATGTTCTGTCATGTAAACTATCACTTAATTCACAATAAAAGCTTTAAAAAAAGAAAGTCCTTCCTAATAGTTGACTTTTCAAACACATATTATCTGACAAATTCTTTAACATAATGCCTTTCAATTTTCAGAATTATATAGCAAAATGATAGTGTTATCTTTGTGTAATACAAGGAGTTTGAGGCTCAGAGAAGTTACAACTTTTATCCAATGTCACAAGACTGATAATTGGCAGTGAAAGGACTCAAACTAGAACTATACTAGTCCAAAGACTGTGCTCTTAATTCTATCCCATAAAAAGTCTGTGATATTCAGCCATTTTAAATATAGAATTAATATTACAGATATTAAATAAATTATTTTAAATACTGAATAAATTACTCTCAAGAAATGTTGAATTTATTTTCTTTCTAACTCAAACTTAAATAGAACTTCCCTGGTCTTACTTCTATATTATAACACAGTCTGTCTCATTGTCATTCCACAAGGAGCCGCACATAGAACTGTTGTTGTTAAGTGACGTCGAGTCAGTTCTGACTCATAGCTACCCTATATAGGGTTTCCAAGGAGCGACTGGTGAGCTTGAACCACCAACTCTGATGACCAAACTGACTTTGCAGTTCAGCTCATTAACCCACAGTGCCACACCAGAACTCCACACATAGAACTACAAGCGTGAATTTGTCAGTTCTATAGAATTAGTCAAAGGCAACAGAAATCCAATAGAAAGCATGTGATTATATTCCGGGGGGAATGGTGGGAGGATTAAAGCATTAAATGCTATTTATGGGCATGCCATGATATTGAATTTCTTAAATTCATCTTAAATGTGAACGGCAGATATGCATAAAAGTCATTACTTTAACTTCCCATCAAAGATAGCATTCTTGCCTAAAACAACTTTTGTTGTTCTTTATCAGTGATAGGATAGTGGCTGTTTTGTAAGTTATCCCATACATTGTTGTTGTTGTTGTTTTGTTAAGTGCTGTCGAGTTAGTTCCAACTCACAGTGACCCAGTATAGGGTTTTTGAGGAGTGGCTGGTGAATTTAAACCGCCAACCTTGTGGTTCAAACCAACCTTGTGGTCTACTACATTATCCCACAGTGCCATACCAGGACACCATACATTATTAGACAGTAATTATGGTTGGGGAGTCCTGGTGTGGTGCTGTGGGTTAATGCGCCAGACTGCAAAGCCGTTTGAACTACAAGGTTGGTGGTGCAAGCACATCAGCTGCTCCTCGGAAACCCTATACAGGGTGTCGCTATTGGTCGGAATCAACTCTATGGCACTTAACAACAAACAACAACAATTATGGTTGGAAAACAGTCACTGATGCAGGCTTAACAATTTTATTACTTCCACAAATTTTAGGGTTAATGTAATCTTTTGTGAACATTGGGTACTTCTGAGAGTGATATGGAGTACGCTATATAAACTATCATTATCAATCAAAACAAGGCCTGGGAATGACTGTGGAGCAAATCATATACAAGTTTATGCTGAAGCTGAAGAATATTAAAACAAGCCCACCTGAATTTAAAAACTGTCTCAAGAGCAGATTCCATGCACTAGACACTAATGATGGAAGAGCAGAGGAGTTGTGGGATGACATCAAGAAGATTATTCAAGAAGAAAGTAAAAGATCATTACAAAGAAAGGAAAGACTAAACTGGATGTCAGAAGAGACTCTGAAATTTGCTCTTGAGCACAGAGAATCTAAAGTGACTAGAATAAAAGATGAAGCAAAAGAGCTGAAAATTTCAAAGGGCAGCTCAAGAAAACAATGTCAAGTATTATAATAAACTGTGCATAGATATGGAGTTACAAAACCAGAATGTTGAACATTTTTTAAGCCCAAAGAGCTGAAATAAAAATTCAAGCCTTGATCTTGACTTGGAATACTGCAGAATTCCATGAGTAAAATATTGAATGGCACAGAAAGCATAAAAAAAGAAAAGAAAGAAAGAAGTACAGAATCACTGTATCAAAAAGAATTGGTCAATGTTCAGCCATTACAAAGGTACCATATAATCAAGAACCAATGATATGGAAGAAAGAAATCCAAGCTGAACTAAAGGCATTGGTGAAAAACAAGTATTCTAGAAAATGTTCCATGTGCAATTGAAAAAAAAAAAATGTGTATGGTTGTTGGGTTGAGCAGTCTGTATAAATCTATGAGGCCAAATTGGTTGGTTGTGTTATTTAGTTCTTCTGTGTATCTTCAGCTTCTTTTTAGTTGTTCTGTCTTTTATTCAAAGTGGTGTATTAAAATATACTATTATTGTAGAGTGGTCTATTCTTTCTTAAATTCTATTAGAATTTGACTTACATTGAGGCTCTTTCAATGGAAGCATAGATGTTTATGATGGCTATGCCTCTTGTGCAATTGATTCTTTAATCATGTGATAATGTCCTTTTCTTTTATACTGGTTTTTGCCTTAAAGTCTATTTTATCAGAAATTAGTATTGTCACTCCTGCTTATTTTTGACTGCCATTATTTTGACATTTTTTTCTATCCTTTGCTTTTTCAATCTATCTTTATTTTTTGTGTATTTTATCTCTTGTAGACAGCATATTTAAGGATCTTTTTTTCTTATCCATTCTTGTAATTTCTGTCTCTTGACTGTTATATTTAATCCACTTATGTTTAGTGTAATTGTTGATAGGTATGAAATGATTAAGGAGCTCTGGTAGTGTAGTAGTTACAAATTGGGCTGCTAATCTCACGGTCAGCAGTTCGAAACTATCGGCTGTTCTGAGGAAGAAAGATGAGGCTTTCGCTCCTGTAAAGATGTACAGCCTCAGAAACACTATACAAGGTCACTATGAGTCAGAACTGACTCCACAGCACATAACAAGAACAACAATGAATTGAATTCAGTCATTTTGCTGTGGGTGTTTTTTGTGGTGTTGCTCATATATTTCTGTGCTGAGTTAAATTTGTTTGTGCATTTTTTTTGTCAATTTCTTCACTGTTGTTGCTTTAATATTTTCAAAAACTACATGGTTTCTCCTTTTCTTGATTTGATGTATTGATTTTCTTTGAAATTACCCTAATTTATTTATTTCTTCCCCATTTTAAACCAGTCCATTTATTTTAAAATCTACTTGACTTGCTGGTCATTTGGAAGTCTGTAACTATAGTTTTCCCTCTTTTTGATTTGCAGTTATCTTGGTTATGGATTGATATATTTGATTCCCTATTTTCAGTCTTGTAAGTTTGTCTTACTTTGGATACTTCTATATCTGGATGGAATTATGGGTGGTGTTGCCATGTATGTCTAGCTGTTATTGTCTGGTGTTGTTGGTTCCCAATTCAAAGAAATTTCTTTAGTATTGCTTGTAAAATTGGTCTGGTTTTTACAAATTCCTTTAATTTCTGTTTAAACAGAAGTTTATCTGGAAATGTTCTCATTTTACTCTCATATTTGAGGTGCATTTTTGCTGGTTATATGATTCTTGGCAATTTTTTTTCTTTCAGAAGTTTGTATATATCATCCTATTGCTTTCTTGCTTGTAGTGTTTCTGCTGAGAAACCAAAACTTAATCTTATTGGTTCTCCTTTGTAGGCAACTTTTTGATTTTCTAAAACTGCTTTCAGGAGTATTTCCTTGTCTTTGATTTTGGAGAGTTTGATTATGATATGTCTTTGTGATTTTCTTTTAGAGGTCTATCCTGTTAGAGGTTTGCTTAGCTTCTTGAATTTTTATCTTCTTGCCTTTCGTGGTATTAAGAAAATGTTCTTCCAACAGCTCTTCAACTATCTTTTCTGTGCTTTTCTTTGTCTCTTCCTGTTATGGAATTCCAATCACCCATTAGTGATTCCTCTTCATATTGTCCCATATGAATTTTATGCTTTCTTCAGATTTTTGTATTCTTTTTACTGATTGTTCTTCTAGCTTACTAGTACCGAGAAATTTATCTTCAATCTCACTAATGAGGGTGTCCATTGATTCAAATCTATTCCTTTTCCCTCTTGATATATTTTCCCTTTCTGAAATCTTAATATTAAGTGTCTGGATTTCTATTTGTAGGTTTTGTATTATCGTCAATCATTTACCTATTTTGTTTGATTTATCTTATAGTGCTTTCCTGAATTCTTCCTTGTTTTCCTCTACCTTTCTGTTAATCATTTGGAAGGGCAGAAATATCATTCTCTTGATTTCTTTTTCAGGTAGTTCCAATGCCTTTTTTTTTGTTTTCTAATTCTGCCTCTTAGTTTATTTTTTGAGCCATTCTGTCTTGTTTCTTCATGTGAACATAAATTTTCTGCTGCTTTTGAGACTGTGTGATGTTGTTGTATTTGTATTAAGTTGAAGATTGTATGCTAACATATTCTTAGGCCCCCCTGGTAGTATTAGGAGAAGACCTTGGCACTCTTCTCAGTTCACTATATGTGAAGTTTTTAGGATGAATTTGGCTGATGTTGGTTATTGTCATTGATCCAGTGTACAGCAGATGGTATTACCTAGGTGTTATCTGTTCTTTGCACTTAATCTTGAAGTCACTCATGCATATCCCAAAGTAGCTAGGGTACCAGGGTATGTCTGACCCAAAGGAAGCCAGGACTAAGAGGTCTCTATAGTCCAGGCTGACTAGATCCAGTTCTGCAGGTCTGGAATAGGCTACACCTGATTCCAGGTGGGGGGTTGGTGTTGCTAACTCCCTACACACTTTGATGCAACTTCAGCAGCCTGGCGAGCATGAGCTTACCTGGGAGTGTATGCAGATGGGGGCTGGTCACACCTCTAGTCACAAGGGTAATGCAGGGTGTAAGAAGAAAAGAAAAGAAAAAAGATTCCCTTTTTGCCCATCAATAAATGATATGCCTCTGGACCACCTATTGCCCTTTTGCCTTCAATATCACCTGTGAAAGTTCAAGATGACCACACTGAGGCAGCTGGCCTGACAACCAGCATAAATCAGCCATTTCTTTTATGTGCTTTTTTTTTTTTTTTTTTTTGCCTCCCCCATATATCTGTTTAGCTGCTTTTCCTAGTGAGGGCTAGCCCAGGGTTGCCCAAGGCCAACACTGAGGATGTGGATCAGGACCCGCCTAAACAAGGTCAATGCAAAGAGCAGCCCTACCTCCTTTAATGGGATCCACAACTCCGTGCTCACCACCATGCAGATCTGATCACCAGGAGAGCAGGAGCTTCTCTAGGGGTGTACATGGGTGGGGTTGGTTTGCATCTGGTTACCTGGAAAGTATGGGGAACAAAAGAAAAATTGCAGATATGTCTCTGTGAGTCACAGGTAGGTGTCTGCATTGCCAATGAGTTTTCTTGTCTCTGGAGTCACTCACAAAATCTCAAAATGGCTGCACCTGTCTGGTTATGGATTCATATCACCAGTCTCTCCTTATTTTGTTGTTTGTTCAGCTCTCTCTCCAAGTAAGCATTCAATCCACTTCTCTATCCCTTCATCTGAAGCTCAGAGTTCCAGGACTATCACCCACATCTGTTTCATTTGGTTTTCTGTATCTCTGTTATAGAGGGTAACTACAGTCTTTCTGCCTCATCCGCCATCTTGCCACCTTCCCCTATGTTTATATTCTTGAATAAAAATTCTCATATACTGTGGGAGGTGTGGGTCCAATTTCATTCTTTTGCATGTAGCGATTCCACTGGCTCAACGCCATTATTGAAAAGACATTGGTTTTTCTCCACTAAACGCACTTACTACGCTTGTTGATATTAAGTTGATCATAAATATATGGGTTGATTTCTGGACTCTCAATTATACTCCATTGATCTATATATGTATTTTTGTGACAGTAATATAGTTATTTGATTATGGTAGCTTTATAGTATGTTTTGAAAATGAGAAGTATGAGTCCTCTTACTTTCTTCTTCTCTTTCAAGATTCATCATTCATTATTAAGTGAATTTGAGAATGTGTATTTTCATTTTCTTCAAAATAGGCTGTTGGAATTTTAAAATTCTGAATGCACACTCCAAGGCTCAAAATCTGTGAGAAAACACACTTCTGTTCTTTAAAGTCACTTGTGGAATTTCTGCTACAACAACACCAGCAAAATATGGTGAAGGTGGTGTACTGTGGAGTCAGTTCCAAATGATGATCCAGAATTAAATAGTGTATTACATCACTTTTATAGTTCCTTGTGACTGTTCTAAATCCTAGCCTGGCACTCCACATAGACACTGTGATTGAAAATCCTGTCCTTGTTTTCTGTTGATCCCACAGCCTCCTAGCTATAAATATTGGAAATGTTGAAGGATTAAAAATTGGTGATGCTAGGGACTCCTGGTCCCAGAGTCAGTGACATAGCCACAGACGACTAGAGTGGAGCTCATAAGAAGAGAGGGTGCATGCATAAGTACACCTACACTTACAGACAATATCCTCTTGACCTAGCTTCAGAGCTCAACTAGAAGCAGAAAGAAGAGGAAAAAAAGAGTAATCTGATACAATTTGATGAACTTGACCTACACCAATGGATGCAGTAGTTCAAAAGAGAGAACAAATCTTTACAGCGAGGATCATTTCCACTCCCTCCATACACAGAGTAGACAGGGATGGATAACTTGGACATTGGCTACCCAACATGGGGGTGCTACAAAGGCAAGAAGTGATTGGCTTACAAGCTTTCAAGAGGGAGCCTAGATCCAGAGGGTGCAGAGGAAGGTAGAATCTCCACTGAGTATTATCCAATCTGTCTGGGTGGGGCTGATGAAAGGAGATGGGGATAGCACTCACGTGGCACAACAGTGAATAATTGTTATCAGGACTGACTGTGAGGGTTAGAAATGTAAAGGTAGACATTTTGTAGCAAAAGGAGGGGAGTGATTGACTTTACAGTCCAGGAATGGAGATCCCTGGGGCCATCAATGGAGAAGAGTAGAGTGTGGGACCCTACCCAGCAAAACAGTGACACCAGAAATGGAGGCAGAAATGATGATGTGGAGAGATGGAGCAGCTGGGGACTCTAGACCCAGAGAGGGAGAAGGGCTGTGTGCTGAAGACCGGGGGTCAGGCTTGCAGGGTATACATTTTGGTTGGTTGATGATACATGGAGAGGATTGTAACCATGGCAGTGAAATGCTATATGATAGAATGAATGTAAAACTAATGTTCTCCCATGTAAACTATCACATAATTCAAAATAAAACATTTAAGAAAAAGAAAAGAAAGAAAGAGAAAAAAATTGGTGATACCAATGAGAGAATAAATGCATTGATTCAGAGTAGGATTGCACAGACGATTATTGTAATTGCTGTCAATAAGGTGTACATTTGTCAAAAGTTGAATTGTTCAAAGTTGTGTGATAAATATATTTGTAACAATAACACAACAACAACAAAAGTGTAGCTGCTGAAGCTGCTTGTGTACAACCAGAAATCTCATGGAATTTTTTCCATTGGTTTGGAGATTTAGGTCATGGTTTTGTGACATGTCGCAGATAATTGACCTAATAATATGTTTAGTGCTTTTGCTCTATCTCCTAGTTCGTTGCTTAGTGCCTGGGGTCATTGTGTGTGAGTGTGCAGCCTGTGATTTCATCAAAGGTGATGACTTGTACACACTCTGCATTGCTGTGCAGCATACCAGCGGAAGTAGTCCAGCAGACCTTGTATATAAGGTCATTATGAGTCAGTATAGACATGATGGCACTTAACATGATGGCACTGCTCTTGTAGTGCAGTGGTTACGAGTAGGGCTACTAACCTTAAGGTCAGAAGTTTGAAACTATCAGCTATTGCATGAGAAAAAGAGGTTTTCTGCTCCTCTAAAGTTTTATAGCCTTGGAAACCCTGTACAGAGTTGCTATGACTCAGAACCGACTCCACAGCACATAACCAACACCACCGCCATCTCTCTCTCTCTGCACATAACCACTGCCACCACCATCTCTCTTCTCTCTCTCTGTATATATACATATATACAGACTCCTGGTGTGGCGCTGTGGGTTAATGCGTCAGACTGCAAAGCTGTGTGAAATGCAAGGTCGGTGGTTCAAGCTCACCAGTTGCTCCTCGGAAACCCTATACAGGGTCCCTATGGGTCGGAACTGACTCGATGGCACTTAACAACAACAATACATATATACATATATGTTGTTGTTGTTGTTGTCAGGT
>NW_006408527.1:1008707-1009764 GCF_000296735.1 Chrysochloris asiatica | reverse complement strand
GGTTAATGCACCAGAATGCAAAGCTGTTTAAACTGCAAGGTCGGTGGCTCAAGCTCACCAGCTGCAACTTGGAAACCCTATATAGGGTCGCCATGGGTCGGAATCGACTCAACCGCACTTAACAACAACAACAACAAATATATATCTATATAATGCTGTTGAGTTGGTTCTGACTCATAGCGACTCTGTATAAGGGTTTTCAAGGAGTGGCTCATAGGTTTGAGTCACCAACCTTGTAGTTAGCAGTCTAGTGCTTATCCTACAGCACCACAGCATGACTCCTTTTGGTGCATTTAAATTGAGAAACCAATTTATAAATATATATATATATATGTATGTATATAGTTGTTGCTAAGTACTGTTGAGTTGGTATCAATTCACAGTGACCTTATATACAACAGAACACTAAACACTGCACGGTTCTTCGCCAACCTTACAATAGTTTCTAAGCTTGAACCCATTGTTGCTGCCACTGTGTCAATCCATCTCTTTGAGTTTCTTCCTCTTTATATATTTGGATTTGATATTTTCATTATAGTTTAGTTCAGAATGTAAAAAACATAAAACAAAACCCAAACAATTCAATTAGTTAGTATTTTCAGGTATGTGGCTTTTAAAAATGTATTTCTTGTTTGGTGTTGTTACTGTTGTTAAGTACCATGGAGTCAGTTCCGACTCATAGTGACTCTGTACAGGGTTTCTGAGGCTGTAAATCTTTTTGGGAGCACAACGCTTCATCTGTCTCCCACGGAACCTCTGGAACTTTCGAACTGGTGACTTTGAGGCTGGCAGCCTGACCCGTAACCACTACTACCAGAGATTCTTGTTTAGGTTATTCTTATATAGATAAAAACAGAATCAACATTTACGTCATTCAAGACCAGAGAGAGAAGAGAAAGATAGATAGACCCCGTGTAGGGTTTCCAAGGATCACCTGGTAAGCTTGAATCACCATCCTTGCAGTTTAAACAACTTTGCAGTATGACACATTAGCCCACAGAGCCACACCAGGTCTCTCTCTCTCTCTCTCTCTCTCTCTCTCTCTCTCTCTCTCTCT
>NW_006408527.1:1001501-1008607 GCF_000296735.1 Chrysochloris asiatica | reverse complement strand
ATTTATAGTTACTTAATTCCCAAAGTAATTATACCACAAAACGTAGGCTAAGGTTTGCTGCTGACATTAAACTTATTTCTAGGATACATGGGAGCCAAGGGAATAAAAACAAATAAACAAACAAGACATGATGAGTTATCAGTCTGCTCACAATATTTTTTTTTCACGCTTTTTAAAGTTTTCCCTCAAACTTTTTATTTTATGGGAATATACACTTAAGTACTTAGAAAATATGAGAATGATAGTAAATCAATTCCTTTTTCTGAATTCTAAATGTAAACACTTAAAATGCTCCCACAATATGAATAAGATACAACTTTATACTCCAAAAATTCTTACAACTCAACATTAACAGCATTGACACCACTGTCTTGCATCACTGTTTACAAACACACATAGACTCGCTGTCTGAGTAACTACTTCCCTACAAAGAAGGTACCTTGGTGGCACTACTGGAAAAACATTGGGCTGCTAACTGCAAGGTTAGCAGTTCAAACCCAGCAGCCACTCTTGGGAAAACAGATGAGGTTTTCTATTCCAGTAAAGATTTGTAGTCTCGTAAATCCTATACAGTGTCAATATGAGACAGAATCGACTTGATGGCAGTGGGGTCCCTACAAAATAAAAAATAAATTACAGTTCCAAATTCACCTAACTTATCCTATTGTCCCTTGGAAATTCCCAAGTAGATTTCCAGGTTATGCAGTGGATGCAATTATAACACAACATTATGGCCACTGCAGTCTTCAGTTCCAGACACCTTTAAAGTCCAGCATCTAGAATTGTGCCCAGAAACTAGAAAAGTTCATTCAATATTTTTTTAGATGAATAAGAGTTGAACAAAGTTCAAAATTTTGGTTAAGAATTCAACTTTTTATATTAATGGTTATTAAATAAATGTACACCCTTAATTAATGATGTTGCTTAAGTGCACCTAGAGTATGCTAACATCTTTATAAACTCATTTGTAAAGATAAGGACACTAAACGACTTAACACTGAATATTCATTGTATTCTAATATATTGCATTAGGTAAATCTGCTACAAATGGCCTCCTTAAAGTGTTAAAGAGCAAAAATGTCACTTTGAAGACTAAAGTGGACCTGACCCAAACCATGGTATTTACGATCATTTCAGGACAATGTATAAGGAAGACAAAAGAAGAATCGATTCATTTAAATTATGGTATTGACAAGGAATATTGAAAGTACCATGGGCAGCCAGAAGAACAAACAAATCTATTTTGGAGAAGTGCAGTTAGATTGCTCCAAAGACGCAGCGATGGTCTCTCTTACTTTGGAAATGTTATTGTTGTTATTGGGTGTTGTCCAATCGGTCCTGACTAATCACTACCCTACGTATAACAGAACAAAATACTGCCTGGTCCTGTGCCATCCTCACAATTATTACACTTGAGCCCACTGCTGCTGCCACTGTGCCAATCTATCTCATTGGGGTCCTTTCTCTTTTTCACTCACCCTCCACTTTACCAAGCATGATGTTCTCCAGGGACTGATCCCTCCTGATAACATGTCCAAAGTATGAGAGACAAGGAGCACTCTGGCTGTACTGCCTCCAACACAAATTTGTTTGTTCATGGCAGTCCATGATACTTTTACTTGGAGAAGGGCTTCAGACTTCATAAAGTGGAGGGTCAGGGAAAAAGAGGGAGCTCCTCAATAAGATGGATTGTAACAGTGGCAGAAACCATGGACTGAAACTAAATAAATATGAAGATCAGGACCAGGCAGTATTTCTCTCTGTTTTACATAATGTTGCTTATTGGAACTCACTCAATGGTACCAAGCAACAACAACAAGCACTGGACTACATGCTGTATATGTGTTATTACATTTAATCCTTTGGCAATACTATGTATGAAGAAGGATAAGGAATCTGAGACTAGATAAGTTAAATGACTTGCATAACCTCATGCAGCTAAAAGAGTTTGAGTTGATGTTGGGGTCCAGTAACCTGACTCCCAAACCCAAACTCCTAACTGTTATTTTAAGCTATGCTGTTTAAAACTGACCTGGACAAGTCAGAACCTTGTCCCTATTCACAGGCACAGAGGGTAGCTGTCCTCTTTTACTTGTTTCTTCCCCAATCTCCCAACAGAAGCATAGGGAAACAACATTGGGTTTAAATATTACATTGAAGAGTGGATGAATCTTACAGGTAGGAGTTTATCGGGAAAAAATAAGCCACTTTTCAGGAATTATTTTGAAAGTATGGAGTTCTGGTGCGACACTGTGGGATACTGCACTGAATTGCAAGGTTGGCAGTTTAAACCCCTCAGAAATCCTATACAGGGTCACTATGAGTCAGAGTCATCTCAATGAAACTTAACAACAACCACAATATTGTAATTATATCATTAGAATGTTGAGTTTTAGGGGAGGTAAATCAAGGATGTGGGATAGAGTTTCATTTTATTTTTTGTATGGAAAGATTGTAGGGATTGTCTCTGTCGTTCTTAGTCAACCTGTTTTTGTCTCTCTCACTCTCTCTGTTCATGGATTTTTCAGTCTCTTACCTTTAAAATTATCTTTGACTATGAGAGGGACCAGGAAAGGTTCCAAAGAAAAACAGAAAAAGCACATAAGCAAGGCTGCAGGATTTGCAGATGCAGACTAAAGCAACAATGACATTTTCTTCAAGCTGTCACCAGCGCAGGAGGCAAGTACTTGGAACAAAAGTCTTATCTAGAAAGAAAAAGTGAGCACAAAAGTCCATCATTTCCTTCTCATTTCAAAGACAAAATAGAATATTTTGGAGTGTGTTACTGAATAAAACCTAAAGTTTGTGAAACATTTGTCTTTGAACTTTTAATAAAACTCATATGGGTTTACATTTCCTAGAGGAACCCCAAATTTCAACATTCTACTAGTGTGAGACTATATCAGTCAAAATTTGTGCAAATATTTGTCAAAAGTTATATGAAGCACAGTTGACAGATCTTACCTCGCTTCAGTAATTATACTTCATGGAATGAAAAATTGTCCCTGTGTTCACTAAGAATGCTTTAATTAGACTGAAAAGAATCAAGGATATCCCCAGTTACTGTATATGCTAGGAGTAATATAGAAAGGGTGGGCAGAGGAGGGTCAAGGGCACCAGAATAAAAAAGACATCCCTGAATACTAATTGCTCTTGACCATTTTGAGAAATAAAAGATTCCATTTCACATTAGCATCCACAGGGTCATGGCAACATACCTTTACTCATACCTCTTTTTGGTTTAAGATTAAAGCATTACTTAAAAATATCCTGCAAGGCGATTTCAGTGAATTTGTTCATCAGCAAATACCAGACAGATGGCAGTTATTCACTGTTAAAGTTTGAAATACCCAAAGTTGTGAATTATGTAGCTCGTTGGGCTCAGAGAAAAGTAAGGATTGTGGAACTGTAACTTTGTTAGACTAATTAGAGGCCCTGAAGTTGGTGGTCATAATGCCCAGAAGAAATTTTGTTTGTTTGTTTGTTTGTTTTTGTTTTTTGGTTATACTTCAAGCCACCAACAATTTTTTTTTTTTCTTCTCACAGAGATTTCCTAGTTTTAGACACACTATTTAATGGTTTGGTATTGGCAAAGTGAGGTGGCACTGGAGAGGCACTCACAAGAAATTTGGAAGACAACTATCTGGCCAACTGATTGGAAGAGATCCATATTGGTGTCCATTCCAAAGAGAGGTGACCCAACAGAATCGGACAATATCTTTGATATCCCATGTGAGTAAAGTTTTACTAAAGGTAATATAGAAATGGTTGCAAGCATACACTGACAGAGAACTTCCAGAGGTTCAAGTCACATTCAGAAGAGAATGTGGAAAGAGGGATATCATTGCTGATGTCTGATGGATCCTGGCTGAAAGCAGAGAATATCTGAAAGATGTTTACCTGTGCTTTACTGACTACTCAAAGGCTTTCAATTGGGTGGATCATGACAAACTATGGACAACATTGTGAAGTATGAGTATTCCGGAACACTTAATTGTGCTCATGAGGAACCTGTGCATAGACCAACAGGCAATTGTTTGAACAGAACATGGGAATACTGAATGGTTTAAAAGTAGGAAAGGTGTGTGACAGGGTTGTATTCTTTCACCATACTTATTCAACCTGCATGCTGAGCAAATAATCTGAGAAGCTGGGTTATATGAAGAAAAACATGGCATTAAGTTTGGAAGAAGACTCATTAACAACCTGGGATATGCAGATGATACAACTTCACTTGCTGAAAGTGAAGAGGACTTAAAATACTTATGAAGATCAAAGACCATAGCCTTCAGTTTGGATTGCATCTCAATGTAAAGAAAACAAAAATCCTCACCACTGGACCAACAAGCAACATTCTTAACAATGGAGAAAAGACAGAAGTTGTCAAAGATCTCATTTTTCTTAGATCAACCATCAACACTCATGGAAGCAACAGTCAAGAAATCAAACGATGTATTACATTAGGCAAATCTGCTGCACAAGACCTTTTCAAAGTGTTGAAGAGCAAAGATATCAGCTTAAGGACTAAGGTGCACCTGACTCAAGCCATGGTATTTTCAATAACCTCATATGCATGTGAAAGCCAGACATTGAATAAGGAAGACCATAGAAGAATTGATGCATTTGAGTTATGGTGTTGGAGGAGAAGATTGAAAGTACCATGGGCTGTCAAAATAACAAACAGATCTGTGTTGGAAGAAGTGCAGAGTGCTCCTCAGAGGCCAGGGTGGCCAAAGTTCGTCTCTCATTCTTCAGACATACTATCAGGAGGGACCAGTACCTGGAGAGGGGTATCATGTTTGGTAAGGTGGAGGGTCAGAGTAATAAAGGAATACCCCCTTGTGAGATGGATTTGCAAAGTGGCAGCATCAATGGGCTCAAACAAGGCAACAATTGTGAGGTTCACTCAGAACCAGGCAGTGTTTCTTTCTGTTTGTGCATAGGGTCGCTATGAGTTAGTACCAACTCAATGGCACCTAACAACAACAATTGACATTTGAATTCCTCTTAGTATTCCTAAGAATGTTCCTTAGTATTCCTAGTATTTTCGATACCATCATATTCATACAAATAATTTTCAAGGCAATAAGATTAAGTTATTTTACTTTAGCTATCTGATTGCTTGAATCTTTTGTTTTCAGTACATCTTCAATTAGAAAAATAAATTTAAAAAAATATATAGAATGATGAAAGTATTATTGGATTAAAATCTGCCCCATTTTTTAGTTTAAATAGTGTTCATTTGCTTCATTTAAAATAATCCCCCAAAGAATTTCACCTTTGCAAAATTAAAATTACATATGGTTAGCAAGGCTAATAAACAACCTTTTAGCAATGTGTCAAATCAAGCTGGAGTCAAAGCCATGATCCCTAGAAGGAGTGGGCTGACATTTCCCTTGTTGAATATATCTAAAAGGAACAAAACAAAAACAAAATGCTTAGGTTATGAAGGAAATAAAATTTGGGGTTTGGAATTAGACCTTTTTTTGGGCATGTGTGCTTTTGAATTTATCATGGACTGAAATCAAGAACCAAGAAATTGAATGATTTTTGCTGAGCTAAGAAGATAGAGTATATGAAGAACATGGCGTCAGAATTGGAGACTCATTAATAACCTGCAATATGCAGATAATACAAGTTTGCTTGCTGGAAAGCAAAAAAGACTGAAAATACTTACTTCTGAAGATCAACGACTACAGCCTCCAATATGGATTAAACCTCAATGTAAAGAAAGCAAACATCCTCATAACTGGCCCAACAAATAGAATCATGATAAATGGAAAAACTACTGACGTTATTAGAGACTTCATTTTGTTTGAATCCACAATCAACACTCATGGAAATAGTAGTCAACAAAGTTAAAAACATAATACATTAGGGAAATCTGCTACAGATTTTTAAGTGCAAAGGTTCACTTTGAGGATTAAGGTGGGCCTGATACAAGCCATAGTATTTTCAATCACTTCGTATACATGTGAAAGTTGTACCATGAATAAGGAAGACCACAGAAAAATCAATGCATTTTAATTATGGTATTGTAGAAGAATATTAAATGTATCACAGACTGTCAGAAGAACAAACCAATTTGTGTTGGAAGAAGTATAGCCAGAATGCTCCTTTGAAGCCAGAATGCTCCTTTGAAGCCAGTATGGCCACATTTCATCTCTCATATTTTATACATATTATCAGGAGAGATCATTGTCTGAAGAAGGACATCATGTTTGGTAAAGTGGAGGTTCCGCACAAAAGAGGAAGACACCCAACGAGATGGAGTAATACAGTGGATGCGGCAATGGGCTCAAGCGTTAACAATAATGGTGAAATGGTACAGGAATGGACAGCTTTTCATTCTGTTGTGAACAGGATCCCTATGAGTTGGAACTGACTCAATGGTACTAACAACATTCAACAATAAGAGAGTAGTTACAAAAGTCATTTTGGCAATGGGGTTGGATCTAGTATTTAAGCTAATTAACTGCTCAACTAATAACTAGCCTTAAAACCCTCAGGTTACAAGGCTGCATTGTTTGCTTCAGTCAGCTATTAATATTATATTCTCTATTAAGAAAATTCCCTTAGTAGAGAATATAAAACTAATAGCTAAATGAAGGCCCTTAACAGCAAAATAAAAACTAAGAGAATCATATAATAATAATCATGAACAAGATGATGCTGAAAGACTTTGAGAACTAATTTCAGCTCATAAGCAATAGAGCTAGAACTCAACCGTGTGGCCAAACTCTTTGCTAAGTAGTTGTTGTTAGGTGTCATTGAGTTGGCTCTGACTCACAGCGACCCTATGCATAACAGAAGGAAGTACCACCTTGTCCTGCGCTATCCTTACAATCATTGTTATGCTTGAGCCCATCGCTGCTGCCACTGCGCCATTCCATCTATATGAGGGTCTTTCTCTTTTTCACTCACCCTGCCCTTTACCAAGCATGATATCCTTCTCCAAAGACTGGTACCTCCTGAGAATATGTTAGAAGTGTGAGAGATGAAGTTTCGCCATCCTGACTTCAATGGCTCATTTTTCCTGTACTTCTTCTAACACAGATTTGTTTGTTCCTCTGGTATTCCCTGGTACTTTTAATATTCTTCTCCAA
>NW_006408527.1:948815-1001116 GCF_000296735.1 Chrysochloris asiatica | reverse complement strand
AAGAATTTTATGTCCTCTTTGATTACAGCAAGTAAGATTGTACCATTTGCATATCCAGATTGTTAATAGTATAAACAGTATATAGGTATATAGGGAGAGCAACCACACTAGTACTGTGTGCTTGCTATGGAATGGTCAACCATTCAAAATCTAAAGGACAACATTTATTTAAGGACAAATTTCAGAAGGGTTGGGATAATAGTTGAATGGAAACAGAAACTACAAGGAGGAAATGAGATAACAAGTTATAAGAAGGGAACTGTAAGCATTGAGATCAAACACAGCATATGATGTGAGGACACATTCACTCAATTCACAGGAAAAAGTAGCCCCCTCAAAAAATGAGCGGGATACTAATTTAGCATAGTGCTTATGAGTCAGGCAGCTAACCTCATGGTAAGCAGTTCAAAACTACCAGCAGTTCCACAGAGAAAGGTGAGGCTTTCTGCTCCCATAAGGATTTACAGCCTCGGAAACCCTATGCAGGATCACTATGAGTTGGAATCAACTCTACGGCATATCACCACCACCACCACCAGTCTTTTGGCATATATATAGAGAGAATAATTGTATAACAATATACAGTTATTATTTGTCTGCATTGTGTTACATGCTTTATAAGTATTATCATATGCAAACTATACAGTATCAATCCTATGAAATAGTTACTTTTATTTTCTCCATTTTACAAGTGAAAATATTCAGGCAAAGTAATTTTGTATAATTTGCTCAAGGTCATATACGATGAGGCTTTAAAAGGTTTGTGGAACCATTATCTTTTCATTCTCTTTTCCATGAACTTTCTAAAGCCCGCTCATAGTTAGTAAAGGGGAAATTAAGATCTGAACCTAACCTGCTTTCTGAATCCATCCTTAATCAGTAGGATAATTTGCTTGTATGTGCATGTTAGGAGGTCAATCAGCATATGTTAGTGTGTACATGTGAGTAGGCATTTTGCCAAACAGAAGAAAGACGGTATATCTATATCATTTTTCATTCCATATACTATTGTCCCTTTCCTCTGCAACCACAGCTAGTCTCATATTTTCTCAACAAGTAGAAATTGCAAAAAAAAAAAAAAAATCTAATTTTTCTCAGAAATCAAGCATTGGCAAAAATAAAAATTTAAATTTATATTATTAATAATATTTCAATGGCCATAGAGCCTAACTACATGAGAAAGAATTTAGGTTTAATCCTTTCTAAGAAAAACTTTCTAATGTATTTAAATTTTACAGATTTCAGAATAGCCTGTAACCACTCACTAGTTCTACAATAAGACTATCTGTCCGTGTCACTGTCAGATAAAGGAACAGAAATAACTGTATGTTTTATTGCAAACGTACTTTTTTCTCTTTTATCCAAAACTCTAATTTAGTTGTTGTTCCCTTAGGTACAAAGTACACAGTTCATAATTCATTTGATATAAAATGTCAGTTTAGATGGTTGCTCTTCTTTGATAGATGAGAAAACACATGTACACTTCAATTTCCTCAATGCCAGAACTACCAGGAACAGCCCCCTGTTGTGCTTCTCAAATACCTCTGTGTTAAATTAAACATCAAGATTCTGAAACTGTGGGGAAGGATATTTCCAAGACAGAGAGTACAAACGCATGACACAGTTAATGCTTTTCCTACCAGCCTAGCTGTACCTCCCAAACAGCATCTTTGATCCTCAAATGAGTCCTCACTTATAATTTACTATATCACAACCAGTTTACTGTTTCCTTACATTTAGTTTTAAGAGTCAGTTGTTGGAATCAAGGAAATTAAAATATAATTGCTTAGGAATCACTTGAATTTTAAATATAAAAATGATAGCTTATGCGTATGTTTTGTTGCTGCTGTTGTTGTTATGTGCCAATGTGTCAGCACCAACTAATAGTGACACTATGCACAACACAATGAAACACTGCTGGGTCTTGCGCCAACTTCACAATTGTTGCTACACTTAAGCCTATTGTTGCTGCCACTGTGCTAATCCATCTCATTGGAGATCTTACTCTTTTTTGATGACCATCCCACTTTACCTAGCATGATGCCCTTCTCCAGGGACTGGTCTGTCCTGATAATACAGCACCATAGGAAAAACACTCAACCTCAAGGTCGGTTTGAACTGCAAAGTCGATGGTTCAAACTCACTAGCTGCTCCTCCGAAACCTTATACAGGGCTGCTATAAGTCCGTACCAACTTGATGGCATTGAAAAATAACAACAAAATTTGAGAGACAGAGTCCGGCCATCTTGGCTTCCAAGGAGCATTCTGGCTTTACATCTTCCAACACAGATTTGTTTGTTGTTGTAGAAGTCCATGGTACTTTTAATATTCTCCTCCAACACCACAACATAAACGCATCAATTCTTCTACCGTCTTCCATAGTCAACGTCTAAATTTCACATGCACATGATGCACATGAGGCTACTGAAAATGACCAGTACCTGGCTGGGTCAGGTACACTTTAGTCCTCAAACTGAATCTTGGTTCTTGAACACTTTAAAAGTGGCCTTTTGCAGCAGATTTGCCTAATGCACTAAGTCATTTGATTTCTTCACTGCTACTTTGGTGCATGTTGATGGTTGAGTCAAGCAAAATGAAGTCTTTGGCAACTTCCATCTTTTCTCCATTTATATGGATGCTATTTATTGGTCCAGTGGTGAGGTTTTGTTTTCTTTACATTAAGGTACAACCTATACCGAGGGCTGTGGTCTTTGATCTTCATCAGTATGCCTTTTAAGTTCTCTTTGCTTTCAGAAGCAAGGTTGTTATCATCTACATATCACATATTGTTAATTAGTCTTCCTTCAACCCTGAAACCATGTTTTACTTCCTATAACCCATCTTTTTTATTATTTGCTCAGCATACAGATTTAATAAATATGGTGATAGAACACAACCATGGCCCACACCTTCCCTAATTTTAAACCATTCAGTGAGTGTTTCTTAGCTGTGCTGAAACTACTGCCTCTTAGTCTATGTACAGGTTCTTCATGATGACAATTAAGTGTCCAGAATACTCATTCTTTGCAGTGTTGTCCATAGCTTGCCACACAATTGAAAGTCTTTGCTGAGTCAATGAAGTACAGGTAAACTGTCTGATATTCTGTTCTTTCAGCCAAGATCCATCTGACATCAGCAATGATATACCTCACTCCACATCCTCGTCTTAATCCAGTTTAAACCTCTGTCAGTTTTCTGTCAATGTACTGTTGCAGCCATTAAGGAATTATGTTTAGCAAAATTTTTGACTTCTGCATTCCATTGGGCCACTTCTCTTTGGAATAGGCAATCAATCAAGGCAATCTTTCAATCAACTGGCCCAGTATATGTCTTTCAAATTTCTTGGCATAGATAACTGAGTGCTTTCAGAGCTGCAAAAGTTTGTTGAAAGATTTTAGTTTGTATTTCATCAATTTCCAAAGTCTTGTCCTTTGTCAATGTCTTCATTGTACATTGGAATTCTCCCTTCAGTACCACTGGCTTTTGACCATATGCTACCCTCTTTAAGCAGTTGAACATTGACCATCTTCTTTTGGTACAGTGACTCTGTGTGTTCTTTCCATCTCTGTTTGATGCTTTTTGCATTATTTAGTATTTTGCCTATAGAATCCTTCAATGTTACAAATCAAGGCTTGAATTTTTTCTTCAGTTCCCCCACCTTGAGAAATGCTAAGTGTGTTCTTCCTATTTGGTTTTCTAACTCCAAATCTTTGAACTTTTCATTGCAATATTTGATTTTGTCTTCTCAAGTTGCCCTTTGAAATGTTCTATTTAGCTCTTTATCTCCTCATTTCTTCCATTTGTTTTAGCATCTCTACGCTGGAAAGCAAGTTTCAGAGTCTCTTCTGACATCCATTTTGGCCTCTTCCTTATTTCCTGTCTTCTTAATGACCTTTTGCTTTAGGACGATTGCTTTCTTCCTGTATGATGTTTTTTATGTCATCGCACAAAGACTAATGGTCTTTGGTCATTAGTGTCGATCTCTAAATTCAGGTGGGTTATGTTCAAAGTTATATTTTGGCTCTCATGGACTTGTTTTAATTTTCTTCAGCTTCAACCTGAATTTACATATGAGTAATTGATAGTCTGTTCCACAGTCTGCCCCTGGCCTGGTTTTGGTTGATGATATGGAGCTTTTCCACCGTCTCTTTCCACAGATGTAGTCAAGTTGATTTCTGTGTATTTTATCAGGTGAGGTCCATGTGTACATCTTTTATGTTTGTTTGTTTTTTTTTTAAATGTATTTATAATGAAAAAGTCATTGGTCTTGTAAAATTCTATCATGTGATCTCCAGCATTGTTTCTATCTCCAAGGCCATATTTTCCAACTATTGATCCTTCCTCTTTGTTTGCTACTTTGCATACCAATCATCATTAGTTATCAATACATCTTGATTGCATGTTTGATCTATTTCAGGCTGAAGAAGTTGGTAGAATTCTTTAATTTCCTCATCATGGATTTAGTGGTTGGTACATAAATTTAACTAATGATTGTATTAACTGGTCTTCCTTGTAGGCATATGGATATTATGCTATCACAGACAGTGTTGTACTTCAAGATAGATATTGAAATGTTCTTTGATGATGAATGCAATGCCATTGCTCTTCAATTTCTCATCCCAAACATAGTAAACAATGTCATTGTCAGATTCAGAATTACCAATACCTATCCATGTTAGCTCACTATACCCAGGATATCAAAGTTTATGTATTTCATTTTCCAATTTTCCTAGATTCATACTTTGTACAATCCATGCCCAGATTATTAGTGGGTGTTTACAACTGTTTCTCCTCCTTTTGAGTTGTGCCTCATCAGCAAATGAAGATTCCAAAAGCTTTACTCCATTTGTGTCACCATGGTCAACTCTATTTTGAGGAAGCAACTCTTCCCCAGTTGTATTTTGATTGCCTTCCAAACTGAGTGGCTCATTTTCCAACACTATATCGGATAATATTCTGGTGTTCTTCATCATGTTTCAGTACTGAATATTTTGGTACTGATAGTGTTCCACTGCTATTCATAGGTTTTCAGTGACAAAATTTTCAGAAGTAGTCAGTCTTTCCTTCTTAATCTGTCTTACTTTGGAAGCTCAACTGAGACCTGTCTACTATAGGTGGCCATGTTGTTATTGTTAAGTGCTGTTGAGTTGGTTCTGACCCATAGCAGCCTTGTATAGCATTTCCAAGTGGCAGGTGGTGAGTGTAAACCACTGACCTTGTAGTTCAAACTGACTTTTCAGTCCATTGCATTAACCCAAAGTGCCATACCAGGACTCTTAGGTGACCCTACTGGTATTTAAAATACTGTTACCATACCTTCAAGAATGATAGCAACACACAAGTCACCACAGTATAATAAACTGACAGATGAGTGATGTATTCATATACGGTACTTACTTATCATATATCATGGAGTACTGGTATGGTGCTGTGGGTTAATGTGCCAAAATGCAAAGTCAGTTTGAACCACCCGTTTGGAGGTTCGAGCTTACCAGCAGCTCCTCAGAAACCCTATATAGTGTCGCTATGAGTCAGAACTGACTCAACAGCATTTAACAACAACAACATTATATATCATAATTTACATACTTTAAATCACCAAATATGCACCTACTGTGTGCCATCTGATCTTCTGACTTTTTTTGTAGCTGGTAGTTACTGTCAAGTTGATTCTGACTCATGAACCTTATGCTGCAGAATAAGACATTACCAGGTCTGGCACTTCCTTAAGATGGGATCTCTAGAGGGGTCAGATATCAGGCTTTTTCTGACTCATGTAGCTACAGGGGCTGATGAAGTCAAGATTAACAGCTAAAGCAGCAAGCTGCTGGTTCACAGTCTTTGGAAGTTAACAAATCCCAAGGTGAGCAGACAATATGGCATGACACTGGCTCATACCTAAAGAACCTCAGGTCAGATGATGACAAGCCAGATGCAGAAGCCAAACTGGGCAAAGAGCCAGGGAACTTTGCCAGAATCTCCATATATATTGGATGTAGACCACACATTGAAGAAACTCCCTTTCAACAAATTGACTCCTCATAGCGTACCTCTCCATGGAAATGATTATATCAGATCTTATCATGAGGGATGACTCCGTAACAATGGCTGAACCACTAAGAACCATCACCCAGTCAAGCTGACAGAGAACTGTAACTATCACAGGTGCCATCTTATGTTTAAATTGTAACAATTTTTTCAGTCCAACTGATTGAGAGTTGTTTTTTGTTGTTGTTGTTGTTTTTCTGAACTTCTACTTTGCCCAATATTATATACTTTTTTAGTGATTGGTCTTTCCCAAAAATGTTTCCAAGATTAGCATTTCAAAGCCTCCCCTTTACTTCCAAGGAAGAGTCTGCTCTGTCTTGTAAGAATGATTCTGGTATTTCATTCTTTGGCAGTCAATGGTATTTTCAATTTTCCTCTCTAACACCACAGTTCAAACACATAAATTCTTCTATCTTCCTTTACAGTTTTTGCATGCATCTGTGATAATTCAAAAGAGCATGGCTTGGGTCAGATGTATCTTAGTTATCAAACAGGCATCTTTGCTTTTAAAAATTAAAGAGGTCTTTTTGCAACAGAGTTATGCGATGCAATACACTGTTTCATTTCATGACTATTTCTTTAATGGACATTGATTGTTGATCCCAGATAGTATGAAATTATCATCAATGTTGATTTTTTTCCCCTCTAGCACTCAGTTACCCTTTATTAAAGCTTACTGAGTTGAGTACTGTGACTATTACTCCTTTTCAGGTGAAGAAACTGAGAAAACAACTTTCCTGAAGTCAAATAGTAAATGAAAATTCTTGTAGTCAGAGCACAGCTGTGGTTATTTTTAGGTATTGTCGAGTTGGTTCCAACTCATTGTCGAGTTGGTTCCAACTCATACAAGAGAATGAAGTATTGAATTAGGCAAATATGCTGCACAAGACCTTTTTAAAGTGTTGAAGAACAGAGATGTCAGCCTGAGGACTAAGGTGCGCCTGACCCAAGCCATGGTATTTTAAATAACCTCATAAGCATGTGAAAGCTGGACAGTGAATAAGGAAGACCGTGGAAGGATTGATGCATTTGAGTTATGATGTTGGAGGAGAATACTGAAAGTGCCATGGGCTGCCAGAAGTACAACCAGATCTGTGTTGGAAGAAGTGCAACCAGAGTGCTCCTTAGAGGCCAGGATGGCCAAACTTCGCCTCTCATACTTCGGACATATTGTCAGGAGGGACCAGTCACTGGAGAAGGATATCATGATTGGTAAGGTGGAGGGTCAGAGATAAAGAGGAAGACCCCCAATGAGATGGATTGGCAAAGTGGCTGCATCAATAGGCTCAAGTGTGGCATCAATTGTGAAACTGGCCCAGGACTGGCAGTGTTTAGTTCTGTTGTGCATAGGGTCACTATGAGTCAGTACTGACTCGATGGCACCTAATAACAACAACTCCAGAGACAATGTGGTCAAAGTATGTGAGATAATGTCTTGTCATTCTCATCTCTCAGGATCATTTCAGCTGTCCTTCTTCCAAGACAGCTTTGCTCATTCTTCTGACAGTCCATAATACAATCAAAGTCTTCATATATACCACAATTCAAAGGTATCAATTCTTCTTCAGTCTTCCTTATTCACCATTCAGCTTTCACATGCATATGAGGTGACTGAAAACACCACAGCTTGGGTCAGGTACATCTTAGTCCTCAAAGTGACAACCTTGCTCTGTAACACTTTAAAGAGGATGTTTGCAGCTGATATATCCAATGTAATATTGTTTGATTTTTTGATTAATGATTCCATGGTCATTGATTGTGAATCCAAGCAAAAATAAATCCTTGGCAACTTATCTGTCCATTTACCATGTTGCTGCATCATCATGTTGCTTATTGGTCAAGTTGTGAGGATTTTTGTTTTCTTTATGTTGAGATGCAATTCATATTGAAGACTCTATTCTTTGATCTTCATCAGCAAATTCTTCAAGCCCTCTTCAGTTTTCACAAGAAAGGCTGTTTCGCCTGCATATCTCAAGTTGTTAATGAGTCTTCCTCCAATGCTGAGCTGTGGTTATTGTTAGGTATCATCGTATTAGAGTGCATTTTAGGTATAATGATGCTGTGCTCTTATTCATACTGTCCAGAGGGCTGCAGATGAATTAAATCTCAATAGTCTGGCAGATATTGAAGTCATTATGGTGTGGCACCACAGGATAAGCACTCAACCTCAAGCTCCATTTGAGCCACAAGATCAGTGGTTGAAACACACCAGCTGTTCCTCATAAACCCTATATAGGGTCGCAAAGCATCAGAACCCACTCGAAAGCAGTTAAAATCCACAGCAGCCGTTATGTTTAACGAATGCACAACTTAACAGACATGTTTACTGGATTTTTATATTCAACCAAATGAATAATATTAAAGCCCCTTTTTCTGTGATTGCACCCTCAAACCTATATTTAGATGAGGATAGTGTTCCACCTTTCTGATAGCCCAAATGATATAGCAGGTTCATTCTGTAACCATTTATTTCATCAAGTGGTTTATCCACAAACACTCAACAATGATCTGTTCATAAAAGCTTCAATTGTAAATGAATATTCTCATCTGACTGTGTGTCTATAATCTGTTCATGGAAAATCATTTTATTACTGGAAGGAAATGATTTATTTATTTATATGCCTCTTTACTCTTTTTATTTTCATTAGATTAAAAATTTTCCCCAAATTAACATTATTGGGTAGTTTAAATCTCTCTTCATAAGAGTGTAAAGTGTGTAGAATCAGAAGATACATATCCATCCATTTCCCTTGAGAAATGGTATTAATATACATAACTCAATTGCATTATAATCCCAAAGAGAGGACAAGCTAGTTATTAATAATGGCACTACATTCACTAAAGTTTTGCATACATTTATTTGAGCATGCACTGATAATATTTTCTGTTTCATATCTATTCAAAAGTGTCTGTAATAACAAATAAATCATAAAGATATAAAATTTCTATTATGTGCCCAGAAGAAAGAGTACAGTACACCTCACATATTGATCAAGAGCTAAATGTGCAAAACAATAGTTTCAAAAAAGTCACAATGAGTCTTTTCTCCTCAACAGATAAATATCAGAAATACTGTAATATTCTCTCTAGTTAGAGTGTATTTTAGGTATAAGTCCATGAGCAGATAAGAAAGAAGCTAATCAAACTACTTGGTGCATTTGTAATTACTGAAAGCCATACTGAGAAAGGATGAGTCCTACTGTTTTTTTTTTTTTGTTGGTTTGTTTTTTGTTTTGCCTCCTACACACAAAGTGGAGTCTCTGAGTGGTACAGATCATTAACACGTTGATTAGCTAGAAGGTTGCATTAGTTCACCTTCTATAGTACCTCAGAATAAAAATCTTATAATCTACTTCTGGATAATCAGACACTGAAAATCCTAAATAATGTAGTTTTAGAGTGACACACATGGAGATGTCATGAATCAGATTCAACCACACTTACACACAGTAGGTACTACATAATACTGCATCATATCTCTTCTTTTTAAGGATGTGCCTTTTTTTTATTATTTCTTTTGTTACTATTTAAAAACTCAATGGCATGGATAATGTAGCTAGTTAAGGAAAGTTCTCTAGTCTGTTTGCAACAGATTTTGAACAGCTGATAGAAATGATATTTAACACTACTGTAGAATCAAGTTGCATCTTCAGATCCCTGATACAAGAGGAGCCCAGAAATAGTCAGTGGAAAGAGACAACAGAGTGAAATGATAAAGAGAAAAATCAGTAGCCAGTCTGGGTTTGAATATGGTCTCTGCATTTACCACTTGCATGACTTTAACTTACTATTTGCAAGCCACTTAACTCTTTTCTTCTGTGGCTTCATTTTATTTAGAGATGATACTAGTACTGTCTTCAGATAAACTGGGAAAATCAAATGAATTAATATATACAAAACAGCAGCTGCACACAGTGCCCTAAATGTGAGTGATTACTATACCCAAGAACACTATTTTTATCAAATAAAATTACATGGTTTTAATTGTTCTCAGCCCACTCTGGGGAGTTGTATTTGTGAACTCCTAGAAGGAAAAATTTAATTATGAGGTCTTATGATCAGCAAACCATAAAGTCCAGGATAAAGATGGAACAGACTCGAACAAACACACTTCAAAACTCTACAGAGAAGGTGCAGCCACAAGGCTCTCTCATTAAAGAAAAATCCCCAGAAGGAAGAGACTTGGGTTTTAGTTACATGGAATGCCTTATAACAGATGTTCTGTGAAGGAATCAAAGAGCAGAGAAAATTTAGTTGACAGCGTCTTCAGAATAGGGCTGATTAGTGTTCCTCGGAGCAGAAAGCATCATGCCTGTTGTTTTCTGGGGCCTCAGGTAGGATTAACATCTGGAACTGGTTACCCATGGTAGATGCTCAAGCTCCACCTATGGAGATTGTGAATAAAGATGTCAGGGACCCTAAAAATGGAGTTTCTCCATTTAAAGGCAGCAGTCCTTGTGTAGTGTAAATAATCAAGCATTTGACAACTGACCAAAGGTTAGTAGTTTGAACCCACCCCAAGGCCTTCTAGGAAATAAAGGTCTGGAAATCCCCTTCCAAAAGCTCACAGCCTTCAAACCTCTATGAAGTGCAGCTGTATTCGGTAATACATGGCATTGCAATGACTTGGAATCCACTGGAAGACTACAGAATAGGCTAGCTGTAACCCTATGCACAACAGAATGAAACACTGCCCGGTCCTGTTCCAACCTCACACTTGGTGCTATGCTTGAGCCCACTGCTGCTGCCACTGTGTCAATCTATCTCATTGGGTGACTTCCTCTTTTTCAATGACCCGCCACTTTACCAAGCATGATGTCCTTCTCCAGGGACTGGTACCTGCTAATACTATGTGGAAGAGATGAAGTCTGGCCATCCTTGCTTATAAGAAGCATTGTGGCTGTACTTCTGCAAACACAATTTGTCTGTTCTTTTGGTAGTCCATGTAACTTTTAGTATTCTTTTCCAGCTCCAGAACTAAAATGCATCCATTCTTGTATGGTCTTCTTAATTCATTGTCTAACTTTCACATGTATATGAGGTTACTGAAAATACCATAGTTTGTGTCAGGTGCACCTCACTCCTCAAACTGACATCTTTGTTCTTGAGCATTTTTAAAGAGGTCTTGTGAAGCCAATTTGCCTAATACAAAATGATGTTTGATTTCTTGACTGCTGCTTCCACGAGTGTTGATGTACTCAATCCAAACAAAATGAAATCTTTGACAACTTCAATCTTTACTTCATTTATTTTGATGTTATTTATTGATCCAGTGGTGAGGACTTTTGTTTTATTCACATTGAGGTACAACCCATATGAAAGACTGAGTAATTTTCATCAGTAAGTAATTTAAGTCCTCTTTGCTTTCAGCAAGCAAGATTGTATAATCTGCATATTGCAGGTTATTAAGGAATCCTCCTCCAAGAGCATTCTGATGCCAACTTCTTTTTCATAGAATCCAGCTTATTTGAGTAAGTATGGTGAAAGAATACAACCCTGGCATAAACCTTTCCTGATTTGAAAACATTCAGGGTCCCCTTCTTCTGTTGGAACAATTGCTTCTTGGTCTATGTATAGTTTCTCATGAGCACAATTAAGTCTTCCAGAATATTAATTCTCTGCAATGTTGTCCATATCTTGTCATGATTCACACAGGAGAAAGCCATTGCATAGACAGTAAAGCACAGGTAAACATCTTTCTGGTATTCTGTTTTTAGCCAAGATGTATCTGATGTCAGCAATGATATTCCTCCTTTCATGTCCTCATCTGGATCTAGCTTGGACATCTGGCAGTTTTCTGTCAGTGTACTTTTTTAGCTGTTTTAGAATTATCATTAGCAAAACTTTACTTGCATGCACTGTTAATGATATTGTCTGATCTCCACATTCTGTTGGGTCACCTCTCTTTGGAATGGCACATGTATGGATATCTTCCAGTCAGTTGGCTAGGTAGCTCTCTTCCAAATTTTAGGGCCTAGATGACTGAGTACCTCCAGTGCTGCATCAGTTTGTTGAAAGTTTTCAATTTGTATTCCATCAATGCCCAGAGCCTTGTTCTTTGCCAATGCTGTCAGTGCACTTTGGACTTCCTCCTTCAGTATCATAGGTCCTTAATCATATGCTATCTCTTGAAATGGTTGAACATCAACAATTTCTTTTTGATATAGTAACTGTATATTCCTTCCATCTTCTTTTGATGCTTTCTGTGTCATTCAATATTTTACCCACTGAATCCTTCAATATTTCAAGTCAAGAATTGAGTTTTTTCTTCCCTTCCCTCAGCTGGAGAAATGCAAAATGTAATTTTCCCTTTTGGTTTTCTAATTTCTGGTCTTTGCACATTTCACTATAATATTTGACTTTGTCTTCTCAAGCTGACCTCTGAAATTTCTATTCAGCTCTTTTACCTCATCATTTCCTCCATTTACTTTAGCATCTCTATGCTGGAGCGCAAGTTTCAGAATCTCTTCTGACATCCATTTTGGTCTTCTCTTTCTTTTTTGTCTTCTTAATGACCTTTTGCTTCTTCCTGTATGATGCTCTTGATGTCATCCCACAAGGACTAATGGTCTTCAGTCATAAGTGTCTAATTTATCAAATCTGTAAATTCAGTGGGTTATGTTCAAGGTTTTATTTTGGCTCTTGAGGACTTGTTTTAATTTTCTTCAGCTTTAGTTTGAATTTGCATATGAGCAATTGATGGTTTGTTCTACAGTCTGTCCTTGACCTTGTTTTGGCTTATGATATGGAACTTTTCCACTGTCGCCTTCCACAGATGTAGTCACTTTGATTTCTATGTATTCCATCAGGTGAGGTTCATGCATATAGTCATCTGTTACGTTTGTGTGGTTTTTTTTTTTTGTTTTTTTTTTTAATGAATTTGCAGTGGAGAAGTCATTGGTCTTGCAAAATTCTATCATGTGATTTCCAGCATTGTTTCAATCACTCACCAAGGCTGTATTTCCAACTACTGATCCTTCCTCTTTGTTTTCTACTTTCCAATCACCATTCATTATCAATGCATCTTGATCGAATGTCTGATTTATCTCAAACTGAAGAAGTTGGTAGAATTCTTCAATTTCATCATCACTGGCTTTCGTGGTTGGTGCATACATTTGAATAACGATTGTATAGCTGGTCTTCCTTGTAGGCATATGGATGTTATCCTATCACAGATAGCACTGCACTTCAAGAGACAGCACTTGAAATGCTCTATTTGATAATGAATACTATACCATTGCTCTTCAATTTGTCATTCCCAGTATAGTAAACCATGTCACTGTTGGGATCAAAATTACCAACACCAGTCCATATCAGTTCACTAATGCCTACCTAGTATATCAATATTTATGCATTCCATTTCATTTTTGATCATTTTCAATTTTCCTAGATTTTTACTTCATACAGTCTATGTTTTGATTATTAATGGGTATTTACAGCTGTTTCTTCTCATTTTGAGTTGTGCACTATCAACAAATAAAGGCCCCCAAAGCTTTACGCCATTCACATCATTATGGTCAACTGTACTTTAATGAGGCAACTCTTCCCCAGTCGTATTTTGAGTGTCTTCCAACCTGAGTGACTCATTTCCAGTACAATACCTGATAATATACTGGTTCTCCATGTTTCAACATTCAACGTTCTGGTGCTGACAGTATTCCAATGGTATTCATTAATTTTTCATTTACTAAATATTCAGAAATAATCCGCCTCTCCCTCTTCCTAGTCTGTTTAGTCTGGAAGCTCAGCTGAAACCAATTCACCAGGGGTGACCCTGCTGGGATTTAAAATATCAGTGGCATAGCTTCCAGAGTCACAGCAACATGAAAGGCACTACAGTGTGACATACAAGACACTACGGTGCGGCAAACTGACAGATAAGTGGTGGAGAGTTGGCTTAGTTTTATTCAAACCAAGTAGTGTGCATGTTCTGTTTCATTTATTTTTCCTTAGGGATTCTGTGTCCTAGTATTGAGTGTGGCACAGAGTTATAGGCAAGTCATGCATATTTTGTTTATTTTTGCTTTGAAGGTATTTAATAAGTGACTCCACTTATTCCACTGAGTTTTCAAACTTGGTTGTACATCAGAATAACTCAGAGTGTTTCTTAAAATACAAATTGCTTGGCCCTGCACTCAGAATTTCTCGTTTAATATGTTTAGAGTGGGGTTTGAGAAATAGCCTTTCAAACAAGTTCTTAGGTGTTATGGATCAAATTGTTCCCCCCACCCCCTCAGAAATACATGTTTTAAATCCTAATTCCTAGGCTTTGTGTTTATAATCTCATTTGGAAATATGCTGTCTTTGTTATGTTAATGTGGCAGAATTAGTGCAAGGTGTATCTTGAAATCAATGTTTTTTTGAGATATAGAAGAAATCAAACAAGGGAGCAGAGAAAGAGATGGGGTAAGATAAATGCCAAGACACATGGAGATCTCTAAGGAAGCAAAAGCTGAAGAGACAAGGAACTTCCTCTGAGTCACTGTAGGATCAGCACTGGACTGTGAACCACCAGCCACTCCTTGGAAACCCTATACAGGTTGCTAAGAGTCAGAAGCCTCTTGATGTCACTTAACAACAACAATAACAAAAAAAATCGTGAGAAAATGACTTTTTGTTAAAGTCACCATTTGTAGTATTTCTGTGATGACAGCTTTAGATAATGAAGACACCAGGTAACATTGATGTTTTCAGTCCGGGACCAAACTGTAAGAACCACTCATCTAGTTCAACTCTGTCATTTTAGAGATGAGAAATCTACATCACAGTCAAGTCACTTAAATTCAAACCTGATAGGTAATTAGCATATGAGCTGCTGCTAGAGCTCCTGATTCTAAGTCTACATTGTCCCACATTCAAGCTTAGGTAAGAGTATAAAGTCTGTTGGCTATTCCGGTTTACTGAATTTTATTGACTCTGATAAGGATAAATGTCATTTTAAAAAAATTATTGTGGCAAGGAATACAATGTTCTCACAGACCAGGCCTAGTGACAGAGTCAACTCCACACACAACTGAGAATAGACAGCTAGTGGTATTCAGAAAAATTAAATTGGGACACTGTAACAATAATAATGGTAAAAAGTATGATCGTCTGTTGGTTACAAAGATAACATATGACCACTATCTCCCCTTGCACATATGATAATTTTTGCTCTTGTTAAGTGCCATCAAGTCAGTTCCAACTCATAGCAACCATGTATAGGGTTTCTAAGGAGTGGCTGGTGAGTTTGAACCACCAGCCTGTGGTTCAAACTAACATTGCAGTCCAGCCTATTCACACCAGGGATCCACATATGATAAGAAGCATTAATAATTTCTGACAATATCCAGAGTAAATAGTAAGGTAAATAGTAAGAAGGATATGAGAAAGAAAGAGAGGGAGGAAGGAGAGACGGAGGGAGGTCAACTATGATTCTTCTATCATCCATTCACTATGGATTTATAGTCTATGATATAAGACATATGGAACCTTTCAGTAAAAATTGAAGAATACAATGTAAGGTTAAGGTCCAAAATGATGGTCAAAGTGTGAAGGAAAACATTGGTTTTTTAATATATATTTAGATACCCATATGTTTCTAGTTTCATTTGTCATAATTATAATCATGAATATTATGGTGGCTGTAGTGAATGTGTCCATTCTCACAATCTAATCTTCATTAAGATTTTCATAAGACTCTAAAACTTTTACACTCTGGTGGTCTATACCCCTCTGTATAGGTATAACAGGGATTTGCTTGACATTCCTCAAGAGGATGGAAAGATGAGGTCGGTAAATATCTAAGAGACACTAACTGTATTCTTCTCTCTCTCTTTCTCCTTTTTATGCTAAGACAATTCATATATTTATACAGACAGGTAATGCTCACAAAAATTTATGCAAGTCAGACACCGAGCCTGTATATTACAACAAAGGAAAAAGAAAAAGAGTAAGAGTTTTTTTGTTTTTTTTTTAAATAAGCAAAAATTTCTTTAGGGCACTCTAGGAATTCAAATAGAACTTCAAGTTGCTTTCAAACTGCAGAGCCAGCCAGCCAGACATGATTTCCCCCTCCCCCCAACCTTAAAGTTATAGAAAACCTTTATTCCAAGATAAAAACAGAAAGGAGGATTGTACTAATTCTTTTTTAAAATATGAGTTTTAATATCAGTGGGACTTAAAGAAACAATATTTCCCATTTCTTTTCCCTGGTAAAAAAGGGAAAAAAAAATGAGACTTCAATTAGTTTTTTCTGTCTCTCTTTTGCCCCAGGATGCTCAAAAGATAGCACTTAATTGTGTGTGGGCATGTGTGTCTATATAAATCGCATGAGAGTATGCAAATGTGAAGAGTTGGCAGCCTTTCTGGAGGCTTGTTGAGTTCATTGGTAAGTAAGCACACTTCAAAGTTCCCTTTCCTATTCTCCAAAGCTCAGAAGTTAGTCCCTTGTACGGAAGGAAGTTCATTGTCAAGATGCTGAATAGAAAAAGTGAAGGAAATTTTACACACTATGAAATAGAAGTTGACTTCCTGTCTTTGGATAGGATATGTAATTTTACACATCCACGGCAGGGTAAATTATAAATCAAAAAAAGTAAAGGTAAGCTTTTTCATAAAAGGATTTAAGATCATGTTTAAGATGGTCATAAATGTTTGGGTTCTATTTTCATAGTATACTTGGGAGAAAGTGTGGGTTAATTTAAATGGCCTGGTGTGTGTTTTCCAAAGCCCACAATTTATTTTATTAAGAATTTAACTACTTTTTATTTGTAGAATCAACCTACTTTATTACTTTCACCAGGTTGATTTTTCCAAAGAAAAAGTAGTAGCACATTTGGAAGACATATACAGAAGTAAAACGTTATGTACAACTATTCTAAAGATTCATATGAACTGGCTGTAATATAAATTGTGTAGTTTTTAAATATACTGAAGGTAAAGACAAACCATCTGTTTAAGTGGTAGAATGTTGCTGTTTTAAAGAATGCTATTCCTCACAATCCTATATCTTCATTGTGGCTTTTACATTATAAAAGGCAGTTAATCTTACTTTACTTCTACCTTCTGCGTAAGGTAATATCCCATATCTCAGCCTATTGTTTATTCCATTTTCTAACCTATGGCTTATTGTTTATTTCCTTTCCTTTGCATTCTTTCCATTCTAAATATATCCCATGGTCAGCAGATATGTTGAAATTTCTACTTATACCTAGCAAATAAATAAAAGTGGATTCCGAGCAGATGAAAAACAGCAAACATATGTTGATAGGCTCTAGGATTTATACATTTGCATTAGGCAAATCTGCTGCACAAGATCTGTTTAAAGTGCTCATGAACAAAGATGTGAGTTTTCGGACTAAAGTGCTCCTGATCAAAGCCATGGTATTTTCGCCTCATATGTATGTAAAAAGTTGGAGAGTGAATAAGGAAGAGCTTAGAAGAAATGATGCATTTGAGTTATGGTGCTGGAGAAAAATATTAGAAGAATCATCGACTGCTAGAAGAACAAAGAAATCTGTGTTAAATGAAGTGCAACCTGTATGCTCCTATGAAGACAGAAGGTACGACTTCATTTTTTCACACTTGGGACTTGTTATCAAGAGGGACCAGTCCCTGGAGAAGGACTTCATGCTAGGAAAAGAGGAGGATCAGCAAAAAAGAGGAAGATCCCAATGAGAAGGATTGGCACAATGGCAGGAGCAATGGGCTCAAGCTAAACAATGGTTGTGAGGTGGGTACAGGACCGGGCAGTGTTTCATTTTGTTCTGCATAAGGTCAGAATCGATTTGATGGCACCTAACAAAAATAACCACCACTTTTATACACAGGAAGCAAACATTTACGTGTTTGAAAATTATTAATTTATTTTTAAAATAATAATTTACCATCTTGGCATAGAACTAGAAACAACTTTTAAAAGGCGTTGTTGTTGTTGTTAAGTACATCAAGTGCATTCCAAGTCCATCGAAGCTGCCACTTGGCCAATCCATCTCATTGGGGGTCTTCCTCTTTTTCTCGGTCCCTCCCCCTTACCAAACATGATATCCTTCTCCAGCAACTGGTCCCTCCTGACAATATGTCTGAACTATGAGAGACGAAGTTTGGCCATCTTGGCCTCCAAGGAGCACTCTGGCTGCACTTCTTCCAAAACATCTATTGGTTCTTCTGGCAGCCCATGGTACTTTCAATATTCTCCTCCAACACTATAACTCAAAAGCATCAATTCTTCTACGGTCTTCCTTATTCACTATACAGTTTTCACATGCATATGAGGTTACTGAACATATCATGGCTTGGGTCAGGCATACCTTAGTCCTCAAGCTGACATCTTAGTTCTTCAACACTTTAAAAAGGTCTTGTACAGCATATTTGCCTAATGCAATACGTCGTCTGATTTCTTGACTGCTGCTTCTGTGAGTGCTGATAGTTGAAAGCAGAGAATATCAGAAAGATGTTTACCTGTGCTTTATTGATTACGCAAAGGCTTTCAATTGTATGGATCATGACAAACCATGGACAACATTGCGAAGTATGAATATTCCAGAACACTTAAATGTGCTCATGAGAAATCTGCACCTGGATCAAGAGGCAGTTGTTCGAACAGAACATGGGAACACTGAATGGTTTGAAATTAAGAAAGGTGTGCAACAAGGTTGTATTCTTTCACCATATTTATTCAACCTGTATGCTGAGCAAATAATCTGAGAAGCTGTGTTCTATAAAGAAAAATGTGGCATCAGGATTGGAGGAAGACTCATTAACAACCTGCGATATGCAGATGATACAACCTTGCTTGCTGAAAGTGAAGAGGACTTAAAACATTTACTGATGAAGATCAAAGAACACAGCCTTTGGTATGGATTATATCACAATGTAAAGAAAACAAAAATCCTCACCAATGGACCAATAAACAACATTCTTATCAATGGAGAAAAGACTGAAGTTGTCAAGGACATCATTCTTCTTGGATCAACTTTTCTATCTTAACCATCAACAAAAACAACAAAAGACCTTTTTTCTTGTGAATTGGGTGAAGGTTTACAGAGCAGATCATGAGTTAAAACTTTCACTAATTCATACACATTTGGTTTCATCTCACTGATTGCAATTCCCTCAATGCAACATCACTAAATCCACTTCCTCTCTGTTGCTAATCCTCCTTCTTTTCCAGTTCTTCTGAAAAGAGTAACTGCTGCCCTTTTGATTGCAAATGTCTGATTTTCCTGTGGTGTTTGTACCTCATTAATGTTATTGTTCCCCTTAAAGACTTGTCTATTGTTTGGCTGAATATTCAGCCACATGGGTAATTTAATTAATTGACCAGTCACTGATTGCAATAGGTCAGTTAACACTGGTGTTTTGTTAAGGGCAGGTCTAGTCAATTTTGACCCTGCATGGACTTTCTGAGGAGCAGCTGGTGAGCTTGAACTGCCAACCTTGTGGTTCAAAATGATCTTGCGGTTCAGCACCAAACCAGAACTGGTGAGTTTGAACCACAGACTTTGTGATTAGTAGTCCACACCAGGATTTCCACAAATAAGTAGAGCTCAGGATTTTTCCAACAGTTTTGAGCTATGAATTTTTAAGCAAGACCATGGAGACATAAATATCCTTAAAATAAGTTTGTTATTTTCATGCTAGTAATTTTTTTTTTTAAATTATACCTCCTTCTAGGAAAATTTTAGTAAACAACATTGTCTACTGTGTGTGTATACTGTTGTTCTTCCAAAAATAGTTCTAATTTGATAGAAAAACTATGTATTTGTATTTGTTGTTGTTGTTAAATGTCTTGGAGTCAGTTCCAACCCATAATGACTTTGTATAGGGTTTCCGAGGAGTGGCTGGTGAAATTCAAACCAACTTTGCAGTCCAGTACATTAACCCACAGCACCACACCAGGATTCCGTGTATATATATACACATTGGTATATTTTCAAAACATTTCCTAGCATGAAAATAAAATAATTTTATTTTAAGGATAAATCCTGGTGTGGCACTGTGGATAATGTGCTGGACTGCAAAGTCACTTTAAACCACAAGGTCAGTGGTTCAAACTCACCAGTTGCTCCTCTGAAACCTTATATAGGGTCGCAATGGGTCGGAATCAATTCAATGGCAGTTAACAACAATATATATGTATTAGTATATGTTCATTTATATGTATATGTATGTGTGAGTGTGTGTGTACATGTATGTAAAAAACCGTTGCTGCAAAATCAAGAAACCTTTGTTGCTGTGTTGTTGCTATTAAGTGCCATTGAGTCGGTTTGCCATTGAGTCAGTTCCAACTTATATCCAACCTATATAAAATGTTCAATACTATAAATCAGAAACTTTCATCTTTGTCCCATGGAGTAGCTGGCAGACTCCAAACTATGAGTTTGAATTAACCTTGTAGTTAACAATCTATTGTTTATCTTACAGAGCCACAGTAGAAACATTTACTAAACAAAAATATCAAAATATGAAGGTGTTGTTTCTTGATATATCCTCCACATAGGTATGTATGCTTCTAAAGGCAGTATTTCCATCTCTGTGGCACTGAAGGATAAGCATTAGACAACGAATTCAGTTTTCACAGCAAGGCGGTGGTTTAAATTCACCAGCTGCTCCTAGGAAACCCTATCAGAGTCACAATGAGTTGGAAACAGCTTGATGGCACTTAACAACAACAACAATAATGCATTTCAAAGAATTTTGCATTCTTTTATTTACACCACATCAAAACAACAGTTTTGGCATCTTCAAGGGATTAAAATTGTGCTCCTTTAAAATGCTGTTTGAGTTTGGGGTACAAAAACAAGTCTAAAGGGGCAAATCATGGTTGTTGGATGGATGGATGAAAGTTTCCCAATGAAATTCTCATAGGCTAGCCCTTGCTACCCTCAAAGAATGAACAGGTACATTGGTCATGGTGGGAAAAAATTCCCAGCTCAACTTTTCCTGGCCTTCTTTTCACAAATGCAGTTTTCAATGAAAACTTCTTCCTAATAAGTCCCCAAGAACACCCTGTCCACCCTGAGAAAATCTGTCAGGACTACCCCTTTAAAATCCCAGAGGACAACCACCGTAACCTTCCTAACTAACCTCTCCGCCTTGAATTTAACTGGCCCAGAAGCCACTGTTTTGATTGGGCCTCCCCCCCACACACACCACCCTAACGAGAGAGTATGCCAAGTGTATTATTGAGAGAACTTGCCTGCAGCCATCCACTGACCACAGAGACATGTTGAAACACATTACATTTAGAATAAACCTGTGTATGTGTGAATTGGAACCCTAGAAATAATACTTTTTTATTTACCCTTGTGTGTGTATGTGTTAGTTTGTTTTACTAAAACCAACTACTTTTATCCAGGTATTTATGGGAGATTTTTACATTCATGGGCCCTTAAGTCCTGGTATGGTGCTGTGGGTTAATGTGCTGGACTGCAAGGTCAGTTTGATCCACAAGGTGTGCGGTTCAAGTTCACCAGGTGCTTCTCAAAAACATTTTACAGGGTCATTATTGGTTGGAACCGACTCAATGGCATTTAACAACAATGTATGTCGTGTATTCTAGTATCCATGTTTCTTGTCTTGTCCAAGAAATATGCTTTGACCAGCTCAAGAAAAACAGCAGTTTGCTAAGGGCTGTATCTTTGAGCCTAACTATTTGAACCCCAAGTCAACTATGATCTGAAGAAGCCTGGTTTACTCACCTAAAGAGAGTAGCTGTTCTACCAGGTAAATACAGCAGTGTTACTAACCATCTTTATAATTCGAACTCATGAAATCATGAAAGACAATAACGAGTATTTGTACTAAGTTGCTAAGATTTGGGGTCATATGCTATATAGCAAGAGAACAGTGAACACACATTCTCCTAAAATCTAAGCAAAATTTACTTTAATAATTCAATCAGTACAAATTACATGGTTATCATATTATTTTATAGTTGTTATTATTGGACAGAAATGTTACATTTTAAAAGAGCAAATATTTTATTTAGTTAATGAAAGCCATGCTTTTTGAGTAACTACGTAGCTTTCCCTCTCTGTGAATAATGAAAGTTCTAATTCAAATGCTTTACTTTTTAAAACAGATATTTTAGAATTGTGAGAAGGTAAAAAAACATATTTAGTGTAGACCATCATATTCCTTTTTGCTACTATTGGTCTCTCCATGTGAGGAAGAAAGAAGAGTTTTGAGAAGTGAAGATGCTTGGAATTAATTAGTCCAACGGGCCAATGGAGCAGGTCGGCATAAGTCACCACAGCTCTGAGACCAGAGAAGCTAGATGATACCTGGCCACCTCTGCAAACTGCTCTGAAAGGGGTCGCATTAGAGGGTTCTGAATAGAGTAGAAGAAAATGTGGAACAAAATGCAATGTTACAAATACAGACCAGGCTTATTGGCCAGAAAGGGACTGGAGGAACCCAAGACTATGGCACTTGACCACCCTTCAGGTCTGGAACAGAACTCACCTTTGTGAACCAATTTCTAGCCATGCAGTAAATAGTTACCTACAGGGGACTACAACACTAGCAAGACATGCTCACCATAGAATGGTCAATCATTCAAAAGCAAAAGGGTAACATTTACCTAAGGACAAAGTTGAGAAACGATGAGAAGGAGGATGGAATGGAAATAATCACGGAGAAGAAGTGGGGTTACTTAGAGGGGGTTACCTTCATTGAAATGAAACAAAGTTAATGATTTGTTGAATGTAAAACTGATGATCTTCACTGTAAACATTTGTTCAATTCACAATAAAAAGTTTTTTAAACACTCCTCTGTTGGCTAATATTAACACATTTATGAAACTATGTACTTATGAAGAAAAATTTAGATAATGAAAAGCAACAAATACATTATTGTTTCAATTTAGTGATAGACCTATTAAGGAAAAATGTGCTGCGGTCTCACATTGAAATTCCGAGATCACCAATGAAAGCTTGATGTAAAAGTCATTTGCATGGAAAGGGCTGCTAAATCCATTTCAAACGAAAAATTACTTCCTGTCCTTCCTGCCTGCTTTATCATCTAATAAACAGTACAACCCCCCAACACAGAGTTACTAATACTCTAAGGGGTGGTTGTAGAAAAAGGTAGGGATGTAACAGGGGAAACCCTTCTCTTTCAATTGTGTGACTTTTTTTCAGTCACCCTTTCTGTTAGGACATTCTTTAGCCATGTTGTTGTTGTTAAGTGCCATCGAGTTGATTCCGACCCATAGCGACCTTGTATAGGGTTTCCAAGGAGCAGCTGGTGCGCTTGAACCATTGACCTTGCAGTTCAAATGGCTTTGCAGTCTGGCGCATTAACCCACAATGCCACACCAGGGCTTCTTTTTTAGCCATGGTGGTGGTGATGGGCCGTGGAGTTGGTTCCGACTCATAGCACCCCTGTACAGGGTTTCTGAGGCTGTAAATCTTTAAGGGAGCAGAAAGCCTCATCTTTCTCCTGCAGGACAGCTGGCAGTTTTGAACTGCTGACTTTAAAGTTCGTAGCCCGATTTGTAACCACTACGTTACCAGAGCTCCTTTTTTTAGCCATAGTGAATCAAAACAGGATCTTAGTAGGAAAAAAGCCAAAGAAGTTAGGAAATACCAAATGTTTATCAATATGCTAAGCATTCTGCGTATATTTAGTTCATCCACTAAAAAATTCTACTAGGTAGGAATTATTCTCATGACAGTTTTATGGATGAATAAATTTAGGGTCAGATATATTTGTGGATTTGCTCATTCATTCTGTCAGTGAATGAAAGTGGTGGATTCAAATCCAAGTCTGTAGGATTCCAAAGGTTATGCTTTTATAATGTGCCTATATTTTAACTCCAAATTGATTTACCTCTTACTATATATCCTGTTGGAAACTATCAGCTGTTCCGCAGCAGAAAGAAGAGGCTTTCTGCTCCAGAAAAGATTTACAGTCTCGGAAACGCTGTACGGGGTAGCTGTGGGTCAGAATCGACTTGGCAGCACTTAACAACAACATATATCCTGGTGTGGTTGGGTGTTGTGGAAAAAGTTTGCGGTTCAAATCCACCAGCTGCTCCTCAGAAACTCTACACAGGGTCACTCTCAGTAGGGACCAACTCAAGGCACTTAACAAGAACTATATATATAAGCACTGGACTGCAAGCCACAAGGTCGACAGTTCAAACCTACCAGATGTTCCTTGGAAACCCTATACAGGGTGGCTATGAGTTGGAACTGACTGGAAAGCACTTAACAACAATAATATATGTTGTTAAGTGCTTTCGAGTCAGTTTCAACATATATATGCACTTGATTTGTAACCACATGATCTTGTTTTGGTGTTATACGATAAGCACTGTGGTGCTGCAAGATAAGCACTGAACTGTTAACCACAGGTCAGTGGTTTAAACCCACCATTCTCTCTTTGGGAACCTGTGTAGGGAAATTATGAGTTAGAACTGACTCGCTAGCACTTAACCTATATTGTTGTTATTGTTAAATGCCAATGAGTTGGTTCCAACTCATAACAACCCTGTGTAGGATTTCTATGGAGGAGCTGGTGAGCTTGAACCACTGAACTTGCGGTTCAAACAACTTGACAGTCCAGGGCATGTAACCCACAGCTGCACACCAGGACTCCAAACATTATAGAAAGGTAGAGAAAGGGGTTAAGGAGAAGAAAAGAAAAAGGCTCTTAAAAACCACTCACTACCTCATTCAATATTTTCTTTCTTTTAAAAAATAACACACCATTTTTTAAAAGTAGCACTTTCTTCAAATTAAGTTTTTTTTTTAAATTTTCAGATGATTACAGCTTAATTATGAATGCAAAATTACTATCATAAGAAACCTGTATTAAGTTAATGAACTGAGGTGACTCTCAGTCACTTTCACTGGTATGATAAAATAGTTGGCAGAAAGATAAATAGAATAAAATTATTCCTTTTGGAAAATAGAAAACTTTCATAAAAAATCTGTTTCTAGCTCGTCAGTATGGAATTTGTCACTAATCATTTTAAACTATGCCCTTTTATGCTTCTTCTGTCTCTTTTAGCTTTCTGAGTAGTTCTTTGATGTAACAAAGACAGTTTCAGACAAGATTTAAGTTCATCTAGGAAAAAAAAAAAAAGCTTTAAGTCTGGAGGCAAAATGCAGTGTATTTAAAATTTATATACTCGATAATGCCTTTGTTCTGAACTTGAAGATCCTGCAAAACTTCTAAGCTTCTTTGCCTTCCTCCTCTAAGAACATTTGTTCTTCTTTTGCTTATTATCATGCAGCTGTGGCTTTAACTGGTGGTTCCATCATTTAACTACATGCAGAGTCATGGCTGACCCCTTCTGATCAATTGCCAATCCATACAGGTTTGACTGATAAAAGAGCCAATTAGATTTAAGCAAATTAAGGGACATCACCAATGTCAACCACTTATTAAACTGAATGCTGAATTCCATGCATACAAAACACTAATGCACTGAGCTCCATTAAGAGTTGAAGTACTAACCCCATTAGTAACTCCAGACCTTGAAGGGGTAGAGGTCGTAGGAAAGTTTCATATTTATGGATTCACATTTGGATTTCATTTTTATTTTTTTTTCATTCCTTTGCTGGAACTCTTGAACCTGCAGTATAATGCTATTCAAGAGCTCAGATTAAATATGGTCTTCATTTCGAAAACGCTCTTAGTGCTGAACATGAGCAGTATGTTATTACAAACAACCTAAAAATACAGGAATTGTAGAAATACATAAAAACCCTAGTGTACAGATGTAGGTACACATATGTTATGTAACATATGCTATATAATTTGAACCAAACGAAAGCAAACTCAAAACCATCCATATCCCCCCAAAAGTCATGTGCTTCTCCTTTCCAAATTCTTAATGGAAAGTAAGGTCTGCTCATCCCCACTCACCAAAGAAGAGTAACGAGTACGAGAGGTATAAGAGTAATGAGGCAGTGCAACTTGAAATGATTCCTGTCCCTCTAACTCACCACCCTTCTTACTGTCGGAGTCCTCACAGTCTCCCTACACTAGGCAATGGTGTACAGAGGAAAAAGGAGCCCTGGTAATGCTCTAAGGTAAGCGCTGGACTGCTAACCACAGGTCGGAAGTTCAAACCCACCAGCTGCTTCATGGCAGAAGGCTGAGGCTTTCCGTAAGGGTTTACAGGCTCAGAACTTCTATACAGGTTTATGATGAGTTGGAGTGATAGGGGGTCTGTTTTTAGGGTTGATACAGAGAAGGTACAATTTTACCAACTTGGCTACTATAAGGTTAGTTAGGTAGAGAACTGTACATGGGTAGGCCTGAGCAATGCCAAATTTACAATTTAAACTGATAATTAAGGTATCTTGAATGGTTTGTTTACTGATTAATTCACTAAAATTTTATTATGTGCCTAACAAGTATCAGAAAGGAGCTCTGGTAGCGTAGTGGTTATAAATCAGGCTGTGAAATCCAAGGCTAGCAGTTCGAAACTACCAGCTGTTCCGCTGGAGAAAGATGAGGCTTTCTGCTCCCATAAAGATTTACAGCCCCAGAAATCCTGCACAGGGTCACTGTGAGTTGGAACCAACTCCACGGCACATAACAACAACAAGCAGTATCCGAAAGAACCCTGGTGGGGCAAACAGTTAAACTCTCAGCTACTACATAAAAGGCTAGCTGTTCAAACTCAGCAACTGCTCCTTGAGAGAAAGATGTGGTGATATGCTCACATAACAATTACAGCCTTGAGAAGAAGCCTATGGAGCAGTTCTACTCTGCAACATGGTCATTGTGAGTTGAAATCAATTCAATGGTGCCTAACAACAGCAGCATGCTTGTATTAAGTTTTGTCTAAGCACCAAAAATTAAAAAAGGGAATAAGAAACAGACTCTGATGTTAGTATCTTATAACCAGTGGTAGAGACAGATTCGACAGGCAATTTTGATTTTATATGATTATACTCTGAGATACAGAAGGTCCTGTTCTTGTCCTCATTGGTAGGTAAGACATGACTTTCTGATGGATGATTTCTCATTTGAAACCTAAATACTGAGTAGGAATTGTCTAGATCAAAGGAGTGATGGGGGTTCCCAGACAACATCTGATAGCAAACATACGATAAAGGGGAAAAATTAGTATATATGTTTTGTCCAAAAATTGTTGGTATGTTCTTAAAATGCATAGAGAAGAAAACAAAGCAAGGGGCATTATCATCACAAAATCTGCATAATCCAGCACTGAAAGACAATACTAGGAATTCACCAGCACTATGAAAGAGATCTAATGCTGAAATCAAGAAATGGCAATAATGATAACAATGCAAATAAAATGGAAATGTAAACAGCATATAGAAACTTGTCTTTCCATAAGTTAGGCTGCTTTTGTACACTGGTTCATTTATTATTCATTTCAGTATGAAACACAGTTCACTGGACAAAGGCAAGGAAGATTTCTTTAATAACTCTCAGTACTAATTTAATTCTACTTAAACACACATATTCTAGTGAATGCCACATGCTTTTCAGCATGATTGTATGTGTAAATCAGGATAATATGTTTTCAGATCATTAAGTAAAAGGAAGCATGAACTAAAACCTATTTAATCAATGAGGTATCACCTTTAAACTGCTACAAGGTCATAAAAAAGATAATTTCAAAGCTATAAGTTTCCTAATTGTAATCAACAACAATCTAATGATGAAAGAAAGTATGTGCTAACAGCTGTAATAAACGGAAGCAAATGTCTGTGTTTTTAAAGACATTTTGCATCCTCTCTTGGTAAAGTGCTTTTCCCAAATTTCGGGTTTTTGAGTACCTAAAATGAATGAGTGCATTTGGTCCAGAGAGTGTTGGCCTGGAAATGACGCAGGTAAGCATCCACAAAGTGCAGATGAAGAAAGCCTCGGTAAGCAGTTTCCTTCAGTTCTACTACTGTTGTTCTTAAGCGCCGTTGAGTCGGTTCCAACTCATAGCAACCCTATGTAGGGTTTCCAAGGAGCAACTGATGAGCCTGAACCGCAGATGTTACGGTTCAAACTGACTTTGCAGTCCAATACAATAAACCAAAGTACCACACCAGAACTCCAGTTCTGCTATATCACCACACACAAAAATGTAGTTTAGCTTCTTCTTGTTTGTATAATAGTAACCATTCTGTTGTTGTTCTAAGTGCCATCAATTCAGTTCCAACTCATGGAGATGCTGTATAGGGTTTCTGAGAAGTGGCTGGTGGGTTTGAGCAGCTGATCATGTGGTTCACAGTCCAGTGCTTATCCTATACTGCCACACCAGGTATCCAATTAACCCTACTACTACTGACAAATGTATTTACAGTGTATATTCAGTTAGTAGTAGGAGTTAGCTGCTTTTGAACAGTGTCTATCTATGTATGTATCCATATCTAACCAGTCTACAAGGAATACATTCCAACTCATGGCAACTGCATGTCTGTCGAAGAAGAACTGTGCTGCTCAGTGTTTTCAATGGCTAATTTTTCAGACCAGATCACCAGGCTTTTCTCCAAGGTTCCTCTGGATATACTCAAACTACCAATCTTTCAGTCTTTAGGTTAATTTACTCCACTCTGAAACTAAAGAAACTAACTAACTTTCTTCTTTTTTTCTCTGGGATATATGTATGATTTTTGCTGTGAAGTACCATTGAGTTGTTTCTGCTTCATAATGACTCTGTATGGGTTTCCAAGATGCTGCTGGTGAATTTAAACCACCAATCTTACAGGCAAATGCTTTACATCACAAAACCACAAGGTTGGTTTGAATGGCCAGGTAGGTGGTTCAAAGCCATCAGGTGCTCCTCAGAAACAACAACAACAACACACACACACACACATATATACACTTTGTTGCTGCTAAGTGCTGCCAAGTCAGTTCTGGCTCTTAGTGACCATGTACAGTGTTTCTGAGGAGCAGCTCGTGGGTTTCAACTTCCTACCTTGCAGTTCAAATCAACTTTGTAGTCTAGTGCCTATCCTACAGCGCCACACCAGGACTCCATATAAATTATTAGAACATACTTTATTGAATACATGAATAACGATTACATTGACTATCCTATGGATGTTATCCAAATCAAAAACTATCTAAATCTGTATAAATGCTATAATATGATATCACTAATTGAATATTCCATATGTCTTATAAGAAAGTATTACTATGCAACTTAAAATCTCGATTAAAGTGGTGGTGGTGATTATGGGCCGTGGAGTCAGTTCCTGCTCATAGCGACACTGTATGGGGTTTCTGAAGCTGTAAATCTTTATGGGTATAGAAAGCCTTAACTTTCTCCTGTGGAATGGCTGGTAGTTTCAAACTGCTGACCTTGAGGTTAGCAGCCTGACTCATAACCACTATGCAACAGAACTCTTCAAAGGGTTATATATATAAACATGTAAAGTCATCAGTATTTTCTATCCTTACCAGCATTCAGTATTTAGAGTAAAAATGAGTATGTAAATAGTCAAGGTTTTGTGTGTGGGTTTTTGGGGTTTTTTTGTATCTTTAAAAAAAAAAAAAAAATCTCAGTTCTTAAATAAGCACTTATGAGGAGGAAGTATTGCTACTAGAGTTCTAGTTCATACATGCATGGGCTTCCTCCAAACAATATGTATTTAAACATGTTTCTGTGATCACCAGATAACTGCAGACAAATTTTCATAGCAATACACTCATCTTAAACTCATTAGGGTGCCTTCCAAAAAGGTCTAATCCACAAAAGTGGCTTTCCCGGGAATCAGCTGGATCCATTTAATTCAAGGCAACAAGGCCAGCTAGGAAGGTTATGACAAGTGTGTTTTTGGAATTCTAAAAGGGTAATCTATAAGATTTTCTTGAAAGGACACAGGAAGATCATTGGAGCTTATTAGGCAGAAGTTTTTTTAAAACCTGAAAACTGCATTGGTAATAAAAAGGCCAGAAAAGCTCTGTCGAAGAAATACTTTTTTCCATCATGACAATGTGCCTGCTCCTTCTTCAAGGGTAGCAAGAATTTCATTGGGAAATCTTATGCATCCACCCTATAACTCTAATTTGCCACTTCAGACTTGTTTTTTGTTCCCCAAACTAAAATGACATTTAAAAGTAACATAATTTGAGTTCCTTGAGGCTAACAAAATGGCCAGTTTGATTCAAGGAGCACAGAATTCTTTGGGGAAGGGGTGTTGTTGTTAAGTTCCGTCAAGTCAGTTCCGACACACAGTGACCTTGTATAGGGTTTCTGAGGAGTGGCGAGTGTCATCGAACTGGTGACAATGCAGTTTAAATGAACTTGCAGTCCAGCACATTAACCCACAGCATCACACCAGAACTCTTTGGAGAAGGGTTAGAGAGATGGAAACATGACCTTCAGAGTGTATACACCTACACAGAAGATACGTTGAAAAACATATTAATATTTTTGATTCACATAGCTTCACATTTTGATATTTTTGTTTAATAAGGGTTTATAGCTTTTTAGTAACACTTTTGACTTGCCCCCATATCTAAATTCAGCTCCTCTCCTTTTATTGGTTCATGATATATGATGCTTCCTGAATTAATCGACCACAGATGTCTCTTTCAACAATTTTTTCTTCAACAATGTGATTTCTGATATTAGGGTTTCAAGTGTTTTAGTAAACATCCATTCAGTAATTCTTATAATGTAATAAAAGTTTTTTTTATATAAAGTACAAGCAATTGTGAATATTCTCTTTGGGGATGTGTGGACATCCCATACAAACTGCAGAGTAATTATTATATTTCTCAAGTGATGAGGTACTTGATCTTGTGCCTAGAGGAACAGGGACTTTCTCCAAGCCTGAAGATTCTCCCTAATCCTGTGTGAGCAGGATGGTAACTAGCATTCTCGCTATTTCAGAATAGAGGCTGGGACACAGGGCAAACATTCCCTTCAGTCTTTTCAGAAAGCATACATTCCTAAACACTCAAAGGAGAGTCAGGCTCTTACTATCTAGAGACGTGCTTGCCATTCAAAGGCCATAACACCAAAGTAATGTTGATTATACATGAAAAAAATGGTGATTTGTATACCTTGTTACTGCTTCATAGAAATATTTAAAAGAAAAAATATCTTGGCTGTATTACATTTCATGTATAATAGTGACTTTTGTGAACTATATCATGAGGGCATGTTATTTAAAGGTATTTTTCTAATGGAAATAGAGCTTTCCTGTTTTATATATTACCTGCCCAATACTGTTTTTTTGGCCAAGTACAAAGGCTTAGGAGTTTTGGTGTGGCACTGTGGGTTAATGTGCTGGACTGCAAGGTCAATTTGAACCACAAGGTTTGGCAGTTCAAGCTCACCAGCCACTCCTTGGAAACCCTATACAGGATCGCTATGGGTAGGAACCAACTGAATGATACTTAACAAGAACAACAACAGGAAGACTTGGATGTATATCTATGCTAACTATTCAACAAGCCAAGAATGAAAACCAATGCAATTGAAAATTAAAGCTAAATTTGCAAATATGAATGTTTGAATCTAAGTGAAGTCACAAAACAAAATGGGTTATCCAGTCTTCATAACATGCAAAATGTATGATATTTGTAAGTGTACATATACATATGATACATGTAGAAACAGCCATAAAATAAGCACAATGTAATACAAAAACATTCTGGATAAATCAATAAAAGATTATCAGAATAAGGATATTGACAATGGAGCAACAATAAAACAAGTGATAGTAATAAAACAATCAGAAATAAAATTGATCTTCTAAGAGATATACATATCTATCTATCTATCTATCTATCTATCTATCTATCTATCTATCTGTCTGTCTGTCTGTCTGTCTGTCTGTCTGTCTGTCTATCTATCTTTCTATTTATATAGATAGATAGATAGATAGATAGATAGATAGATAGATAGACAGACAGATAGATAGATAGATAGACAGACAGACAGACAGACAGACAGACAGACAGACAGATAGATAGATAGACAGACAGACAGACAGATAGATAGATAGATAGATAGATAGATAGATAGATAGATAGACAGACAGACAGACAGATAGATAGATAGATAGATAGATAGATAGATAGATAGATAGATAATGAATGCTCAATAGAGTTTGTTGTAGGCCATTTATATAAAATTAGATTACAATATTTTTCATAGGCTTACCTCCTGGAGGCATTGTAATCACTATAGGATCACTTGTCAAACTGCCTTGGGTGTTTGAAACATTCACTTGTACAGAATAGTTAGTGAAGGGAATCAATCCATTGACAAGCACCCAGTAGTTGGTACTCTCACTGCTGTACATGATTTGTGTTCCATTCAAAATGGTGTAGTTATTATCTGTTAATTTTTAAAAAAGGGGTATTATAATTATGTTACAATTATGTTTATTTAATAATTATTTTTTGTTATTGTTCAACTATTTTTTTGGCTTCCAAAATACCCCATGCAACAGACAAGCATAAAATCACCATACTAAGAGGTACTGCATGATCTGCCATCAGTATGTATATTTTTATTTTATTCTTTTGTGAGCAGAATGTGAACTGGGTTAACATTATGTTCTCCAATTTGTTAGCCATGTGGTCAATAAGACTGGACAAATATTATAAAGTATTATAAAACAATATTAAAAATATCATACCTATATCACGGAGCTTTGGTAGCGTAATGATTATATGTTGGGCTACTAACCTCATGGTCAGCAGTCTGAAACTACCAGTTGCTCCATGGGAGAAAGATGAGGCGTTCCGCTCCCGTAAAGATTTACAGCCTCAGAAACGCTATACAGGGTAGCCATGACTTGGAACCGACTCCACAGCACACAGCCACAACAACGTATCATAAGTTAAAATGCAAATTTACACAGTCATATAAATTGATGACTTGAAGAGTTGTTTTTAAAATTTTAAAACCTTTATAAATACCAATATTTATTTTTAAAAGCTTTCATCCCTTTCCCCAAAAATGCTTTATTATATGTATATTTAACTTTCCCAAGCGAATTCTGCAAAGACCCGCAAACCAACAAAAAACACAAATGATATCTAACTTGAAGGAGAAGCACAAGGATATTTATAGGATTTTCAGATATAATATAATTTTTATTGATTAAATGTTTAAAAACTAAAAGATAACCACATACTGAAAATTACCTTGCATTGTATAGCAAAATTATTTATAGTTACAGTACTTAAAAAAATACTCTATCTTAACACAGTTTAGTAAGCTGTGTATGGTACAAAGGAAAGTAGATAAATTTGGCTGTCAGTAAATTCTGCATTTGAACATCTTTTCATTTTTGAATGCCATGCTCTTCACTAACTTACTTAGTATTTCTGTATCTTGGGTTCCTTCTGTAACAACTGGCAATGCAATTTAAAATTAGATCATTTATTTATAATAAAAAACAAAAGAGAAAAAATAAATCCATTGCCATAGAATAAATTCTGACTAATAGTGACCTTGTATACGGTTTCCAAGAGTGTAAAATTTTATGTGAATAAAGAGTCTCATCTCTCTCCCATGGAGCAGCTGGTAGGTTTGAACTGACAACCTTGTGCCTAGCAGCTCAATGCCTAACCCATAGCACTCCTACTCAGCACATAACAGCTATTCAAAACCAGCAGATAGGAATGTGCTGCTTTTTTATTATAGTCCATACAAATGATAGACAAATATCTAGAATAAAATGTATGGTACTGTAGGATAAGAATAGTATGGTACTCTAGGATAAGCACTTGATTGCTAACCACAATGTTGGTGGTACAAACCCACCAGCCTCTCCTCAGAAATCCTAGACAGGGTCACTATGAATCAGAAGCAATTTGATGGCACTTACCAACAGTAACTATAGCAAGTGATTCAGAATTATTCAATTTGTACTTTACTTTCTCAAAAGCAACTACCTACCTCTTACATCATGCCTCATCTCACAAAAATTTATTAATCAAAATTCTTTTTAAGTTATTATTAAGAAAATCACATTAACTCAGTCCTCTACCAGCATCCTATTGTTTAATAGGCTATACCTCAAACTCTAAAATCAATAAAGATCAAATTATGCACAACATGGTCTGACATCTAGTTATGATATAACCATTTTAATCAAATGTGGGTCAAGCAGATAAAAACTGTAAGAAAAAGTTATAATTGTTTTGGGAGTGATGAATCAGCCGAACAGTTTGCTGCTGCAAAATACTCAGGTATATTTCTTATGTTTAGAAAACAAGACCACTCTTTTCATAAAAGAATTGATTACTCTGCACTTGAAATTAGCAGTAAGAAACTTCACATCCAAAGGAATGATGGGTTTTAGAGGAACATACAGGAGTAAATAGTACTTGTGAGCTAAAAAACAACATAGGATCATTTCAATTCATTTTCAAACAAAACCAGATAAAGACACACTCACAGTTCAATGAATGATTTCAAGGTCCTAAAATAAAAGTGGAGAATGCACCAATACGTATGTTAAGTCTCATATTGGCAAGAAGTCTGGGGTCCACAAAGCAGTCTTTGATCATTTCACTATGCATGCTGTTGTGTAATGTCGAGTAGGTTTTGACTCATAATGACCATGTATAGGGCTTCCGAGGAGCTGCTGGTAAGCATGAACTGATGACCCTGCAGTTCAAACCAATTTTACAGTCTAGTGCATTAACCCACAGTGCCATACCAGAACTACGCATAGAAAAGATATTTTCAAATTAAGATTCTAACTAGGTCAACTTGATTCAACCAGAGATTATTGAGTCTCATTGAAAACACATTGTTATAGGTTGATGACATTTCCAAAATGAACAAAACATATAGTTCCTGCAATCAAGGATACGATTAAATAGGAACACCTAGATAAGATTAACTATGAGTACCTTTTAATCATTGACTAAGAACAAGTGTATTATTGTATCCAAAGAGCTCAAGTTCCCATGGTTTCTAGCTCCTTGGAGCACTTCTGGTTCTAGCTTAAATATCTGCTACTATTGTCACATGTCTACTAAAATTTCAAAAGGGTCAGCTTATCTTCTATCAATCTAGGCAGATACTCAAAGGCCTCAAAAGTGGAATCAAGCAGCACTTCTTACAAAAAATAGAAAAGTTAAGAAACTAATGCAAATTCTAAAAGGTAAAGCCATACTGTATAACTTTATAAATTACAAATGTAAGATTAACAAACACCTATGATTATTGGATTGGTATGATTCCTGCTCTTGCATTTTGTTTGCTTGTTTTGGAAGCAAATTTCAGTTGTAAAAACAAGCACTATTGCTAGCTTTGAAAATGGCATGGCAGCAGGAAATGTATTAAGTACCTCTTTATTCTAAGTTTCGCAGATAACAACATTAATACATGGTAATTATACAATTAGTTGTAACATTAAGTTCTAGTTATAGAACAATGATTACTCAGTAATTATAAGAAGTATGTAATTACTCAATAATTATGAGAAGTATGCAATTACATAACCATTTTGCTCAGTTCAAAAAAGAACTTGTACATCTCCAGGAGACACGCATCCAAGTGAGTCTAATGTTCTCTCACCTCCACTAACATACAGTTCAATTCACAGGACTACAGCAACTGACAGGACTGCAAACCTCAGTGAGGCTCAGATAGCTCCAGATTCTAAACCAAAGCAGGATCTACTGATTTCTGCTCTTACCCTCACTTCATTCTCCCTTTCTTCTTTGAAACTTTACCAATTTGGGCTCTTAGAAATTCGTGATCAGTCTTTAAAATGCAAATCCTTGAATTCCACTCTCTTGAGATGGTTGTGCTTTACTACTTTTCATTGCATAAACTTTGTTTTCAATGGGCTGGAAAATGCAGCTCTGATGGTTCTGCCCCAAGAATCAAGTTAGAAATGCTGAACTGATAAGCATTTCCTATCACTGGTGACCATTCCTCTCTGGCCAGCCTTATTCTGCCCTGATGATTTGTGAGTATAAATGGATGGAGCAGGTCCATTTGAGTGTCTTTGTTCTGGAACCATGACCTCTCTTACCAACAGGGATGGTGAGTTTTAATCTGGGTTCCTCTCATCTACCCCCTCTCTATGGTCTTTAACTGAGTGTTTCAATGGACTCTTTGCAAAACGGGCTTGTCTATGCCAGTGTCCCATCAAAAATCACTGGGAGACCTTCAGAAGCCTTTACATACCCAAGTTCCATCCCAGGCCTAGTGAATGAAAAATATCAATGGGTAGGGCACAGGAATCAATGGTTGATATTTCGTAAGATGCTTAAATTTGAAAATTATTGATTTGAGTATTATTTATCTAATATTCAGGCTGGTGTTAATGGAATGAGCAAAATTTTCTTCTGTTTTCAAATATAATTTGATCACTTTTGTCATCCTTATTAATGATGCCCTTACATTCTAGCTTTGAGCTATAAAATGTTGACTCTCTTAGTGAACTACTTTAGCTATAGAAAGTGTGGAGTTAGCATTGAAACCAGATCCATCTTCCAGCATCAAAAATTCTAATATGGTGTAGCTTTATAATAAAATTTAAAATGTACAATAAAGCAAAATTTAAATGAGTAATCATTATTGCAGATCTGAGGGAAAAAACAACTTCAGGATTTTTGTATTTAAGTATTTCTTTCTCTCCCTGTTTCTGTCTTTCTCTTTTTTTCCACTGAGGACTCAGGGGTAAGATTCATTGTATATTCACCAATATTACAAGGAAAACCAAGTTTTGTAATAAATCAATGAGCATTTTAAAAAAACTAGTTGCTATTTCAGGATATTGAAGATTCCAAAGGTTCTTCAAAGAAACTAGTTTATTCATCACTACTTCTGCTTTTATTTTGAATATTTTATTTTGTTTTGAAAAGATGAAACAATCAAAACAGAACTCATATTAACCAATGTATATTATAGATAAATAAAATTACCTTCTTCAAATACAAAGTCCAACTAAAATGTTAACATCAGTGCTTGATGTCAAAGATGAGAATCTTATTTTCATTGTTCTAACATGTTGAGTAATAAGATACTTTCTACCCAATTTTTTAACACATCAAGTACCATTATAAATAGATGTTTTCACATGCGTGACTCAGGGATACATACATGATCACCCAGGAATACCATCCTATGGGGCTATCTAGATTGAAATAACATAAATGGGCATTCTTTCCCATTCTTATTATAATCATTGTCACAAGAATTTTAATGCACCATATATTCCATAATTTTTTTTTCCCTCTGTGCTGTACAGCTCTGACCTTTTCAATATTCTATAATTTGACTGGCTAGCCATTTCAGTTCTCTCCATTTTACAGCCTTATTAACTTGTAGGAAAGAAGTGAAATGAACAACCAATCAGAATACATAATATTGCAAAGGTCAGCGTAGTCTGTACAATATCATCACACACAGCATACTGTATGCCAGATATTAACATCCTGATATCTTATTCATGTGACAAAGATTGTAACAAGAACAGAAAATGGCACAACATGAATCCATTCTCATGACAAAGATTATAATGAGAAATGACAGCGAACAAACCAAACTGATTCTTGTTACCCTGTGAGGATTTTATATGTCAGACCTGGTCCTGCTTTAAGTTAGCCTTTTTCTGAATCCAATTACACCTTAAGGTAGAAAAGGTGGTAACTAATTTCCCCACTCTTACTGTAAAAGAAAAATGCTATATATTTTTTCTGTATTGAGTTCTCGTCTTTTATATTTTACACAGCTCTGCTATCACAGAATCCTGCCAATTCCAAAATGAAAACAGTATTGTATAGAGATCCAGGCAAATTGGAAAGTAAGTCTTTAACATGAGCTAAGAATTCTAGGTAGCTCAGATAGCATTTCTTAGTATTTTAGTTTTATTTTTTAAATTCTAATCATAATATTATTTCAAATTATCTTACCCAAAAGAAAATGTACTCAAATCTCCAATATTATAGCAGAACTCACTCCATAATGGGTCTTGAAAGATGCTGAGTGGTTTTTTTTTTGTAGTTTAATATATAGATAAATGACTTATTCCTGGCTTTAAGTTTTTGCCAAAGTAGAAAATACATACTATTATGGAAACGTTTGGAGTCCTGGTGTGGCACTGTTGGTTAATGCGCTAGACTGCAAAGTCCACTTGAACTGGGAGGCCTGCAGTTCAAGTTCACCAGCTGCTCCCTGGAAACTCTATAGGGTCGCTATGGGTCGGAACCTGTCTTTAATGGCTTAACAACAACAAATGACAAGGTTTATCTCTCATACTTCAGACATACTGTCAGGAGGGACCAGTCCCTGGAGAAGAACACAATGCTACTTAATGTGGGGGGTCAGCGAAAAAGAGGAAGACTCCCAATGAGATGGATTGGCACAGTGGCAGCAACAATGGGCTCAAGCTTAAGAATGATTGTGAGGTTGGCACAGGACCAGGTGATGTTTCATTTTGTTGTGCTTAAGGTCACTATGAGTTGAAATTGACTCTACAACACCACACAACAACACCAGCAATAAGAATATATGGCTACATAATTAACTTCTTCACAGAATATTTTGAAAGTGACAAGTAGCCTCTGAACCACTCAGATATCAGAGTAGGACAAAGCTCTACTCATTGATTATCAACTTGATTCTGACTCAACATGACACTTGAGGTCAGAGTTGAACTGCCCCACAGGAATTCCAAGGCTATAATCTCTAAGGAAACAGGCTGCCACAGTATTCTCCCAGTAAGTTTGAACTTTTGATTTTTTTTTGGTTAGCAGCTTAACCACTGCATCACCAGGGTTCCCTAATCACTCTAATTATTGTTGTTGTAGAAGTGACATGCCACCAAGTCAGCTCTGACTCATAGAAACCCTATATGAAGTTTCTGATGAACAGCTGGAGGGTTTGAACTTCTGACTATGCAGCTTGCAGTTCAGTGCTTATCCTATAGTGCCACTCTAGGGTGGATTTGTGATTAGTTGTCACCTAGTAAAAGCTGTATTTCTTTGATATAGCATTAAATTGGTTACATTGCTTATATGACAATTATAGTTCCTGGAATAAGCATAAAGAATATTCAATAACCAAACAATATTTTAGAAACATTTGCCCTTCGTCTGTGTTAATATTAAGAGCAATAACAGTAGTACAGACACAGAGAAACTTTGGTTTTTGTTAAGTTCTGTTTCATTTTGTTTTCTTTTACTGAGTAGGGAAGAGAAAGTCCAAACTTTGCATAATTACCCTTCTAGATACTTTAAATACAATACAATCAGCAAAAGCTGAAATCTGTAAAATGGAAATGGGTCGGAGATAGAAAACTAGAGTATTTCCCACTAAAATGAGTGACAGAAAGGTGAAAAGACTGCATGCCGTTGAAGGAAGAAAACTTTCAAGATCCAGAAAAACAAAGCTGTCCCTTACAGTGTCAGCTCTCAAAGGTATCACTGCATTCTTTTTTTACAGGTCTAGGGGCATGGATTCTTTACAACTTTGTTCTATGTAGTACAGCTCAGTTGCTCTAAAAGGATCTCATTTTATTAACAGTAGAAAAGAATCACATCTACAAATCTATGCCTCTATGTACCACAAATTAATTCAGAGACTATTTATTATGATTTGGTAAAAGATGAAAGTATAGTCTATTTTTGATAACTCTATTGAAACCTGATAATTAGAATGTGAAAGTTGGAAGCTAAGAGGAAAAATCAGTAGTTGGAAAACATGGCCTTGATGATAGAAAAGATGCTGGCGATCTCACGATACAATTTGCAAGACCAACAACTTATTCATTGCAAATATCTTTTTCAACAACATAAGTGGTGGTATACATATGGACCAAACTAGATGGAATAAACAGAAATGAAATTGATTACATCTGTGGGAAGGGATGGTGGAGAAACAAGAGAAGGTGGACAAACAAGGCCAGGGACAGTTCTAGAATGAGGGATATCACTGCTGGCATCAGATGGATCTTGGCTTAAAATATACAATACCAGAAAGATGTTTACTTGTGCTATATTGACTATGAAAAAGCATTTGACTGAGTGGATCATAACAAACTATGGACAGCATGGAGAATAATATGATTCCTAAACACAAAATTGTGCTCATGAGGAACTGCACATAGACCAAAAGGCAGCTGTTCAAACAGAACAAGGGGATCCTTAATGGTTTAAAATCAGGAAAGGTGTGAGCCAGGGTTGTATTCCTTTACCATACATATTTAATCTGTATGCTGGAACAAACTATCGATTGCACATCTGCAAGTTTAGGCTCAAGATAAGAAAAATTAAAACAAGCTTACAACAGCAAAAATATGTCCTTGAATATATCCCAGCTGAATTTAGAGACCATCTCTAAAAAGATTTGATGCATTGCACACTAGTTACAGATACCAGAGGAGTTGTGGGATAACATCAAGAACATCAATACATGAAGAAAGAAAAAGGTCATTTTAAAAGAGGAAAGAAAGAAAAGACAAATAGATGTCAGAAAAGACTCTGAAACTTTCTTTTGAACAAATAAATGGAGCAACTGGAAGAAATGAAATAAAAGAGCTGAAGAGAACATTCAAAAGGCAGCTTGAGAAAACAAAATCAAGAATCATAATGAAATATGCAAAGACTAAGACTTAAAAAACCAAAAGGGAAGAATACAATCGGCATTTCTCAAGAGTGAAAGAACCAAAGGAAAATAGCAAGTTTTCACTTTCAATATTGAAGGATTCAATGAGAAAACTACTGAATAATACAGGAAGAATCAAAAGAAGACTGAAGGAATACAAACTCATTGTACCAAAAAAAGTTGGTTGCTATTCTGTTATTTCAAGATAAAGCACGTGATCAAGAACCAATAGTATTGAAGCGAAAGGTTTAAGCTGCACTGAAGTTACTGGTGAAAAACAAGAGTCCAGGAATTAATGGAAGGCAAATTGAAATGTATCAACAAACTGATGCAGTGCTAGAGATGTTCTTTCATTTATGCCAAGCAATTTGGAAGACAGCTTACTGACCAATTGATTAGAAGAGAGTCATATTCGTACTTATTCCAAAGAAAGGTGATACAACAGAATGTGGCAATCATCGAACAGTATCAAGAATATCACATGCAAGTAAAATTTTGCTAAAGATAATTTAAAAACGACTGCAACGATACATTGACATTTAAAACAGATTCAAAAGAGGAAGTGGAATAAGGGATATTGCTGCCAGCATCAGATAGATCTTCAGCTGAAAACAGACAATACTAGAAAGATGTTTACTTGTGCTTCATTGACTATGAACAGAAATTCCATTCCACTGTAAGCATCATAACAAACTATGTATAGCATTGTGAAGAAGAATGGGTATCCCTGAACACTTAATTGTGCTCATGAGGAACGTGCTATAGACCAAGAGGCAGCTGTTCAAACAGAACAATGGGACACTGAATGGTTTAAAATCAAGAAAGGTGTGAGCCAGGACTATATTCCTTCACCATGAATATTTAATCTGTATGCTAAGCAAATAATCTGAGAAACTGGATTATATGAAGAAGAATGTAACATCGGGATTGGAGGAAGACTAGTTAACAATCTGCAATATGCAGATGACACAAACTTGCTTGCTGAAAAAGACTTGAAATACTGATGAAAATCAAAGAATACAGCCTCCAGTATGAATTGCACCTCAATGTAAGGCAAACAAAAATCCTTACAACTGGTCCAATAAATAATATTATGATAAATGGAGAAAAGATTGAAGTTGTCAAAGATTTTATTTTATTTGGAGCCACAATCAACACAATCAATACTTCCACTAAAATGGAAGCAGCAGTCAAAAACTCAAGTGATATATTTATTGCATTAGGCAAATCTGCTTTACAAGATGTCATTAACTGTAAGTTTGATGACTAAGGTGCACCTGACCTGAGCCATAGCATTTTCAGTCACCACATATGCATGTCTAAGATGGACAATGAATTAGGAAGAACATAGAAGAATTGATGCATCTGAATTACAGTGTTGGAGAAGAATATTGAACTGCCAGAAGAACAAGCAAATCTGTCTTAGAAGTACAACCATGAATGGCGAGACTTCTCTGTTTTCTGACATGTTGTCAGGATGGATCATTCCCTGGGTAAGGACATCATGCTTGGTGAAATGGAGGGCCAGCAAAAAAGAGGAAGACTCCCAAGAAGATGGACTGATACAATGGTAACAACAATTGTGAGGATGACCGGGACTGGGCAGTATTTAGCTATGTATCACAAAAACATGCAGATCACTTTAGTGCAACAAACTGAATGGCCAGTAAGCATATGAGAATGTTCAATACTATTAATCACTGGAAAAACTGAAATCAAAACCACAATGAGATGCTGCTTCATAGCCTCTTGTTGTTAAGTGCTGTCGAGTTGGCTCCTACTGATAGCAACCCTGTATAGAGTTTCCAAGGAGTGGGTGGTGGGTCTGAACCACTGACCTTGCAATTAACAATCCAGAGTTTATTCTACATTATCACATCAGGCCTTTCCACGCCCACTAGGATGCATATTATCAGGAAAACAGAAAAAAAAACAGTAACTGTTGGTAGAGATATAGAGAAACTGGAAGCCTCATTGGTGATGGTGGCGGTGGTTATGTGCCACAGAGTCAGTTACTTCTCATAGTGTCCCTGCATAAGGTTTGTGAGGCTGTTAATCTTTATGGGAGCAGAAAGCCTCATTTTTCTCCTGTGGAACAGCTGGTAGTTTCAAACTGCTGACCTTGAGGTTAACAGACCGACTCATAACCGGTACACTACCAGAGCTCTTTGGAGGCCTCATCAGTAATGTAAAATGGTCCACCCTCTGTGGGAAATGGAGTCCTGGTATGGTGCTATAGGATAATGCACTGGTTTGAACTGCAAGGTCAGAGGTTCAAACCCATCAGCCGGTCTTCAAAAGCCCTATAGAGGGTTGCTATGAGTAAGAACCAACTTGATGGACGTTAACAACAACCACCACCACTGTGGAAATAGTTTGATAATTTCTCAAAAATATAAAGTTACCAGGTTGTTTGGAGTACAGGTGTGGCACTGTAAAATAGTGTACTGCTAATCACAAGATTAGAGGTTCAAACCACCAGTCGCTCCTTTGAAACCATATAAAGGGTCACTATGAGTCGGAACCGATTTGATGACACTTAAAAGCAACATAAGCAACAACCAGGTTGTTCAGTTCTGTCAAGTTGATTCCAACTCATACCAAATACATATGACAGAGCAGACCTGTCCTATAGGGTTTTCTTGGCTGTAATCTATATGGAAACAGATTGTTAGATCTATCTTACGTAGAACCACTGTGGGGATTAGAACCAGCAGTCTATCAGTGAGCAATCTAGTTAGTAGTTGAGTTCTTAATCCAACTGTGCCATTGGAACTACTTAGAATTACCATATGACCCAGCAATTCCATTCTTGATATATACCCAAAATACCTGGAGGCAGAGACTCAAGCAGATGAGTAAATGCCAATGCTCATGGAAGCACTATTTACATGGCTGAAGGGCAAAAACAATTCAAATGTGTAGCAAGAGATCAATTGGTAGACAAAATTCAGTATATACAATGGAATATTTAGTTAGTCATCAAAATAAATATGGATGAAGTTTGAAACCATTATACTGAAGTGAATATATCAGATGCAAAAGGACAAATATACATCTGTTTACATGGATAGCCGGAATACACAAATGTCTTGAGCACAATTAATGGTTACTAAGGTGTCCTGGTACGGCGCTGGACCTCAAGGTTGGTTTGAACCACAAGGTCAGAATTCAAACTCACCAGTCACTCCTCAGAAACCCTATAAAGAGTTGCTATTAGTCGGAACCGACTCCACAGCACTTAACAACAGCAACAACAGGGATGGGTAGGAATACCTGTGGCACTGTAGGATATGCACTGGACTGCTAATTGCAAGGCTGACAGTTCAAACCCACCAGACACACTGTGGGAGAAAGAGGAGACTTCCAGCCTCCCATCCCTTCTCACGTTTGTCTTTAAGTACATGCTGCCCCTTTGACTTTGAATGATTTACTGTTCCATCATTCTTAGTAACCACACCCAGCATTGTTGTCCCCCCATATATCTATCTAATAGTTGGCTGAAAAGTTGGGCCAAGATGGCGAGTTCCATTCCAGACCTGAAAGGCAGTAGAGGGTCATAGTCTCAGGTTCCTCCAGCCTCTTTCTGACCAGTAAGCATGCTCTCTCTTATTTTTTTTTAAGCACTTTTGAGTTTTCTTCTATACATTCTGCCACTCTATCCAGGACCATTTAACACGATGCCTTTCCGAGTAGTTGGTAATGTTAGCTGGGAACCATCTAGTCTTCTCTTCTTTGAGTTGTAAAGACATGTTCACATCATCTGCCTGATTTTGTAAATAAAATTTTATTGGAACAGAGACATCCACAGTCTCTTAGGTAATTGCCTATGATTTCTTTTGTGGTACAACTGCAGAACTTAGTAGCTATGAGACAGAATATATAGTAAAGTCATATATTTGGCCCTTTGTAGAAAAAGCTTGTTGATCTTTAAATAAAACAGAGTGGCTATCTTTTAGAAATGATCTACCTTTCTGTAAAAGGGGATTTCGATTTCAAAATTTTAATTTCTAGATTGCTTCTCGTGAGTGACTTCTTTTTTAAGAGTGGAATATGTTGCATTGCTGCTCTATCCTAACAGCAATTCTTTGAGTATCTTCCATTATTCAGCAACTGTAAGCATACGGTACCTGACGGGGTGCAGGGGAAGCAAGAAGCAAGTACACTGTAGTCTCCAAATTCCACACACTGGTGCACTTTGCAAAAGGAAATGCAAGTGCTTTTCCTAACAGAGGTGACAGCTAATGTTCTGAAGACTTAACAAGAGCAGCTGGTTAGTAATCAATGACTCCCTGAATGAAAAAACTGGGTTGCTGTGTCAAATGTTTTTGAGAAAACTTTTTAAAACTGAAAATCGTGAGGCTTTTAGAGAAAAACTTCGATTTTTTAGAGATTATCGCTGCACCCAGTACAAAACAAAACAAAGCAATAAAACCACTGGCCATCAAGTCATTTCTGACTCTCAGAGACCTTATTAGGCACAGTAGAACTGCCCCCACAGGACTTCCTAGGTTTATGAAAGTAATCTGGCACATTTTTCTCAAGTGGAGAGGCTGGTGAGGTCGAACGGTCGATCTTTTCTTCATTTAGTGGCCACGTGCTTAACCATTATGTTGTGAGTGCTCCTGTACACAGTGCAACCAGAAGTAATTTGCCAAAAACATAAAACATTCCCTTTCTCAGGGACCTGGTGAAAATACGTAAAAGACTAAATAATATTAAAATATTTCCTGAAAGAAGCAAATGATAGGCAAATAGTACCTTGGGATTCACTTTGAAAGATAATTAGATAAGTATGCCAAATATTGCCTTGTTCTGAATATATGAAAATTAATTACAGAATGATTTAATTGTGCCTTTTCTAAAATTTGGCTTAAAAACCAAGAACAGGTGGCTGGAGTCAGAGGCAAGAGAACTATAATGAGGTACCATGAATCCCAAAATAAGCATTCAATATGTAAAGGATCATAAGATATCAATTTGTTTGTAAAGCAAAGAGAGTTTGATATATAAATGTTGGCCTCTCGAGCAACAACTTAATCAATTTTGCTCTTTAATTTGAAGTTGAACTGTTTTCCTCTTTCAAATCCCCCAGATGGTAGCTTTCCAGTCTGGATAATTATAGAAATGAAAAGAACCAGCTGAATACCTTTCAAAGACATTTTATCACCTTAACATTTTGTTCTTGTTAACTTGGAACTATCAGTGGGGTTAGACTCTAAAACAAATAGATGGATATAGATAAGTAAATCACTTTACTAATACAGATTAAGAATGCAGTGTACATCCACGAAGTGTATCAATCACCCAGGTTTTTGTTTGTTTTCTGTTAGGAAAGAATATAATTATTTTATAAGATTGACTTATCATAAAAATACTGAGAAATTAAGAAAGTTTATTAATGATACCATTTTAACATATTTTAAGTTTTTTTTCTTTGTACTTGCATTGCCAGTATGCAAATGAAATTATGTGCTTTTAAAACATACTTGTAACTCACAGGTGCCCATAAGAATATACAGTTCTTACGATGATCAGAAAGAAACTGGGTAAAAAGCATGGAGCTTTTATCTAGGGATCTGCAATCCATAATCAAATATCTAGATTGATTGCGTCACTTGCACTTGTATTGATTTCAATTGGAGTAGCTCACCCAAGGGAAAAATAAAAACATGGAATAAAACTGATTTATGGGAGCAAAATAAATCCTTTTGTGAGTGGTAATGAATTGGTACTATTTAACCCTTTCAATCACTGAGTAAAAGAACTATTTGTTTTTTTAAGAATGCTGAGCTAGACAAAAGAAGTCCTATCAGAAATGCCAATAGTGCCAAATGCTAGGGAAGAAATGCTGCTGTAAACTTGATGAAAGACGCCATTTGACATAAGACATACGTCCAACTTTTCTGGGCAAATGATGGACCTGGAGATCCAAAGTATTATGAAATTACTCCATAAATGTTTATTGTACTTATTTATAAGATTTACAAGACATCTGAGAAGCAAAAACAAAATACTATGGTATAACTTTAACAAAATAAACTAAAGTAGTAGATAGTTTCTCCCTTAACATAGGTGCCTTTTATTTTACTCAGAACTTAGTGTAGGCAATCAAATGGAGGGCTATCCCAAAGTAACACAGATATCTAGGGGAAACAGTCTCAGCGTAATTTGGCACATACATATATTAGCCTTAAAGAAAATTAAAGGACCTATAAGAAGGGTGATGATTTGTATATAGAGTTAAAGGAATTGCTTGAATTCTATCCATTGAATCAATAAGGAATTCAGTCTATCAACCGATTCAATAAGGAAGAAAATCTTATTCTTTGATAAAGAATTCTCAATAATCTGGAAATACTTTAACTTTCAACTTTCCCATGTGGTGACATTTGATAAGCATGCTTTAAACTTTGGCTGCCCAAAAATACAGCAATTCTCCTCCACATGTTGCTAATGTGAATTTTAAATGTGGTTAATGCAACTGAGGAGATAAGTTTTTCATTTTATTTCATTCTAATTTAAACTAAAAGTGGTATTTGACTCAGTTGCTGAACAATTATTAAATATATCTGTACCAGCTTAGGTATGTGAATCTACTTTTATGAAATCTAAGTACAGACCAAGTATTTTTGGTAAAATTTTAACATTTGGATTCAGATGTATTTTAAGGGCAAAGTATACAATCAGTGTGGAAGATTTTATATAAGAAAAGCAGTAAACATCTCATCAATAATTTTAAACTTTGATTATATGCTGAAATCATAATATTTTGATAAACTGTATTAAATGAAATGTTGTTAGTGTTAAGTGCCTTGACTCACTCATGGTGACCATCTTTACTTTTTGAAATGTGCCTACAAGAAAGAAAATTTTCCATTTAAGTACTTGCATTAAATTTCTACTGTATATACTTTCTTATAAGCTAAATGAAAAATTAGAATGCACACTTAAAATATTTTCATTTAAAACTAATGAAAAAAAACCTGATTGTACCAAGACCTGTCAACACAAAATGGAGGTACAACGTTTTGTTCACAGAATGCATAGATTCTATACAATACCTTCTCCTCAATCCATAGTCCTAAAACAGCTGATTACAGAGCTATTTGGAAGGGAGGTTCCATGACAAAGAATGAGTTGATTTGTTACCTGTTCTGTCAATTTGGCTTATTCTGTCATGAGGCCTAATGAAAGCACAAGAAGGTAGCTTTATTTATTCTCACTCGCATAAAAAAAGCTTTTAAAAAATTAATCCATTTTACTATTTACAATGAAACATAATTTCATTCCGTTTGATAGTACCATAATTATTATAGCATAATAATTTTTCTAGTGTGATAACTTTTGCACATATGCCATGCATAGTAAATCATGAAACAGGAAATAGAGAATACTCAAAGCAAAAAGATAATAAGACACTCTTTTACCACCAAAGAATAAATTATTAGGGAAAAATAACATGAACTAGTATAATTATAAAGGATTCTAGCAAAAACTACCTGTACAGAGTTGTTATGAGACGGATTTTTTACTATGCTAGGCAGTCACTCAATTACTGCACAATTGCCTGATGCTCTTTAAGTACCTCTGAATTTTCTATCTCAATGTTGTTGTTGTTGTTGTTGTTGTTGTTAAGTGCCATCAAGTCGGTTCTGATTCACAGTACCCCTGTATAGGGGTTTTGAATATTGACTGGTGGGCCTGAACCTACGGGACTACGATTAGAAATCCAGTGCTTATCCAACAGCACACACCAGGGTTCTTATCTCAGTTGAGTTGCAGGAAATCTTACCTTAGTGATAGATAAGTATTTAAAGGAAGTACCGATGGAAATGGCATACTTTAAAAAAGAAATACAACACTAATAATTATCATTTTTAAATAATAATAAATGAATTTTCACAATCAGAAAGGCAAAACACCTACTTATAACACCAATAAGAAATACACAATGATAATGAAAATTACAAAACTTTACCAAGGTATGTAAAATGCCTAGACAAAGGGAATCATAGCACATTTCTGGGTAAAACAAATTTGAAGGTGCATGTTTCTCAAGAAATCATTTAAGAAAATGAGAGTCTATTAAAAATATCAATGGCAGTTTTTCAACTCAATTTAATGTTCAGCTGGAGGAAAATGCATATAAGAATAGCTAAAGTCTTTTAACAAAAATGACCAATAAACTGAAGGAGAGTATGGGAACTTTACTAGATGATGCAAAGGTGTTTTCTAAATACTTAAGTTGCTGAAAGCAAAAACTAAATCAGCATAGTGATGATTAAAAGAAAAACAGGGATAGAAATAAAAGATTAAATCATTCAGAACCAAATTACAGAATGAATGTAAGTTTAAACCTCTGATCAAGGTAGCAAAACAAAAGCAACATATTTTTTTTTTTAACTCTAGATAAAGAAATTACAATTTACAAAAATACATCAGCAAAGATTTAGTTATTTAGTTAAACCTAAAATGCTATTTCCTAGACTTCATAAACTAAAAGTAAACCAGTTGCCGTGGAGTTGATTCTAACTCATTGACAACCTCATGCTTGCAGAATTAAACTGTAGTATACAGGGCTTTTTTTCAAGGCTGTGCCCTTTCAGAAGCCAGGCATTTCTGCCCATGTGCCTCTGGGTAGGCTCCAACCATCAACCTTGCAGTAAGTAGTCAAGTGCTTAAACACTTGCACCAGCTGTGACATCCTCAAACTTCATAAACAGACCAAAATGATCATAGTGGATAACAGATCTGAAACTGCAACGATGATGATTTACTGCTGTTGTTGTTAAGTGTCATCAAAGTTATTTCAGACTTACAGCAACTCTCTATAGGGCTTCTGAGGAGCACCTAATACATTTGAACTGCCAACCTTGCAGTTAGCAGTTCAGTGCTTATCCTACAGTGCCACTCCAGGACTCCAAGTTATTCATAATGATCAAATAGCCACACAAATCAAAGCAAATTCTAAAGCCTTTAAGTTCCACTGGGCAAAGTGTATAAACAGACAAGTGATAAAGACAAATAGTAAACATATAGAGAATGTTTGATCTTAATAGGAATAAAAGAAATGTAAGTTAATGCAACCTACCATTTTTACCTGTCAAATTAGCACAATTACACGGAGAAATACTTATGTGTATACTGTGAGAAGGCACGTGGACTGATGCAGTCTTTCTTGAAGGCGTTTTGTCAATATAGATCAACAGACTTAAAAAAAATATTTCTGATCTTTAATTCAGCAATTTCCTTTTATAAAAATATATTTAGGAAACATAGAATCTTATGTGGATAATAAATAGTTTTTCTAATAGTAAAAATACTAAATAATATCCAGCAATATAAGGAAATGGCTAGTACACTTTAGTGCATCCACAGATGTTATGTTGTTGTTGTTATGTGCCGTGGAGTCAGTTCCAACTCATAGTGAGCCTGTACAGGGTTTCAGAGGCTGTAAATCTTTATGGGAGCAGGAAGCCTCATCTTTCTCCCATGGAACAGCCGGTAGTTTTGAACTGCTGATCCTGAGTTTAGCAGCCCAATTCATAACTACTACGCTACCAGAGGAGTTCTGGTGTAGCACTGGGGTTAATGCGCCAGATTGCAAAGTCATTTTTGAACTGCAAGGTCAGTGGTTCAAGCTTACTAGCTGCTCCTTGGAAACCCTATACAGGGTCATTATGGGTCAGTACCGACTCTACGGCACATAACAACAACAACATAGACATTTTAAAGAGCACTGGTAGCTTGGTGGTTACAAGTCATACTGGTTATGAACAGTTTGAAACTACCAGCCTTTCCATAGGAGAAAGATGAAGCTTTCTGCTCCCATAAAGATTTACAGCCTTGGAAACCCTATACAGGATTGCTATGAGTCGGAACTGATGCCGTGGCACATATGCACCCACTGAAAATACTTTTTAAGAGAATTTTTGGTAATTGGCTATTTTGAATCTCAAACGGTTGCTGTTCAACCGTTTCAATAGGTAGCACATGATCGAGAACCAATGATACTGAAGGAAGAAGTCCAAGATACACTGAAGAAATTGGCAAAGAACAAGGTACCAGGAATTGATGAAATAAAAATTGAAATCTTTCAAGAAAGTGAGGAGGCACTGGAGACACTCATTCACCTATGCCAAAATATATGGAAGACAACCATCTTGTCAACTGATTAGAAGAGATCCATATTTGTGCCCTTTCCAAAGAGAGGTGACCCAACAGAATGCAGAAATCATTGACAATATCTTTGATATTCTATGCGAGTAAAGTTTTACTAAAGGTAATACAGCAATGGCTGCAAGCATATATTGACAGAGATCTTCCAGAGATTCAAGCCGGATTTAGAAGAAGACCTGGAACAAGGGATATCATTGCTGATGTCCAGTGAATCTTGGCTGAAAGCAGAGATTATCAGAAAGATGTTTACCTGTGCTTTGGTGACTATGCAAAGGCTTTCGAGTGTGTGGATCATGACAACCTACAGACAACATTGTGAAGTATGAGTATTCCTGAACACTTAATTCTGCTCATGAGGAATGTGTACATGGACCAATAGGCAGTTGTTCGAACAGAACATGAGAACACTGAATAGTCTAAAATTAAGAAAGGTGAGAGACAAGGTTGTATTCTTTCACCATACTTATTTATCCTGTATGTTGAGCAAATAATCCGAGAAGCTGGGTTATATGAAGAAAAACATGGCATCCGGATTGAAGGAAGACTCATTAACAACCTGCGATATGCACATGATACAACCTTGCTTGCTGAAAGTGAAGAAGAATTAAAATACTTACTGATGAAGATCAAGGACCACAGTCTTTGTAATGAAGATCACAGCAATGTAAAGAAGAGAAAAATCTCACCAACGGACCAATAAATAACATTCTCATCAATGGAAAAAACATTGAAGTTGTCAAGGATTTCATTCTTCCTGTATCAACTATCAACACTCACGGAAGCAGCAGTCAAGAAATCAGGCTACATATTGCATTAGGCAAATCAGGTGTACAAGACCTTTTTAAAGTGTTGAAGAGTGAACATGGCAGCTCTAGGCCTAACGTGCACCTGACCGAAGCCATGGTATTTTCAATCACCTTATATGCATGAGAGATTTGGACAGTGAATAAGGAAGATCATAGAACTCATGCATTTGAGTTATGGTGTTGGAGGAGACTATTGAAAGTACCATGGGCTGCCAAAAGAACAAACAAATCTGTGTTGGAAGAAGTGCAGCCAGATGCTCCTTGAAGGCCAGGATGGCCAAACTTTGTCTCTCAGACTTCAGACATATTGTCAGGAGGGACCAGTCGCTGGAGAAGGATATCATGTTTTGTAAGGTGGAAGGATCAGAGAAAAGAGGAAGACCCCCAGTGAGATGGACTGGCAAAGTGGCAGCATCAATTAGCTAAAGTGTGGCAACAATTGAGAGGTTGGCCCAGAACCAGGCAGTGTTTAATTCTGTTGTGCATAGCATTGCTATGAGTTGGTACTGACTTGATGGCACCTAACAACAACAACATTGCTTCATTACTATTATATCATGAGTATTTCCCATATCATAATATAATGCAAACTGAGTAACATAGGCAATCACGTGTATTATAGAAAAGGTTCAAATAAGTTATCTAAGCATAAACATATGTAACCATATAATGTATACCTCCAGAGGAACAAAATGAAAATATATTAATAATTAACATCTTTTGTCAAAAATATCCCTGAAGGAAAAAAAAA
>NW_006408527.1:938303-948430 GCF_000296735.1 Chrysochloris asiatica | reverse complement strand
GAGTCACAAGGTCAGCAGTTCGAAACTACCAGCTGTTCCACAAGAGAAAAATGAGGCTTTCTGCTCCCATAAAGATTTACAGCCTCAGAAACCCTGTACAGGGTCACTATAAGTCGGATCCGACCCCACAGCACACAACAACAACAAACATTCTACACACGTCATTCCTTCCATTTGGAGCCCTTTTCATGTAATTTTTCTCTGCGTTATGTCTAGTCACCTGATGTATTCTAAATGTCATTTGCTCAAACGAGGACACTCCTGACCCTCTGGTGTATATCAAATTCCCTAGTAAGCAATCTTAGTAGCAAACACTGCTGTTGCTGTTCTGACTTATAGCGACCCTTTGTAGGGTTTCTGAGGGATGGATGATGGGTTCAAATTGCAGATCTTGTAGTTAGCAGTCCAGTGCTTATCCTACAGCACCATGCCAGCACTCCTAGTGACATATGCTTCTATTTGAATGTACTTATTAAAATTTGCAACTCCATATTTTATGTGATTACTGGTTTATTTCTATCGCTTCTTCTAAATCATCATCTGGCAGGGGTATTTCTGTTTAGTTCATCACTTTCCTTCCAGTGCCCATCAGAATTTCTCAATTGTTTCAAAAATTGGCTAGATACATGTCTGTTATATAAACAAATGAATGAATGAACAAATAGATCAATTTAATTCTATGATTTCAGATTTGTACTCCTCAGGTGCAAAACTAACCTTGATACTGGTATGTTCTGATGGGTATATTACTAGGAAAATTAATAAAACTATTTGTAACCCTAATGATAACTAAGAGTCCTGGTGTGGCACTGTAGGATAAGCACTAGACTGTAAGGTTAGTTTGAATGACAAGGTCAGCAATTCAAACCCACCAACCACTCCTCAGAAGCCCTATACAGGGTCGCTATGAGTCAGAATTGACTCGATGGTACTCAACAACAACAACAACAATGACAAATAAAGAATTCAGATTCTCTATTGTTCTTGTTATTGCTAACTGCTGTTGTGTTGGCGTGATTCATTGTGACCCCCTGCACAAAAGAGCTGCCCGGTCCTGTGTTTGTGAATCAGAACATTGTGATCCACAGGATTTTCACTGGCTGGTTTTCAAAGGTAGATTGTCAGGCCTGTCTTCTTAGTCCATCTTAGTCCAGAAGCTCTGGACTCTTGGCAACACACAAGCCTCCGATGACACGTGGGTGGCAGCTGAGCATGAGTTGCATTGGTTGATTGGGAATCAAATTGGGCTTCTGGCATGGGAGGTGGTGATTCTACCGTAGAACCACCACTGTCACCAGGTCCAAAATAATAGTTCATTCATATTCATAAAACCCATTATGTAGCAGTCCCATGGCTGGCTTCCCCAGGTTAAATTCAGCATGTATGTACTGTTGTTGTTAGGTGCCATAGAGTCGGTACCGACTCATAGCGACCCTATGCACAACAGAACAAAACACTACCTGGTCCTGGGCCAAATTCACAATTGTCATGCTTGAACCCACTGAAGCTGCCACTTTGCTAATCCATCTCACTGAGCGTCTTCCTCTTTTTCTCTGACCCTCCCACCTTACCAAACATGATATCCCTCTCCAGTGACTGATCCCTCCTGATAATATGTCCAAGTATGAGAGGTAAAGTCTAGCCACCCTGGCCTCCGAGGAGCATTCTGGTTTCACTTCTTCCAACACAGATCTGGTTGTTCTTTTGGCAGCCCATGGTACTTTCAACAGCCTCCCCCAACACCATAACTCAAATGTATGAGTTTTTATATGATCTTCCTTATTCACTGTCCAACTTTTACATGCATATGAGATTATTGAAAACACCATGGCTTTCGTCAGGAGCACCTTAGTCCTCAAACTAACATCTCTGCTCTTGAACACTTTGAAGAGATCTTGTGCAGCAGATTTGCCTAATGCAATATGTTCTTTGATTTCTTGACTGCTGCTTCCATGAGTGCTGATGGTTGATCCAAGAAAAATGAAGTCTTTGACAACTTCAATCTTTTCTCCAATGATGAGAATGTTGTTTATTGTTACAGTGGTAAGGATTTTTGTTTTGTTTACATTGAGATGCAATCCATACCAAAGACTATAGTCTTTGATCTTCATAAGTATGTATGTACTAGAAACCCAAAAATATGTACATACTAGAAACCCCAAAGTCTGAAAAGATGTGAGTTTGAAAATGGCTTGAACATTTTGAAATGTTTCCTCTCCTATAAAAGGAAGGAGTCCTGTTGTGACACTGTAGGAAAAGCACTGGACTACTAACTTCAAGCAAACAGCAAGGTTGGCAGTTCAAATCTACCAGCCGCTTCTTGGAAACCCTTTACCGCATTGCTATCAATCAGAACTGTTTTGACAGCACTTAACAGCAACAATAAAGGGGAATCTCTTTGTTTTCTTTGTTAAGCATGTAAAGTACCCCCAGGTCAACAGTAAGTCTTTGGGGTTATCTGCTGAGCAGACATAATTGAGAAATTTCTACACAAAACCTCTGTAAAAGTTTTTGAAATGTGCACTTAAGCCACCAGTGCACTGCAGTCAAGAGATGGCTCCTATTTCTGTATGCAAAATCTCCTGCCTCAGTAGGTGTGTAGACAGTGGTTAGGTTTTGCATTTCATCATTACACCACCGCCTCAATAGACACAAGAGCAGAGTATGCACTTGTTCATTATGTCAAGAAAATAGCCAATTAGGTATCAGACACAAATTCAATAAGCTGCTTTGTGAGTGTTGTGAACAGATGAGTTAAAATAAGTTTGATAAATTAATGCTTAACTCCGTTCTAGTGGAAGAATATGTCCTAATTACACATTTCTATAGTTTTATTGGCCATGACATGATATACAATCAGAATTGTCAATATTTTCAGTGGGTATATATTCAGCAGCCAAATGTTTGAAAAGACCTATATCTTGTTATTGCCCATTCATACTTTCAGCAATACTATAGAGATGTTTTTACATTCCAAGTTAAAAAAAATAATTCCTGTGTTTTTTCATATTTGTACATATTTATACCTCTAGATATATGTTAGAGTCTTATACAAAAGTGTATAAATTGTAATTTATTTTTTTTCAGAAGAGAAATTTGCTTCCTAAAGAGATAGAGAATGGTTTTCCCTAAATTCCCCCTGTATTCTTAATGTACTTATTTTGAATGAAAGACATTTTCCCCACAGTTACAATCCCTGATATGTCCTGAGTTGATTTTTTTAAACAATTTATTTTTAAGTTGTTGTTAGGAACACACACACTCCTAGACTGGTCTCTTTATGTTGTTGTTAGGTGCTGTTCAGTTGGTTCTCACTCACAGCGGTCCTATATAGTCTTTCAGAGGAGCGGCTGGTAAGTTTGAACCGCCACCCTGAAGTTCAAATCGACCTTGCAGTCTAATGCTCATTCTACAGTTCCACACCAGAACTCCTTTATGGGAGACAGCATATCTTTCTCCCACAAAGCTGCTGAATAGCCTCAGACTACTACCAGTCCAGTTTCTTAACCACTGTGCCAGAAGAGTGCCTTTAATCTTGACTTAATTGGTTAATTTTTAAACAATATTTGGAATAGGGAGAGAGATCCAGACCTGATGCTCTAGGATCAACAAACTTCCTAAAAAGACACTCATGTAATGTCTTCTTTGTCTTTTAAATGCGTTGTCTGGTGAATAATTATATAATGTTAAAACACATTATCTACTACATACAATCTCTTTAATGTGCATGTACTTGATGAATATTTGTGTATGAAATATTATCACCCGTTACTTAGACTTTCACAGGATTTCAATTTTCATATGTTGGGCTTTTATTTTTAAAATGGGATAGAGCTGTAATTCCTCTAATCTCTGATTAAAAGTCCCAAACCCTACCTCCAGCTGTTGAGTGGATTCTGACTCAGGAATTCTATGGAACAGAGTAGGACTACCTTCAAAGGGTTTCCAAGGCCAGAATTGTTATGGAGGCAGACTGCCACACATCTTTCTTTCACAAATCAGCTAGCTGGTGGTTTCAAACTTTTACCCTTTCAGCTAGCAGCTGAGTATTTAACCACTGCACCACCAGGGCTTTTGAAATCAGGGTTGTTAAAGTGCTATTGAGTAGGTTCCCACTCATAGCAAAGGCTGTAAATCTTGGTGGGAACAAAAACTCTCATCTATCTCCTGCGGAGCAGCTGCTGGGTTTGAATTGCTGACCAGTGTTTATCTTATAGCGCCATAGTGCTCCTTAAAATCAGGCTAAGTGACATTAAAATGAAGTGGACCCACAACAGGAGAGTTGCTCAGCTGATACAACTGGTGAGGCTGAAAATATGTCCCCTCCTCTCCATGACTCTTCTCTTGCACTCACCACATACACTTTGTAAGATCTGAGGCAAGCTCACCTGCTGCCTGACCCTCTAACTCATTACCGAGAAATGAATTCAAATTGCTTGAAAAGAAGCTGCCTCTTTTATCTTCCCCCTGACTGACAAGCAACTACAAAGTTCTCCGACGGGATTCCAAGTTACAAGCTGTACTGCATCACTGGAACAATCCCCCCACCAGTGGGTTTTCCCAGAGGGCAGTGTGTCAGATATACTGCAGTACTTGCTAGCACCGCTCTGAAAGTGCACGTTTCCCTCCACACTAAAACACAGTCACTTGGGACTATAAAACAAAGCTGTCCCTTTCCTAACAGCATTAGCCTTCCTGCAGACTCCTTGGAAGGCGAAGGCATTTCCACATATAATTATTTTCTTTCCCTTCCCAAGAAAACAAATGCTTCTCTTTCTCCCCACCTCCACCCCCTGTAATTTTTATAAAACACAGTTTATTCCAAGAGGAAGGACACTCAGAGAAACAGATTGCATGCAAACGTCTCTGGGTTTTTCTAGGTAACCTTGAAAGATGGACTGCATTTTCATGGTTCTCTGAGATTTTTAGAGATTAATAGCATGTGAATATACTGACATATAAAAGCACTATTTCTGGTGACTGGAAATTCCTGGAGAAGGTAAGCCTTGTCTGGATGCTGGTACTTTAAAGTCATTAAAAATTGCATTCATCTACTTTAAGCCCAATCATACTTTCTTCACCTGTGCAAGATGTAGTTTTCCTTTATTTTCTTTTGTCTCTGGATGGGGATGTGTGCCAAGGCACAAACACTGTGATACCGATATTGAAATGAGATACCAGCTCCTAAGATGTTTTTGCAGAGAAGAGGGATGATAATCACATATTTAATCCTTGGACTCCTGGTGTGGCACTGCAGGATCAGTACTGGACTGCAAATCACAAGGTCAGCAGTTCAAATCCACCAATTACTCCTTGGAAACCCTATGCATGGTCGCTATGAGTTGGAGTCGACTCAACAACAACAACAATGTCCTCTACTGGACTCGTGGTGTGACTGTAGGATCGGCACTGGACTTCGAACCACGAGGCTGGTAGTTTAAACCCACCAGCTGCTCCTCAGAAACCCTGTGGTTTTGAGTCAGAACCAACTGGATGGTATTTAACAACAGTTTCAAATCTCCTCTACTTAGAAATCCTACTGGAGCAATGGTTACATGTTGGCTGCTAACGGAAAGGTCTGTTGGCACATTGAACCCACCCAACAGCTCCATGAGAGAAACACCTAAAAATTTGCTCCTATTTAAGATTGTTGTTGCTGTTGTGAAGTTCCATCGAGTCGGTTCCGACCCACAGTGACCCTGTATAGGGTTTCCAAGGAGCAGCTGGTGATCTTGAACCATCAGTGTTGTAGTTCAACTGCTTTTGCAGTCTGGCACATTAACCCACAGCACCACACCAGTGCTCCCATTAAAGATTGTTGTTGTTGTTGCTGTTGTTAAGTGCCGTCAGGTCGGTTCTTACCCATAGCGACCATGTATAGGGTTGCCAAGGAGCAGCTGGTGAGCTTGAACCGCCGACTTTGCAGCTCAAACGGCTTTGCAGTCTGGCGCATCAACCCACAGCACCACCTATTAAAGATTACTGCCTAGAAAACCCTATGGGGCAGTCCTACTCTGTCACACAGGATTGTTTTTGTTGTTAATGTTAAGTGTCGTCAAGTCAGTTCTGATCCATAGCAACCCTGTATAGGGTGTCCAAGGAGCAGCTCGTGAGCTTGAACCACCAACCTTGAAGTTCGAACCAACTTTGCAGTCCAGTGCATTAATTCACAGCACCATACCAGGACTCCATCACATAGGGTTGGTGAATAGAAACCCACTCAAAGGCACCTACTAGCAACATCTCCTTGACTTAGAAAACTCTTTAAAGCACCCCTATACCAGAATGTCCAGAGTCCTGATGTGGTGCTACAGGATAATGCACTAGACCGCAAGGCCGGCGGTTCAAGGCCACCAGCCACTCCTCAGAAACACTATACAAGGTCACTATGAATTGAAACCAACTCGATGGCATTTAACAACAACATACCAATTGTCCAAGGAGAAAGTTTAGGCTTTCTGTTCTCACACCTACACGATGTGATGGCGCTTAACAACAAACAACAATAACATCAGGTGTAGAAGTGCTGATGACGTTATGGATTAAGTATTGTGATGCTAGCTGCTGAGTTTGCGGTTCAAACCCACTTATTGCTCCATTGGAGAAAGATGACGCTGTCTGCTCCCATAAGAATTTATAGTCTCAGAAACCCTAAAAAGCCGTTTTACTCTGTCTAATATGGTCACTATGAGTTGAAATCAACTCAACAGCAGTGGGAGATCCCAAACGTCACCAGTGTAGTGATAACTTCATGTCCTTACTCCCCATCCTCTAGCATCAATAAAATGAAAATGTCCACTCCTTAGTGCCTCCATAACACTGTCATTATGTTTCAGTTATAGATAAAAATAGAGTCAGTTGCCATGAGTCAGTTCAGACTCCTTTGGTCCATGTGTGTCAGAGTAAAACTGCGCTCCATGGGGATTCTGAGGCTGATTGATTTTTTTGGAAGTAGACTTCCAGGTTTTTTTTTTCTAAGCTGTCTCTGGGTGGACCTGAATCTTCAACTTCTTGGTTAACAACTGAGTTTTAACCTTTTCACCACCTGAGCTACAAATAATATTGGTTTTATGTACCTCTCGGACCATTCCTAATTGTTTTCTTTCTTTTTTCTGCAGTGGGCTAATGCATCAGCCTGCAAAGTCATTTGAATTGCAAGGTTGGTGGTTCAAGCTCACCAGCTGATCCTTGGAAATCCTATACAGGCTCACTATGGGTTGGAATCGACTCGACGGCACTGAACAACAACAACAACAACAATCCTTAGTTTTGTTGTTTGATAACCTCTATTAACTAATGCAGAAAAAAATGTAAGCCAGCCATGAAAAACAAGAAACATTTAACGTGATATAAGTCATCCAGGAGGTTTCTCGAATAATGATTAAAATTACTCAGTAATCATTGACAATGCCCTTCTGTAGATTTGTACCTTAACATTTTTGACTCACCCTTACCATCTCTTCCTCCCAGCCCGAACCAGCTGTGGTTACTCCAGTTGACTCTGCTTTGGATGCTGTACTCCCATCAGGTTTTATTTTTAATGTACTGCCAAAATAATATGCATTTATTGTGAATTTTTTAAAAATTGTGTTCATGAAAAAAATAAAGAAATCCTAATACAACCATCTAGAGAGACGCATTATATGTATTTCCCTCCTAATTTTTATTTCACTCTTTTTAAAAGGCAGTCTTCAAATTAATCAAGTTTTCTATTCCTTCCTTCTTTCTTTCTTACAGTTCTTACAAGCAAGAAAAGTGTCTGATTAATAACAAGTGGATGACTTCTTCTTTCTCCCCTGTCCTTGCTTTTCACTGGTCTTTAAAAAGAAAAAAATGCTGAGTTGAAGAAAACATTCAGAAAACAATTGTCTCAAACTGATTTCTTGTTCTTCCATATTTAGGAAGAAATTTTAGCACTGAATGAAATGATTCAGTCTCATCAATTTGAATTCATCATTTTGTTTTTTTTAAAAACATAAAATAAAATGACATTTCTCTTTATTAATGCTAAATGATCAATGTCACTTAAACTCTTTTTAAAAATTCTACATAGTCTCTTTCTCAAATAACCATCTTTATTTCGTGCCATAACACAAAATAGAAGACTAGGAAAACGGCATTTGGAGATGAAAATTAAACTACAATTCCATTTTTCAGAGCAGGTGAGTGTGAACCATGCTCAAAGAAGCTAGTGATTAGCACAAACTAGTACTTTGCTTTAGAAACTTGAAGATACAAAGCAATTTGGTAGGTGATCCAGCAATGAAGATCACTTGCCAATTCGTTCAAAATTAAAGATAATGAAGAATTAAACTATTCTTAACAGTAACTATGAAGAAGAAAGCAGCATGTATGTCCTAAAACATGTTCTTTTCTACTAAGAATAGGATATGTGTAGTGTCTAGAAAAATCTAATAATAAAGAGACTGGCATTTGTAATATATATATAAGCCTCATCTTTCTCCCACGGAGCAGCTGGTAGTTTCGAACCACTGACCTTAAGGTTCGCAGCCCGATTCGTAACCACTACGCTACCAGAGCTCCATATATATATATTTATAGAATATATAGGATTTTGAATAGTTTCTTTTTCTCTTAATACAATTACTTATTTGCCTTCTTGACTATTAAATGGCTTAATAGTGTTTAAGCCCTTGTGTGACACTGTAGGATAAGTGCTGAATTGGTAACTGCAGATTGGAGTTCAAATCCACCAGTCACTTTTGGAAACCTTATACGGGGTCACCATGAGTTGGAACTGACTAGATAACACTAACAACAGCAACATATTACTTGTAGTTGAAAATATTTTTGAAATTTCATAAAGTAAATACTTTACCATATAAACTTATCATGCATTGTTCTCATCTCCCAGCTTAAGTAAATGAAACAGAATTCACCATTTCAAAGTCAGAACACTGAAGCCAGATTTCTATTTCTATGTTGGCAGTGATTTGGGCTTTTATTCCTAAATTTACGCATTTCTTTCATTAAAAAAGAAACCACACATTCAAAATATTTCATAAGAAATTTTTATAAACCCATTAGCTATAATTTAAAGTGTCTGCTAATGCAAATGTGAGAGGAGGAGCAATCTTGATAATACTGTAAACTGATCCCTGGAGTTGGATGCTCACCTACACAAGGTGAATGAGGTACTCTTGAGAGCCATTGAACAAATCACTTATTCCAGGTCAGTAAATGGCACTTGAATACCCTAGGAAAATTAATTTGCATCATATGTTCCTCATAATTGAATGGATGTTTCAAATCAGGCAGAATTCCTCAGAACTAAATGCTAAATCTTTCCTTTATGGTGGACATTAGGAAAAGGCAGGGAATCTGTTAATTTTTGGCATTCTCATTTGTTTGTGCTGTTATTTTCTGTGTCTTCCTAGTTAATCTGACCCATACTAAAGCCAAAAAGACAAAACTAGTTTTTGTAAAATCTTCCATCAAGTTGTTCTGTTTCATTTATCACAGCAACACCTGGTTTCTCTCTGGCCTTGTACAGGTAAGAATGGCGTGGTTAGGTTTGCCTGTATGTTCTCGATCGTTTTCAAATTTTATCAGGACAATGATGTCTCAGCTCCAACTTTGGATGTCACTGTATATACCTCTGCTGCTGTTGCTGTTGCTGTGTGCCGTAGAGTAGGTTCTGGCTCATAGCAACCCTGTATAGGGTTTCTGAGGCTGTAAATCTTTATGGCAATAGAAAACCTTATCTTTCTCCCAAGGAGTGGGTGGTGGATTTGAATGGCTGAACTTGTGGTTAGGAGCCCAGTAGGTAACCCATTATGCTACCAAGGACCCCTGTATACACCTCCAATTTGGTTTATTAAAAAGTAGTTGGCATTCTATTAAGCAGGTATATCCTAGCTGGCAAAATTTCTGCTTTAGGAAACATAACAAGAAATTCCAGTAACAAAAAGAACACTGAAGCTTACAGTGGTGAGATGAAAGATCATCTAATTGACATACATAAACATTTGGAACTATGACTTTCTCAAGACAGATATCTAATACTGAAATTTAAGTATTTAAAAAAAACCTCTTTCAGTTATTTAATTATTAATGTTAATGCATAAAAGAGACTTACAATTCAATTACAAAGTTATACATAATCA
>NW_006408527.1:918303-933303 GCF_000296735.1 Chrysochloris asiatica | reverse complement strand
CATAGGGTTTCCAAGGAGCGGTTGGTGAGTTCTGACTGCTGACCTTGCTGTTCACATGGACCTTGCCCACACGTGATCCTGCAGAACCACACCAAGAATCCACACCAGGGACCACATGCAGCTTATTAAGCAAGGAGGGAGGAATATAGAATATACACTAGAATAGTAGTTCTCAAACTTGAGAGTGTATCAGACTCAGCTTGCTTTACATGATTTGTTAAAACAGACTGCTGGGCCCCACGCCCAGCCTTTCTGATTCTCTGAAAGGTCGGTGGTTCAAACTTGCCAGCTGCTCCTCAGAAACCCTATACAAGGTCTTTATGGGTCAGAACCAGCTCCAAGGCACTTAACAACAACAAGGTCTGGAATGGGACTGGGAATTTACATTGCCAACGATTTCTCAGTCATCTATTTTTGCTACACTACAGACCAGGCTTTGAGAGCTATGGCACTGTAGGATAAGTGTTCAACTCTAAGGTCAGTTTGAACAGCAAGGTTGGTGGTTCAAACTCACCAGCTTCCCCTCAGAAACCCTGTACAGGGTTGCTATGAGTTGGAACTGACTTGATGGCACTTAACCAAAACACTTCCTCATCCAAATAAGTGATTTTTATGGAAGATTTAAAACAATGAAAATCTGTAGCTAAAGGAAAGATTTCTAAAGAAAAGAAATGGTTTTCTAATGTTAATTAACATTTCAAAACGACAAACAAATTACCTTGATCTGCATAGAAAATTCCAGTAAAAAGGACAGAGTATGTTAAGCATCCATTAGGGGAAAAATGAGTTTCCCACTTTACATGGGCTTCTCTGCTTCCCTCTGTTTTGATAAACACATTTACTGGTCCTTCAGGAGGGGCTTCTAGAGTTCGATTTTCCACCTGTGAGTATAAAAAAGATTTATTTTTGTTTGCAAATAAAGTAAGCACACGCTGCACTTTGAGCATATTTCTTCAAAGAATCTCTCTTTGCTGTGAAGTAAACTATTTTGACAGTAGCATCTTGTATGAATACCTCATTTTGTCAGCAGGATCAAAGCATATCTCATGTTTTCTTCCTCCTGCTGTTAAGCTTAAAATTCGAGTTTGTGACCAAAGCAGTTGTTTGTGATTTCCAGAAAGCGTGGATCAGCTCACACTGTGATTGCCCTTGTGGCTGGGGATAGCCATAAACTACTTCTAAGGCTGCTTTAACAATAATTTTGATGTGATTGCAAAAGAGAAGGAATACATCAAGTCTCTTTTATAAGTTCCTGCCTGAAATGACAGATTTTAGGGCTTTGTTAAAAAGCCACTCCAAGCATCTTGAGACACACAAACATTAAAACAGTACTTTGCGCTGTTTTGCTCTAAGTATGTAAAGATGGCATTATGCCAGATATCAAGAAATAAGGACACCTGAGTGATTTTAGTCCAAAGTAGAATCATTAATGTTTAAAAAGGCTGATAAGTTTCATTAATATAGTGTTAATGAACTTATGGTAAAAACAGCAAAAGATGAATTATTTGAAGAGAAGCATTCTGAAATAAAATGTAATACATGATTACACAGTGGCTGGGGAGACTTCAGTAGCTAAATAAGTAAAATGGCTAAATGACCAAAGAAAGGTGAAGGTGACAGGAAATCAGAAAGGGCTTATTTGATTTATATAGCACAGTTTACTATATTTTAATCACTAGCCTAAACTTGGCTAGCTCATTATCAGAAATTCATACGCATCCTTCACAACTGATTGACCACTTAAGACTATTGAATATGTGGATGAATTTTACCTCAGTCATAAAGTATAGGCTCATGCCTCACAAGACAGTGATCAGATATGAAACCCACAGGCAGGCAAATAGTCTCAATTTTTAAACTTCTATTTCTTATGGTGAATATACTTTCCCAGTAATAAAGTTAAATGTGAAAAGAGGTTAATTTTTAATAAGTATGAGGTGATGGCATGTTTTATTTTCAGCTAAAAAAGGTTGTTTAGATATGTAACGCCTATTATTTTTCTAGTGTTTTAGTTATGTTCCAAAAAAACCACAAAATATTAAGGATATAAAGTGTGAAGAGCAAAGATGTCAGCTTGAGGACTAAGGTGCACCTGACCCAAGCCATGGTATTTTCAATAACCTCATGTGCTTGCAAAAGCTGGACAGTGAATAAGGAAGACTGGAGAATTGATGCCTTTGAGTTATGGTGTTGGAGGAGAATATTGAAAGTATCATGGGCTGCCAAAAGAACCAATAGATGGGTTTTGGAAGAAGTGCAGCCAGACTGCTCTTTAGAGGCCAAGAGGGCCAAATTTCGTCTCTCATATTTTGGATATATTGTCAGGAGGGACCAATTGCTGGAGAAGGACATCATGTTTGGTAAGGTGGAGGGTCAGAGGAAAATAGGAACACCCCCAACGAGATGGATTGGCCAAGTGGCAGCAGCGATGGACTTAAGCATGGCAACAGTAGTGAGGTTGGCCCAGGATTGGGCAGTGTTTCGTTCTACTGTGCATAAGGTCGCTGTGGGTCGGTGCTGACTCAATGGGACCTAACAACAACATTAAGGATAAGAAACTTGACTGCAAAAACATCAGTTTAACATTTTGTAATAATGCAATTGGCTTCATTAAACCTACGCATTTGGATCAAATTACTCTGTAAGAAGTGGTTATAAAGGATTTAAAATAAAATAAGTCTCAAAGAGTTAAGTAAAGAATTAGAGACAATTCCAAATAATTCATTTTCCTATATGTTTCGTTAAATATCTGGTTAATTCAAAATAAATATCTTTCTAAATTTCTTTAACTAGCTGAATAAACCCTGTACTTTTTACTTTACTTTATAAACATAGAAATAAACTTCAATTAACATATGAAATATATTTTATGATTATTTTGAATTTGGACATTAGATAAAAACTGGATTAATCATTTTTTTTTTCTCACAAAACACTATGAACATGGGTGCATGTATGTATATTCTTCTGTTTATTTTATAAATAGCATTTTAAAAATAGTTTTCAATTATAAAAGTCAAATGTTCTCAATAAGCAACTGAAGCATAAATTCCTAATTTTATTTTGTCTGTGTTTGTAGAAGCATGTATTTGACAACAGTACTTTTACTATGATCCAGTCTTTTTTCTTTCTCCTGCCCTTTAATTCTAACCTTAAAAAAAAAAAAAACAACTTCTATTTCCTAAGGAGAATATTAAGGAAAAGGCCCTGGGAAGGTAAAAGGTGTCTTGTCTTTAGCTGGACATCTCCCTTTATGTAGACAAAAATATTTGCAAGCAACTGTAATTTGTTCATCACCATAAGTTTTCATTCTTAATAAGACCTTTATTATGTGCCAGAAATCCCTTTAATAATATTTTATTTAATTTATCACCTAAACCTCCCAAGGTAGTAATTTTATAATATTTCCACTTTGTAATGGTTGAGTAAACAGAGGCTTAACAAAATAAGTATATTTCCCAAAGAACAATAGGGAAAATCTTTCCATGACAGGTGTTTTCTACCCTAACATATATTGCAATTACTATTTAAGCGTCTTCAAATTCCAAATTGGTTTATTTCCCTGTAAGCTTTGCGACTTAGAAAAATGTGTGTATGTGTATCTGCGTGTTTATTTATCTGCATAAGCAGGCCATTGTCAAGAAACCAAGACTTTGTTTTAACAATATCTTACAGCAGTGACTTATAGTTTCCCACCTCATCTGAAGAGCACCTGGAGAATTGGATCCAATGAGAGTTCCAAAGCCAGACACCGTCATAAAATTCCCAATCTTAGACTCCACAGTGTTATCTAACATTAGCTAAGTGGGCAAAAAATGCAGTGATTTGCATTTGGACATAATTATTCTAGAAATATAATAGTGACTGGCTTCTCTCCAATATAACTGAAAGCAAGGAAAGCACTTAAGTTATTTTCTGTTGCATTCTACAATAATTTACCTAATTATTTCAAGCAATTAAAACCCAATTCCTAGATGTAATTTGACCATTCATATTAGCATCTTAAAATTCATTTATAATTTGGTTTTTAGGTTGGAATTTCTTTAAATGTTAAAAACATTATTTTAACTGGAGAAGAAATGAATTAGCCACAGGAAATGTTCTTTAATTTAATTTAATTAATTCCTTCAGAATTAAATATTCTATTTATAAATTACTTAGAAAAAAGTTGGCTACAATGACACTAAAAGGGTAAGAATTCAGAATTTTTGTGTTTATATTTTTTAAAATATTCTATTTTGCCGCAACTTTCCACTTTTTCTATTCTTTCTTTCTTTCTTTTTTTTACCTTTTATTAAAAGAGCAACTTGCTAATTTTGAAGATAAACTATACTACATGAAAGACTAGAACATATTTCCCATAGAAAACATTGAATACTGTTTTTATGCAGATAGGGATAATAGTGTTATTAAATATGTAAGAGAGGTAAAAAAAAAAAAATTAAACAAAAATAATAGCTTTCTCTTCCTAAAAACCAAGAATTTTTATTGAACAATTTTGTTGTTGTTAAGCGCCATCAAGTTGATTCATCAAGTGACCCTATACAGGGTTCCAAGGAGTGGCTGTAGAGTTTTCACAGCTGACCATGTGGTTCAAACTGATCTAACTGCGGTCCAGTGTTTAATCCTACAGTGTCACCCAAAATCACACTGACTCAAAATTTTTATTTTTATTTCTTTCAGCACAAGTTTTTTTTTAAAAAAATTATAGTTTTTTCAGTTTGTTTAATTCAAATGCAAAATATTTTGCAACATTGAGCTTTACAAAAAAACACCTTTAAGAGTCAGATACAGTGGTGCTACATTTGGGTGAATTTTGTGGACTATCACATACAACTCAATGGTAGGAAAGTCTGGCTTTTCAAATTGATTCAGAGATTTCTTAAATCAGTAAAGACACATTTTTAAAAATCATCAGTAAAAACAAGAACTGTATCTTCATTCTCTCTCATAATTGTAATAGTTATTTAGGGCTATTTAAAATACTTAGATATGTAATCATTGGGGAACAAAATATTTACTGTAATTGGTACAAAATGATTTCAGAAACCAAGTGATAATCATGGGTTTTTCTGGCAGTGTATAGTTGACTTGTTCTAAATAAAAACATTGCTGTTTAATACCAGTGATCAGAGATGGATCATTGACATGGGAAAAGCATTTGCATACTGAGTGCTGGATAAAGAAAAGTACCAACGGGAGAAAATGACTCTTGTGTTTCAAGTAAGAACAAAGTAGAGAATTTCTGAGGTTGTGGCAAAGTGGATCTTTTACAATCCAATTAGGTTTTTCCCCTTCCTATTAGGGTATCATGCGAGAGAAAGATGAGGTTTTCTGCTCTCATGAAGATTTAAAGCTTCAGAAACCCTATATTGGGTTCCTATGAGTTTGGAACAACTCAAGGATACTTAACAACAACAACAATAACAATTAGGGTATGATAGCATTTCATTTCTTAAGGCAACATTACCCACGACTGGAGCAGGATGCAGACTGACAACAGTCCCCCTTGTTTAAAGTTATCACAACATTAGGAGACGGACCGTGTGAAAGCCAATTTAGTGCCAGAATCACAATTTGCAGTTTATATTCTTGAAAAAGTCTAAGTTTCAAGTCCATGTTAGAGAGTCTTTTGTTTGTTTGTTTGTTTGTTTGTTTGTTTGTTTGTTTGTTTGAATGGAGAAGGAAAGCTGGCCTAAAGCCATTCCTGCTTTTAAGAGTAAGTATCTCTCAGAGGGGTCTTGGCTATAAAAATGCTTAATGGCAATAAAGACTATAGCTCAGCTCCACGGATAGATGATGTTAGCAGCTTGGAAAGCAACCAATTTGTGAAATGAAATGGGAGGTGTGATCAACAATAAGGAAGTCAAAATTTTAAAATGAGAGCTGTTTTTCAAGATAATATTTATTTAATAAACTCTTCAATGGAGACAGAGAGCATTAAAATGGTAGAGTATTAGCAAACATTGCCAAGAATCCCTAAAAATAATGAATATTTAATTTAAAAGAAGTTACGCTTATTTAACGAAGTAAAAAACAAAGTAAACTGTGATGTTCAGAAATGAAAGCACACCATGTTATTCTAGGAAAATTGTGTACCATTAACTGGGTTTTGGAGTCCTGGTGTGGCACTGTACGATAAGCACCGGACTGCTAGCCACAAGTTTGGCAGTTCAAATCCACCAGCTGCTCCCTCAATACCCTGTACAGGGTTGCTGTGAGTCAGAACCAACTCAATGGCATTTTACAACAACAACATTTGGGTTTTAAAATATATATTTAAAAAACATAATTTTAAAAAGCTTTAAGTGTTAATGACTTACAGCACTTTGCAAAATTGGATTTGCAAAAAAATTTAATATAATTTTAAATATTGCTCTTATGAAGAACAATCAGACAAAATTAGAATATTTTAGTTGAACATTATGCTGTTAATGTTAGAGTCCACTGTCAGGCTGAAAGTTTTGTCATTTTCCCTTCTAAGGAACATTCTGGCTGTACTTCTGCTAAGACAATTGCTTTTGTTCTTCTGGTAGTCCATAGTTCATTTGATATTCTTTGCCATAATTCAAAGGCATCACCTCTTCACTCTTCCCTATTCATTGTTCAGTTTTCGCATGCACATGTTACTGTTGTTGTTAAATGCTTTTGAGTTGATTCAGACTCATAGCCATCCTGTATAGGGTTTCCAAGCAGTGGCTGGTAAATTTGACTCTCCAACCTTTAGGTTCAAACTGAACTTGTAGTCAAGTGCTTATCCTATAGTGTCACACGAATACTCCACACATGCATATAAGGCTATTGAAAATATTTAGCTTGGGTCAGGTTTAGTTCTCAAAGTGACATATTTGCTTCCTAACACTTTAAAGAAGTCTAATATATACAAAAGAGGAAGATCCCTATGGAGATGGATTGGCAAAGTAGCAACATCAATGTGTTCAAGCGTGGCAACAATTGTGAGGTTGGTCCAGGATTGGCCAGTGTTTCGTTCTGTTGTACATGGATCACTATGAGTCGGTACCAACTTGATGGCATCTAACAAAATATTTGTTGTTGTGTTATGCCGTGGAGTCAGTTCCAACTCATAGCGACCCTGTACAGGGTTTCCGAGGCTATAAATCTTTACAGGAGCAGAAAGCCTCATCTTTCTCCCGTGGAACAGCTGGTAGTTTCAAACTGCTGACCCTGAGGTTCGCAGCCCAATTCATAACCACTGTGCTACCGGAGCTCCTTTAACAAAACATACACTCTATTTTTTAATCAATTAACTTACTTTGGGGGAGCAGTGTTGCTATATTGTGGCATTTAAAGACTTTTAATTGTTTTTCACATTTAATTTTAAGCTTATTTAGTTGCTGAATGTATTATCAGTGAGGGAAACAGCCACTTTAAATACCTCAGTAAGCCAAAATTTTATCTGTGCCAGCTAAACCTGCCAACTTTCTGTTCATTCAGTAAAACGTATATTATGCCCTTCACCAGACCTATGTGCAGTTTTGAAATTTATGTTGAACATAAAATCTTAGGAACACTTAAATGAAGTTTTATGAAAAGAAAATCTCCCATCTAGTCTGAAAGGCTAGTATTGCTCACTGTGAGTCACCAGCACTTAGTTCTCCCTTGACATTCATTGTCATCTGACATTTAGTACCTCCCCAGAATGCAAATTCACATACTCACCAGCAGGCCCATTGCACAGCCTTTGACGGTGCATGCCTGGACTCAGAAGGAATGCAAGTTCCAAGGAATGAATCCATGAGCATGACAGCTGAGTTCTGAGGAATTGTGAATTAATACATCATGTAGATATAACCCATAGCTTGTTATAATACCTGGAAAGACAATAAATTGCTTTTAGTATGACTACTAGACAATAAGGAGTCCTGGTGTTATGCTGTGTGTTAATGCGCTAGACTGCAAGGTCGGTTTGAACCGCAAGGTTGGCAGTTCAAGCTCACCAGCTGCTCCTTAGAAAGCCTATACAGGGTTGCTATAGGTCAGTACCAACTCCATGGCACTTAACAGCAACAACCAGACAATAGCTAAGAAGGTCGTCTTTAGTTTCATTAAACCACGGATTCATGGTATATAGTATAAAAGAGCTCTGGTAGCGTAGTGGTTACGAATCAGGCTGTGAATCTCAAGGTCAGCAGTTCGAAGCTACCAGCTGTTCCGTGGGAGAAAGATGAGGCTTTCTGCTCCTGTAAAGATTTACAGCCTCGAAAACCCTGTATAGGGTCACTATGAGTAGGAACAGACTCCACAGCACATAACAACAACAACAACAAAACCCTGCCTCTTTCCAAAGGATAAAAGAGACTTGAAAACTTTGAATAACAAATTGTTATGCAAATTAGCAACAGAGACAAAAACAGTACCCAAGAATCCCAGCATGGGAGTCTTTCAATTGCACCCTGATAATTGTTATAATATGTATTCTAAATCAGTAATGTCAAAAAATGAATAAATTAAATGCACTTACAATAGATAATGTTTTATAAAAAGATACCCTCAATAGATGTGCTTCAAAAGTACAATGACCTTATTTATTAATGCATTAGATATTACTCATGATGTATTACTCACTGTTCTAAGTCCCGACATGCACTGACTCATTGAACTCTCTCCTAACGATTCTACAGTGCAGGCAGTCTTATTATCACCATTTTAGAGATGAGAAAAATAAGCCATAGAGAGACTGCAACAAGAGTTTGAATCAGGATTTGGATGTAGGTGTCTGCCTTCAGAGCCTATACTCTCACGACTACAACGTTAAATTGTCTCCACATACAGCCTTAAGTGACCTTTACACATTATATTCATAAGGATGAGAGATACTGGTTTAAATGATTAATTAGCAGTGATTTCAGAAGAAACATTATCTGTATTTTCAGGAAACCAACTATTAGGGATAAGAGAAATTTCAATGGTGATTGAAGATAGTCATTTATATTCTTCAACTAAAACTTTTTTTTAAGACTTTTTTACTCTGTTGTTGAGAATTTACAAAACAAACCAATACACCAATACAACTGTTTCTACATGGACAAGTCAGTGACACTGATTATATTTTTCAAGTTGTGTGACGTCTTGTGGGATCTAGTTCCTCAGTTTGGTGGTTTAAGATCATGGTTTAATAGGACCTTCCAGTTCACTGGCCTAATAAGATGTTTACTGCTTCTGTTCTACCTCCTATTTCATTGTGTAGTGCTAGGGATATTAAATATTTGCAAACGGCTATCCAAGGTATGGCAATTGGCTTCTATTCACAACAAAGCAAGAAGGAGAGACAGGAACAAGAGGAGGCTATGGGATATGCGGCCAATTACTTCCATGAACAATGCTTCCTTTGTTAGGAGATCAGAAGAAGAATTGGATGGTGCCTGGCTACCATTGCTGAATACTTCATTGAAAGAATCATTTGAAAAACCTTGATCAAAAGTAGAGACATGCATAACACTTTCTGGATCTGTGAACCCTGAATGAACCCCTGAAACTATCATCCTGAGATCATCTTTAAACCTTGAATCAAAACTATCTCCTAAAGTCAAGCAATGGTGTAGCTTAACTAATGAAAAATGTCTAACTTGAGCACTATGCTCATTTAAGAGCTATCTATATCAGAGTTCTGGTATGGAGTTGTAGGATAAGCACTTGACCATAAGGTAGGTTTGAACTGCAAGGTCAGCCATTCAAACTCACCAGCCACTTCTAGGAAAGCCTGTACAGGTTCACTATGGGTCGGAACTGATGCAACAGCACTTAACACCACCAACAATATGGGCTCAAAGTGACAGCAGCAACTTAAATATTAGATAGGAACTCTAGGGAGCAGTGAGTTTGTGTAAATAAAGGAAGAACAACTCTGAAAAGAAGGGGGAGAATGGGTGCACAGTCAAAGCACTGTCATCTATAAGAAGTTAGGGGTCTCTAGAACTAAGGGTCTATGTTGTTGTTGTTGTTAAGTGCCGTCGAGTCAGTTCCGACCCACAGTGACCCTGTACAGGGTTTCCGAGGGTGTAAATCTTTATGGGAGTAGAAAGCCTCATCTTTCTCCCGCGGAGCAGCTGGTAGTTTCGAACCGCTGACCTTAAGGTTCGCAGCCCGATTCATAACCACTATGCTACCAGAACAAGGGTCTATAGTCACTAGAAATTTAGAATAGTCAAACTGATGAAACATTATATTACAGGAAATGAAACTTTGCCTAAATTCTAAATTAGAACATCTTTCAAAGTAAAATAAATTGCATAGTAGACTTCCAGAACCTTTGAGGAAGTATCTTAAGTATTATTCAATAAGGTGAGTCATTTTCCCAAACAGAAGTTGGAGTGCTTCATCATAGCTCACAGGACTTCTGTATCAGAGCACTTACCCACTTATCATCATATTGTTATATGTTGCTTAATTGCCTGACTTTGCTGATAAATTATAGGACCCTTAAGAACTGATGCATTTTAATTGTGGAGTTCATGAAGAATACAAAATATTCCACAGATGAACAAGAGAAAGAATTTGCAAGCTTTTAAGACTCTGAGCACTACACAATGAACTAGGTGGTAGAACATGTTTATTAGGCAAATTAGTCTTGTAAGAAATACAAGCAAAGTGTTCCTGAGCAACAGGGATGGTTAGACTTCAATTCATATGCTTTGGGATATGTCATCAAGAAAGAACAATTTCTAGAAAAGGACATCATATTTGGTATGGTAGAGCATCAAGGAAAATGAGAGCAACCCACAATGAGATGGATTGAAAGAATAGTTGCAACACGGACTCAAACTTACCAATGATCATAAATACGGTGCAGGCCCAAGAAATGTTTTGTTCCTTTACTTGACGGAGTCAAAGCTGACTTGATGGCAACTAAGAGCAGCAACAATCAAGTAAGTATTAAAAGTCTATAGTGTCCCGGAAAGAACAGGACCACTAAAGATAAAGATTTTTTGATAATGGACATGTGAGTTGCCTCATGAAGAACATCAAAGAAAGTCATAAGTATCAAAGCATTATCTTTGCTCTTAAACACTTTAAAGAGATCTGTAGCAGCAGATTAGCACAATGCATGCGATACATCGTGTGATTTCTTGACTGCTGCTTCTTGAGTTGTTGATTGTGGCTCCAAGCAAAAAGAAATTCTTGACAACTTTAATCTTTTCTCCATTTATCATGATGCTGTTTTTTTGGTACAGTTGTGCAGATTTTTGTTTTCTTTTCATTAATGTGTAATCCATACTGAAGATTATGATCTTTGATTTTCATTGGTAAGTATTTCAAGTCCTCTTGGCTTTCAGAAATCAAAGTTATGTTAACTGTATATTGTTGTTGTTGTGAAGTGCTGTTGAGTTGGTTCTGACCCATAGCAACTCTGTATAGGGTTTCTGAGGAGCAGCTGGTGAGCTTGAACTGCTGACCTTGCAGTTCAAACAGCTTTGCAGTCTGGCTCATTAAACCACAGTGCCACACCAGGACTCCACAGTTTGTTAATGAGCCATTCTCCAGTTCTGATGCCATATATAGCCAGCTTCTGGGATTATTTGCTCAGGCTACAGATGAAATCAGTACAGTGAAAGAATATGACCATGTCACACATTTTTCCTGATTTTACACACTCAATGTCCCCTTGTTCTGTTGCAACAGTTGCCTCTTGATATAGGTACAGGTTCCACATGAGCACAATTAAGCATTTTGCAATCCCCATTCTTTCAATGTTATCCATAGCCCTCATGATCCACATAGTTGAATGCCTTTGTATAGTCAGTAAAACACAAGTAAACATCTTTTTTGGTTTTTCAGTCAAGATCCAGCTGATGTCAACAATGATATCCTTCATTCCATGCCCTCTTCTGAATCCAGCTGAGTACTGCTCCTTGTCAATGTACTGCCACAACTATTTTTGAATTTTCTTTAGAAAAAATTCACTTGCATTTGATGTTAGTTATATTGTTTGATAATTTCCACATTCCGATAGGTCACCATTCTTTGGAATGGGTGCGAACATGCATCTCTTGCATTCAGTTGGCTAGGTAGCTGTCTTTCACAGTTTTTTTTGTTGTTGTTGTTGTTAGGTGCCATAGTGTCGGTTCTGACCCACAGCAACCTTAGGCACAGCCGAATGAAACACTGCCCGGTCCTACGCCAACCTCACTACTGTTGTCACGCTTGAGTCCATCGATGCTGCCACTTGGCCAATCCATCTCATTGGGGGTCTTCCTCTTTTTCTCTGACCTTCCACCTTACCAAACATGATATCCTTCTCCAGTGACTGGTCTCTCCTAACAATATGTCAGAAGTATGAAAGACAAAGTTTAGCCATCTTGGCCTCTAAGGAGCACTGTGGCTGCACTTGTTCCAAAATGGATCTACTGATTCTTCTGGCAGCCCATGGCACTTTCAATATTCTTCTCCAACACCATAATGCAAAGCATCAGTTCTTCTATGGTCTTCCTTATTCACTGACCAGCTTTCACATGCATATGATGGTATTGAAAATACCATGGCTTGGGTCAAGTGCACCTTAGTCTTCAAGCTGACATTTTTGCTCTTCAACACTTTGAAAAGGTCTTGTGCAGCAGATTTGCCTATTAGTCATTAATCATTAGTCACTAAATTGCAGAATATTCAGGTGGATTTTGTCCGACTTAAAAAGAGAATTAGCATCACCCAGATAAGAATATGGTGACTGAGGGTGTGAACACCTTCACTAGAATGCATTGTTTTTTTATGTTAGATGGAAGCATACAGAAACTAACATTGGTGCTGTTATTAAGCACTGTCCACTCAGTTCTGACTCATAGCAATCATGTGTAGGGTTTCTGAGAAGCAGTGGTGGGCTTGACTGGCTGACCTTGTGATTAGCTGTGCAGTGTTTACCCTACAGAACACCACCAAGACTCCAAGGATGCTTACAGAAAGTATTTAATTTGATAATATTTAATACTTAACACACAAAAGTTCAAGTGAATTAAAACTAAGAAATGAAAGACACATAGTGAAAAACTAATATATAGAAAATCTGAGGGAAGAAATAAATGGATATAATCACAATAATGATAATGATAAAAGAAATATTATATTTCAGGTACTCTGCTAAGCAATCACTAGGTCCTCACAAAGTATCTTATGTTCAAATAATGTGCTGTAGAAGCTCTTAAAGAAACTGTAAGACCCCTGAAATGCTATCTGCTTGACCTGCTTTTCAAATGACATAGAAAGTACCCAAATCAATATTTCCCTTTTCTTACACAATTAGAGAACAGAGCATGCCTTTTATGCTAGGATTATGTGCATAATATCTCATTTACCTGACATATTGGGTAATGAGATATTTTACATCAGTTAATTTTCTTTATAACTAAATTTATCCCTTAGATACAAACTTTTAAAATCTTAACCATTTTTTAAGGAAATCTTTCTAACAAGCACGACACACTTACCTCTCTTCTCATACAGAATATAATGACTATAAATGAGTCATTGTGCAATGACTTCAATTGTGCACTATCGACATCAGAGTATATTCTGTAATTCACTAATACTATCAGAAAGTGATGAGGCATGGGAGACTTGCCCAACTCTACTACTAAACGTCACTTAGTGGCTATACTTCATATACTTTTGTATTTTCTGTGTTCTCCATCTTCCCTCAGTGACTTTCTCCCAAAAGTTTCTTCTTTGGTTTGTCTAACTGACTCTAGTAGTTAGTCACCAATAATCTATGTTGAGAAACTAGATAGCTGTGATGTCCAAAACTGTGGATAAAGAAAGAATAGACAGTTATTGGGAGCAGAGCTTAGAATAGATGTTGCAATTATTGTTCATTGTTGTTGGGTCACTTCTAACTCTTGGTGATCTTAACTACAACAGAATGAAACGATGCTTGGATCTTTGCCACCCATCTTCATACTCATTGGTGTATTTGGATCCATTATTGTGGTATTGTACACTGCCTATGAACTGAGGGACCTTATCTCTCAGCACAATATTCTTTTGTGATCCACAGAGTTTTCACTGGTTAATTTTCACAAGTAAATCACTAAGCCTTTCTTCCTAGTCTTTCTTAATCTGGAAATTCTGCCGAAACCTGTCCATCAATGGTGACCCTGTTGGTATTTGAAATACTGACCACATATCTTCCCACCTCATATCAAATCAACAAACATGTCACAGCAAACTGACAGACAGGTGGTAGGGAATAAGTTGAGCACAAGACAAAAGAGTAGAGAATTAAATTAAGTTATATTTCTGACAGTCAATTTAACTGCTCAGAAACTTTATAATATTCTGTATGTATCAGAATTGAGAACTGAATGAAACAGAAGCATAACTTTGGTGGAAGTGACATCATAAACACACACTTAGCATTTTGTAAATTAGCAAAATTGGATAACATATGTAAAGGGGGGAGGGTTCATTGTAGGACTAAATTGCCGAACCAATGTACATTGGATAAATACAGACTGCCCTTTGTGCCATTCCTCTATCTCATACACCATTCCAACTCCATCACCAACCCCTGTATGGCTTTCCCTCAAAAGTGATCTCTACCTATCTTCTTTCCATAGTCATCCAGTCATGCTGCAATCATCTTTGAGCATAATGATGACCTAAATGTTCTGATGCACCATTCATGCTCTCAAGACAATTGATTCTTCATACCTAAACAGGAGAGGTATTTTTCAAAACACAGATTTCTTCATGCCACATGGAATCTGTGATCAATCAGGTCCAGGTAAGTACCAGAAAGATGAGAGTTTCCCATCCAAAAGTCATAAAGATCACAAAGCTGGGGCCAACATACACATGTTGTGATGTTCAAATTGTAGTGTTGGCCTATTTGTGTTTTATTTTTGTTCTTGTCAGAAAGACATGCCAATAACCAGATCTCAAGACCAGGTTAAAGTAGGGTGCCATTGTGGTTTATTGCTGATGACTATGCAGTCCTGGTGTGGCCTTGCAGGATAAGCACAGGACTGCAAGGTCAGTTTGAAACACAAGGTC
>NW_006408527.1:915929-917848 GCF_000296735.1 Chrysochloris asiatica | reverse complement strand
GATTCGTAACCACTACGCTACCAGAGCTCCTCAAACATACATTTAGAACAATTTAATTATTCTCAGATCCCCAAATTTAGGACCAAGCATTAATGTATATATTTTAGGAGAAGTTTTCCTTCTTTGAATAGAGTTCACGACATGTATGAATGCTAAAGGACTCCTGGTGTGATGCTGTAGGATCAGCACTGAATCACAAGGTCGGCAGTTCAAACCTACCAGATGCTCCTTGGAAATCCTATACAGGGTTGTTATTGGAACTGACTCAATAGCAGTTAACAACAATGAACAGTAAAATTCTAAATTCTTGAAATACTATGTAAGCCTTTTAGATATTATAGAAAAAAAAATTTAAGTTACACATCATTTACTTTGAATTAGGCAATAGGCTGCATGCTTAATATTGATTATTTACTTTAATATCAGCAACCCAAACAGATAAGATTATGTATTGTCTTGATATAAACATGAGGGGATGGAGTCTCAAGATGCTAAGTTATTTCCGGGTTAGTGATGGTTGTGTGCCATCCCGTCAGTTTCAACTCATAGAGATATTATATAGAGTTTCCTAGAGTGTAAATCTTTACAGAATCAGATAGCCTCATCTTTCTCTCATGAAATAACTGGTGGATCTGAGATGATGATGACTTCTTGGTTAGCAGCCCAGTGTGTAACACAGTATTTCCTACGGTTATACAAATAGAAATCTAGCTGTGGAATTCAAAAATCGGATCCCACTGACTCGAATTCTCCTGTGATCTGTTTCTGTCCTAATTCTCTCTTCTAAAATGTTAGGACTTCTACCTGAAAGAACTGAGAGAGACATGCTCTGGCCCTAAAATAATTCCAGGTGAACTTAATTTAAAATTTAACAACTATTCATTGAAAGTCCATTACCTAAAAAGTACTACACTTGGTTCTTTGGGGAACAGAAGGAAGAGTAAGAATTAATATTGACCCTTATGAAAGGGAAGACAAGGTTAAACATTGTTGTTGTTAAGTGCTGTGGAGTCGGTTCCGACTCATAGCGGCCCTGCACAGGTTTTCCGAGGCTGGAAATCTTTACGGGAGCAGAACGCCTCATCTTTCTCCCACGGAACTGCTGGTAGTTTCGAACTGCTGACCTTGCGGTTCACAGCCCGATTCATAACCACTACGCTAGGTTAAACATAGGTATAATTAAATACCAATCCAAGAGTTAAATTAGAATGACAAGCACCACACAAATTTCTGTCAAATAAACAGCATGAAGAGTAAGCATAGGAGCTTCTAGCGGAAACCAATCACTCTAGTTGAATGTGTGCTGGAGGCTTTTAAAGCAGTAACAAATGTATCTGGATATTGCATAAAAGGAAAATGAGAAAAGGCTATGAATATGGTGAAAAATATGACAGTTACAAATACATGAAAACATGAAAGTTTAAGGTAGAGTAGAGATGTACTGAACAGACTGGGATTTTGTTGTTGTTATTACTAAAGTTGGTTAAAGCCAATAGAAAATAAACCTGTTGAGGGAGGTTGTGGTCTTGAAAGGAAAGGAGCTGGGATTTGATGATGCACAGGAGAACCACTGATGTTTTGTGAATTGACAATAGGCATGATGAAAGCCATAGTTAAGAAAATCAATCTAGTATCACATCTCAGATAGACTGGAGTAGGGAAGAACAAGATGGTACAGGAGGGCAGGGGGAGCTAAAAGTACTAAAAAAGAAAGAAAAGCATTTTTAAAGGACATCTTTATGTGAATTGTGTGATAGTTTACATGGGAGAACATTAGTTTTACATTCATTCTATCATACATCATTTCATTGCCATAGTTACCATCACGTCCATGCATCATCACCTAACCAAAGGGTATATACCCTGCAAGCCTGCTGCCAACCCCCCCACACCCGATGGTCCTTTCCCTCTCTAGATCT
>NW_006408527.1:888087-889252 GCF_000296735.1 Chrysochloris asiatica | reverse complement strand
GCTTGAATTTTTTCTTCATATTCCTGAGCTTGAGAAATGCTGAGCATGTTCTTCCTTTTTGGTTTTCTGATTCCTGATCTTTGCACATTTTGTTGTAGTATTTGGCTTTATCTTCTTGAGCTGATCTTTGAAATTTTCTGTTCAGCCCTTGGACCTCTTGATTTCTTCCATTTGCTTTAGCATCTCTACGCTGGAGAGCAAGTTTCAGTGTCTCTTCTGACATCCATTTGACCTCCTCCTTCTTTCTTGTCTTCATAATGACTTTTTGTTTTCTTCCTGATGATGTTCTTGATGTCATCCCACAACTCTTCTGGTCTTCGGTCTTTAGTGTTTAATTTATCAAATCTGTTCTTCAGACGATCTCTAAATTCAGGTGGGATATATTCAGGTTCATACTGTGGCTCCCCTGGACTTGTTTTCATTTTCTTCAGCTTCAGTTTAAATTTGCATATGAGTAATTGATGGTCTGTTCCACAGTCTGCCCATGGCCTTGTTTTGACTGATGATATGGAGCTTTTCCACCATCTCTTTCCGCAGATGTAGTCAATTTGATTTCTATGTTTTCCACCTGGTGAGGTCCATCTGTATAGTCATCTCTTATGCTGTCTAAAGAAGGTATTTGAAATGAACAAATTATTGATTTCACAGAATTCTATCAAGCATTCTCCAGCATCATTTCTATCACCATTTCCAACTACTGTATTTGCTTGGCCATAAGGTATTTCTGTAAACACAATGGCACTATACAATAAACACTGGATTGCAAATCAAAACACTGGCAGTTTGAGCTCACCAGCTGCTCCGTCAGAGAAAGATAAAGTTTTCTACTCCTGCAAAGATTTAAACAGCATGGAAATAGAGATACCTTATGATCCAGCAATTACTTGGTATTTACCCACAAGAAATAAAAGCCATAACATGAGCAGGTATATGCACATCAATGTTCATAGCAGCACTATTTACAATAGCAAAAAGATGAAGACAGCCTAAGTGCCCATCAATGGAAGAATGGATAAACAAAATGTGGTACATACACACAATGGAACATTAAGCTACCTTGAAGAACAACAAGGAAGCTGTAATCTATCAGATAACATGGATGAACCTTGAGGACATCATGATGAGTGAAATTAATGAGTCACAAAACGATAAATACTGCATAGGA
>NW_006408527.1:878673-886697 GCF_000296735.1 Chrysochloris asiatica | reverse complement strand
TACCAGTGGTGAATAATTGTTATCAGGACTGGTTGTGAGGGTTGGAAATGTTAAGGTGGATATTTTGTAGCAAAAAGAGGGAAGTGACTGACATTGCAGTCCAGGAGTGGTGGTACCTGTAACCATCAAGGGAGAAGAGCTGAGGCAGGACCCTACTCAGAGAAGCAGTGATAGCAGAGATGGAGGCAGAGACGATGACATGGAGAGATGGAGTGTCTGGGGACTCTAGACTCAGAGAGGGAGAGGGGCTGTGTGCTGACGCCTGAGGGGCAGGATATACCCTTTGGCTGGTTGATGATGCATGGAGGGGATTGTAACCATGGCAATGAAATGATATATGATGGGATGAATGTAAAGCTAATGTCCATGTAAACTATCACATAATTCACAATAAATTAAAAAAAAAAATCCTTCAGTAAGAAACTAAAAAAAAGATTTTAAAAGTCTCAGAAACCCTATTAAGGGGTCACTATGAGTCGGAACTGACTTGAGGACACTTAACAATATAATCAATGATGGTAGTTCTATTTATAGTTTTTGAGGAACTGCTCCACTGTTATCTACAATGACACTGACTCTACCATTTTGCAGTCCCACCAGCAATGGATAAGAATTCCAATTTCCCCATATCCTTACCAGCATTAGTTTTTCCCTTTAACATTATTTTAGTTATTCAGGGCTTCTTGCAATTCCATATAAAGTTGAGGGCTGGCATTTCTATTTCTCAAAAGAAGGCTATTGAAATTTTGACAGGTATGGCATTATATAGATAGATCACTTTGAGTAGCAGAACCTAGAACATCTTTCCATTTATTTAACTCTTTAATTTCCTTCAGCAATGTATATAGTTATCACTGAAGAAGTTCATTACACCCTTGATTAGATTTATTGCTAGGTATTTTATTCTCCTAAATACTCCAGTCCCTGGAAAAGGGCAGCCCACCTGGTAAAGTGGAGGGTTGGAGAATAAAAAGAAGACCCCCAATGTGATGGAATGGAACAGCGGCAGCAGTAATTAACTCAAGTATAGCCAAGATTGTGTGCTTGGCACAGGACTGCAAAGTGTTTTGTTCTGTTGTGTACAGGGTCACTATCAGTTGGCAGCAACTCAGTGGCATATAACAACAATAGATGCTATTATAAATGGAATTGTTTCTCTAATTTCCTTTTTAGATTTATTACTGCTGGTATATAGAAATCCAGATGATTTTTGTTTGTTGACCTTGTAACCTGACTCTGACACATTTCTCAATTAGCAATAGACGGTTTCTTGTGAACTCTATTGAGATTATATATACATAGAATCATATCATCCATGAATAGAGGTAATTTCACTTCTTTTCTAATCATTTATTTCTTTTTCTTATCACATTGTTTTAGATAAAACTGCTAATTAAACATTCAATATAAGTGGTGAGCATAATCACTTTGTCTTATTCCTGATTTCAAGAGAAAAACTTGCCCTGTTTCTTCATTAAGCATAATTTTGACTAATCACTTTTCTTATATGCCCTGAATCATACTGAAGAATGTCCCTTCAATTTCACTCTTCTTTAGGGTTCTTATCAAGAAAGGGTGTTGGCTTTTAACAAATGCATTTTTTGCATACTTAGAGATGATCATGTGGTTCTTTTTATTTATTCTATCAATATGATGCATCACATTGACTGATTTTTCTAATGCTGAACCATCTTTACATTCTTAGAGTAAGTTCCACTTGGTCATGGGGTATGACTCTTTTAAAATACTGTTGGATTCTGGTCATGAGTACTTTGTTGCAGTTGTTGAAACTATATTCATTAGTAATATTGGGCTACAGTTTTCTCTTTTTTGTGATGTCTTTGGTTTCAGTTACATGGGCTGTGTTTGCTTCATAGAATAAATTAGCATTCCTTCCTTCCTTCCTTCCTTTCTTCTGTGCATGTGTGTTTGAATAATTTAAGTAGTATTGGTGTCAATTCTTCTCGAAATGTTTGGTATAAGATTTTCCAGTGAATCCATCTGCTCCAGGACTTCCTTTGGGGGTGGGGAAGGTGTGGTGTTGGGAGATTTTTTTTCTTTTTAATCACTAATTCTGTCTTTAACTTCATTGAGCAAGGAGAATCGAAGAGATTTTAGAGATTAATGGAAAATTTCCATTGTGTTCCAAACATTGTGTGTAATCAAAGCAGAATTTTGCAAACTTTTATGTATATAATATATATGTGAGTCATAACTGACAACAGCACTTAACAACAACAAATGTGTGTGTATGCACGCAGTGGATAGGTATTTAAAAAATACTTTATTTGAACAGATCAATAAAATTTACAGATCTTTATCTTGACTCCTAGGATCCCTTGTGGTCCAGTGTTTTAAGCACTGGATCGGACTGTTAACTGGACAGTTCGAATCCACCTGCAGCTTCACAGAAAAAAAAGAGATAGTCTGCTTCCCTAAAGATTACAGCGTTGGAAATCCCATGGAGCAGTTCTACTGTGTCCTATAAGGTTGCTATAAGTTGGACTAGACTCGATTGCAGTGGACTTTAGATTGACAAAGGAAAGACATAAATGCTCAAAATAAAAAATGAGAGGAATTACAACTTGACAGAAATGAAAATTATGAAAGAATATTGTGAATATTGTGCCATCGAGGTATGGCAACAAACCTCGATCTCCTTGCTCAAAGAATTGATTTTTCAAGCTACTGCTAAGTGCACAAATCATAATAAGGAAGTAACTGCTCCTAAGTGTGAAAATCATAGTAAGCAAAGATTCTATGAAAAGTGGAGATAATTTTTCTAGTTGATCTAAGATTCTAAATCAGTTGTAGTTCCAGTTGCAACTTCCAACTGGGATGAAAAGATGTGTACAACTGTACAACTCATATAACAGCATTTAACAGCAACCCAAGTGGAATAAATCATTTGCATTTTCACTGTTACCCGTATACTAGATTCCTCTATTGAGTAAGAAATGTGACAGGATTTTTTAATGCTTGTTTTAAGTATCAAATAGCTATCGATTTCTTTTGTATTAGGAAGTTTGTAAGAGCACAGGAATAACTTAAGTAAATAATCACTAACTCTAATTATTAGTGCTTTCTCCATTACCTCAAATATATGTATTGTCTTTGCAAAAAGTTTAATTAAAATGAGATGATTTGAAGTTAATATCATAGTAAACATAAGACAAATTAATATTTTTTTCATTCTTGTTGGCTGTGTTCAAATAGGCTATTTCAATTCTCAGTAATGAGTTACTTACAACAGTTTCTATTCAAATAAAAATCTTGATATTTACTTCAGAAAGAAAACTAATTTGACATTCTTTATCAATGTGGAAAATTATATTGTGTTGTGTATGCATCTTAAAGATATTTCCAATAAATGAATAAATCCATTTCTATTCCCAATCATCACCAATATTTGAAAATGAACTTTATGATACATGTTTAACTGACTAGTTTAATTCTCTGAACTGTAAAAAGACATGTGCATTTTGTTTAGACATATATGTAATCTCCCTGAGTATATTAACTATTGCTTAAAAATTGAATACTGCAATGCTTATAAATAATGCATTTAACAATAAGAGTTACAATGACCTCTTTTAAGATAACTTTATTAAATTCAAACCATTGTGAAATACTGTATGTATATGAACATTCAATCTCTCTACTTTTCAAGAAAGAACAAATGGCTGTCAAAAAACAGAAATCATGGAAAATACAATGTCACTCTCAAAGAAACATTCTTTGGGATCTTCATTTGTTCTGCCCAATTCTCTTGTGAAGCACATAAAAAACAATAAGATGCAGTACACAAGAACTATCAAAAGGGAGCACTTTTGAGCCACCAAAATTGCATGTTCACCTAAAAACTGCAATCTCCCAACTACAGACAATGATACTATCTCAGGTATTTTATGTGCTAAAATGATCATTAAAAATTAAGCACCACATATAAGTTGCCATTTAGAATATTAATTTACCTTTACTAATCATCTTTTTAACTTGAGGCTAAAAGAGTTCACTTACCATTCTGAGATTCAGGCTCAGTCCGGGAGATGTTAAAGGAGTCAGGTGAATATGAGTGTACTCTGGGCTAAGGCACTCCTTCTGGAATGTTCTCTTCAGTAAGGGCCTTACTGGCCTCACTCACAGTACACCACCACCAGTGCAAGTCTAAACAGAGATGCAAAATCATGTTTAACTCCGAGTCTTGAAAGTTTAGAGAAGCATCAAAAAAAGGGATTCATTAGCAGAATTCAGATAATGATAATGTTCCTCTTAACACCCAAACCCCTTTAATTCACTTGCCTTTTAGGACATAAGACAGTCAACTTTAGTAATTAGAAAATAACTTAGAATGTATTAAAGTACAAATTATAAATATGTCCTAAATTGGAATCTGAAAATATAGGTTATCTATTGACTAAGTGAAGAACCCTACTAAAATAAGTCTTGCCAAAAGGTTCCCATAGACATTTAAACACACACACACACACACACACACACTCTCTCACCCCATAGAAAAGCACGGAGGGGACTCTGAAGATTACTTTAAGATACTAGTGATTTCTAGGAGCAAAATGTATAGTGCATATAATTATCTTTGTATTCTATTGGTGTTAAGTGCTGTTGATTCACAGAAACCGCCTACCTTGCAGTTCAAGCCAACCTTGAGGTCAAGTGCTTATCCTAAGGCACCATACCACCAGGAGTCCTTTTATTCTATAGTGTGACCAATATATTATGGGTATGATTCAATATGAAATTGAAATTATTTCTCACAAATCAATGAATACAAAGCAACTGCTTACTGGTCAAATGAGCCAAATCTTTTCCTTAGCTATCAGAAGAGATGGACTTCACTACATGACTGAGAAATTTAAAATGATCACAGAACAATATCCCCACACCTATCCACCCCCACTTACCAATAGATATCACTAAAATCCTAGTGTGGTGCTATGGGGCAAAGCACTGAACCACAAGTTCACTTTGAACTAAGTTGGTGGTTCAAACTCACCAAGTGTTCCTTGAAAACCCTACACTGAGTGGCTATGAGTCAGAACCAATGACACTTGACAACAACTATGCCAAAAATGGCAAACTGAATGATAAAGATATTAAGCAACATCATAAAGCACCATGGTTCTGTATGATAAAACACTGGGCTTCAAACCACAAGTTTGGTGGTTCGAGTCCATCAGCCACTCCTCAGGAAGAAAAATGAGGTTTTCTCCTCCTTAAAAGATGTACAGACTTGGGAACCCTGTATAGGGGGAGGTCACTCTGAGTCAAACTGACTTGTGGGCACTTAACAGCAACCTGTTGGATAAGCATTTTAGGAGGAAATTGAGACACACACACACACGAGGATTTTTCCAGTCCAAATTCACTAATAAAGACAGGCATCTATACCTTTATATTGGAGTCCTGGTGTGACACTATAGAATAAGCACCGAATCCCAAGGTTGGTGGTTAAAACTCACTAGCCACTCCTTGGAAACCCTATAAGGGTCACTATGGATCAGAATCAACTCAACTACACTTAACAACAATAACAACATACCCTCATATGGAATCCTGGTGTGGTGCTGTAGGATCAGCACCGGACCTAGAACCACAAGGTTAGCAGCTCAAACCCACCAGTTGATCTTCGGAAATCTTATACAGGGTTGCTATGAGCTGGAATCAACTCGACAGCACTTAACAACAGTAACAACATATGCTCATATGGAGTTCTGGTGTGACACTATCAGATAAAGGTCAATTTGAACTACAAAGATGGGGCTTCAAACTCACTAGCCACTCCTGGGAAATCCTATACAGGATTGCTATGAGTAGAATGGCGCTTTACAACAACAACAACATCAACACACCTTTTTTATGGAGTCCTGGTATGGCACTATAGGATAAACACTGAACTGCTACCACAAGGTAGGTAGTTCGAATCCATCATTCATCCTAGGAAACCCTTTACAGGTTCACTGTGATTTAGAACCAACTCAATGGTACTTAACAAAAAACAACAAATACCCTTATATGGAGGCCTGGTGTGGTACTGTAAAATAAGCACAATTCCACCAGTCATGCCTCAGCACCCCTATATAGGATCCTTATGAGTCCGAATCACCTCAAGGACACTTATCAACAACAATACCCTTTTACAACCATGATATCTGAAAACCAGGCATAAGCTTTTTAGTATCTCCTTACATTAGTTTTAATTTCCACAACAAAATTTTAAAAAGCTTTCGGAAACCTAATTTTATAAAAAGTGAACAGGAAAACTGAGCAAAATAATAATAATTAAAAAAAAAAAAGTGTAAAAGAGCTGACAGTTACATAATCCATTTTCATGGAAGGCAATTACTAATATAAAAATTTTTAATTTTAATAAAGTACAAGGGGTTTTCAAAAAGTTTGTGGGGAAAGAATCCATTACCTTTAATTACACTTTTCTATGAATTTTGTGAAGCCCCCTCATTTTCTCCAAGGCTTGTCCCCTGATGATAGTTTGGTACTGTATAGTTGATGTTGTTAAGTGCCGTTGAGTCAATTCCGATCCATAGTGACCTCATATAGGGTTTCCGAGGAGGAGCTGGTGAGTTTGAACCACCGAACTTGCAGTTCAAATGGCTTTGCAGTCTGGCACATTAACCCACAGCGTCACATCAGGGCTCCGTATCAGTGACCCTTTATTCTTAAGCAGCAGATTGTGTTTTTCTCAAAAATAGACTGCTTTTTAAGAGATTTATAAAATATCGAAGTAATAAATTGCTTTCCAATATTATTACAAATAATTGCAAATTCTTCATATTAAGTATAAAAAACAAAGTATGTTTTTGATCAATCTCACTATATTAAGAATGCAACAATAGCATGTGTATTCAGGACAATGCCTCATCAGTTTCAGCAAGTTTCAGGGGGTTAAATTGAGGCCTATGCATTAACTTGCCTGAAGATGGGGGAGCTAATTAACCTCTGCCAGTTTCCTCTAATTCTTAGCTGTGGCGTGTGCATATGTATATAAGAGATGACCCATACACCTCCTAAGAAAGGAATCTTTGCAAATAAAAAAGAATCAATTGAGTATAAGGCCCTGGTTCAAAGCTCTAGGACATACCTTCTGGCAGTCTAACTACCTGATGACTGTAATGTTAAATGCTGTAGAGTTGGTTCTGACTCATAGTGACCCTGTATAGAGTGCCTGAGGAGCCTCTGGTGTTTGTGAACTTTTATCTTGCAGCTAGCAGCCCAGTGCTTACTATATGACACCACACCAGGAAAAATAAACAAACAAACGAATGTGTTGAAAGTGCCTCAGAAAACCTGGAAGGAAAAGAGGTCATATTGGACAGGTAAATTATCAAAGGATAAATTGGTCAAAAGAACATTTATTCTTTCCAGTTACCAGAAAGAGAGAAAATCTGTTCACTTGAAATTTTTTAATTTGTTTTTGCTTAGGTAAAAATTGCTGCCATGTCCTGCTGTTAAAATCACAGCACAGTGGGCTTGGTTTCAAAGAGTCTATTTGGATGGAGTCCTGGTGTATTGTTAGACTGCTAACCAAATAGTTTATGTTTCAAACTCACCAATCACTCCTCGGAAACTCAATACAAGTTTGCTATGAGTCAGAATCAACTCAATGACGTTTAACAACAGTATTTGACATTATTTTGTTGTTGTTGTTGGCATCCTAAGTAATTTCCCTTGTCATGTCTCCCCAAAGAAATATATAACTACATATTTTTTTATAGATGAGCATGAATTAAAACACTTTCTTTTGAGAATTTTATGATGCTTTCTGGGGTAAGTAGAGACATCTGCTAGTTTGGAAAGAGTATTCTTTGAGTTCGTGTCATGAGATATAGGTAAATGAATTACTTGTCCAACAGGCATCTTAAACATCAAGGAGTTTTTGAGACAATTTTTCTTTAAAATGAAACAGAATTTATAAAGGCTGCTGAAATAACAGAATTTCCAGCAAAAGTTTTCATTTTGAGTGCACTATGTTCTTTTTGTGTACAGTT
>NW_006408527.1:870235-878163 GCF_000296735.1 Chrysochloris asiatica | reverse complement strand
AATCGGTCTAATCTCACTAGTATCATCTAAATGAAACTGACCCATCAGTATCTAGTTTGACTTGCTAGCACCAGAGGCCACTGCATTCACGGGAGCTGAATGCTGATTAAAATTCTGGGCTGGAAAGAGTAAGCAAAATAGTGGAATTGATTCAAGATAGTTTTATAAAATGGTAAAAATTTTTAAATCGCTGAGCTATTCAAATAAGACATTCCAACTTAGCTCTGTGGTTTTCATCAATTGTTGTTGTTGCTGTTAAGTGGCATCAAATTGGTTCCGATTTGTATCGACTCTATATAGGTTTTCAGAGGAGCACCTGGTGGGTTCAAATTGCTGACCTTGTGCTTCACAGTATAGTGCCACATCAGGATTCTTCAATTAGAGACATTAAACAAAATTCACAAGCAAAGTCATAATACTAGCCTGAAATGTTAACTTCAGACTAAATAAGGGGTTTTAATTTTAACTCAATGAAGAGCATAACTAGTAAAATGATGTTGTTGTTAAGTGCCATCAAGTTGGTTACAACCTTTAGTGCCCCTGTATAGGGTTTTTGTACCACTGACCTTGCCATTTAAACCAACCTTGCGGTCAAGTGCTCATCCTTACAGTGCCACACCAGGACTCCTGTTTTTTAAAACATAACTATTAGAAAGCTCCCAGGGTCTTTTTCTGTAGTTTGCTTTTAGATAAATAGGGATTAAGCCTGTTGAGAATGCAGCATACGTTAGAGCATGAAGAAAAATAACAAAGCCATGTTATTCATAAATGATCTTTCAAAATATTAAGCTCATCATTACTGAGACGCTTTCCAGGAATATATATGACACTTAAAGTTCAACAGGAGTCCTGGTGTGGCACTGTGGGTTAATCCGTTGGACTGCAACATCAGTTTAAATCACAAGGTCAGCTGTTCAAGCTCACCAACTGCTCCTCGGAAACCCTACACAGGGTCGCTGTGGGTCGGAATCTACTTGATGGCACTCAACAACAATGACAACAAAGTTCATCAAGTGGCAAATGTGCTGAAAACTACATTTACCCTGAAACCTGTACGTATTGTTGAAGTGCCTCTGAGTCAATTCCATCTCATATCATCCCTGTATAAGGTTCCCAAAGCTTTAAATCTTTGCAGGAGCAAAAAGTCTCATCTTCACACAGAGCTGCTGGCCTGCTCAAACTGCAGAACTTGTAGTTCACAGTCTGATGCTTATGGTATGGAGTCACCACGCTCCAAGTCTGAATTAATGTCTATTTATTTCCTGGACTCCTGGAGCTGTAGGATAAGCACTGGACTGTGAACCACAATGTAGGCAGTTCAACTCCACCAGCTGCTCCTTGGAAAACCTACAGAGAGGTGGCTACATTGGTCGGAACTGACTTGATGGCGCTTAACAACAACATTTCATTATTTCTGTTGCTGTTGTTGTTAGGTATTAGTCGGTAGTTGTGCGCTGTGGACTCAGTTCCACCTAATAGTGACCCTGTCTAAGGTTTTCGAGGCTATAAATTTTTACGGGAGCAGAAAGCCTCATCTTTCTCCAGCGGAATGGCTTGTAAAGTTCTGAAATGCTGACCTTGAGGTTAGCAGCCGGACTTGTAACCACTACACCAAATCAGTTCTGACTCATCACAACCTTATGTACCAGATTACAACTTGGCCCAGTCCTGTTCCATCTCATTATCATTGGTATGTTTAAACCCATTTTTGTAGATATGTTATCTTAATTAGTAACTTCCACACTTCAGTATGGAGTCCTGGTGCGACACTGCGGGTTAATGCACTGGACTGCAAGGTCAGTTTTAACTGCAAGGTTGGTAATTCAAGCTCACTAGCCACTCCTAGGAAACCCTATACAGGGTCTGAGTCCAAAGCAACTTGATGACACTTAACAGGAACACTTCAGTGTAGCCTTTGTTTAGCGTAGCAATATGTACTGTTTCTTAAAGTGGAAACGTTTATTTTTGGACCACACGTAGTCCTCAAGTCTGACACTTCCCAGCATATTACTTAATCCATATCTGAAGTCTCAGATTCTTTACAAAATGAATGGACTGGGTGCTCAATCATTTATTCAACAATTGTTTGCTGAGCTTCCCATTTAAACCAGGGACTATGAGTAACCTTGGAGATAGAATTTTGAAAAAGGCAAGTTCTACTCTTCAGGAGTTTATAATTCAGTCATTTTGGGGAAATTAAATGAAGTCACATGAATAGCATACCTAGCACAAATCTGGAGTAAATCATAGTGTTTCAAATCCCCATGCATCTTCCTCTATTTAAAAGGCTACTTTCAGTCTTTGTTAACTGAAAGTTCCGTTTTGTAGCAATTAGTCAACAAGCTAAACTGATCTATAAAGACAACACAGCTTGCCTGAGAAGCTGAAATCTGTCTACCAATCTAATGACCTTTAGAAGTGGTTATTATATTGAAACTGTGAAATATACAATAATTCCTCAATTAACTAGGATGAACCTAAAATGTTCTGGTTCATTTAATTTACTGGTTAGTAGAGTTAAGTAAAAAATAAACAAACATTTAGTTAAATCCATCCTAGAAATATATGAGTATATTTTCTGCCCTCATAAATACTGTAGAATTTAAAATAATTGTGCAATTTTATTTCTCCACCATCAACTTATCTGGTAGTTGACAGATTTTGTTTGTCTCCATAGAATATTGTCCAGGTGAGGTCACCTTTTTAGCATCACAGAATTTTAGGACTCAAAGTCACATTAAAAATCATTTTGTACTAAAGTTCTCTCATATAAAATATATAATTCACAATAAAACATGAAAAAAAAATCCTTTTGTTCAAGGTGCTAATTTTAGGCATCAAGAAAATAAAACTCGGTGTAGTTTAGTGAATTTGCTTCAAGTCACACTGAGTGGCAAAAACTAAAATAAAGCCCAGCAGAGAAGATTTCTGGTCTAGAGGTATTTATTTTTCAAAGTATTACAGATTTATAAAATATAGGAGGTTGAGGTAAATGTTGATGAGCTGCCCAGCATATCCTAAAAACTTGGAAATAGAACTTTGGTTTGTGTCATTTGCCTCATTCTGCTAAAAAAAAAAACAAGAATAAAACCATCAATGTTGAATTTTGTGTGTGTTTTCCCCCAGTGATTGAGACTTTTCTTGATTTTAATATTACTATTGTTTTGAAAAGAGTGAGGGTTTCTGCATTAACTCTTAAAACATCAAGTTAATACATTTTATTTCTTGACTAACAGGGTTGTAAATAATAAATGATATGGTTTCATAAATGCATAAGCTATACTGAACACCTAGGCACATAGAGTTCATTTTGAGCAGGATTTTGAACACAGTCTGATTGCCCTTGTTTTGTGGTTTCAAGTCAGACAGTTAACAGTAGTTGAAATAGTTTATTTTCTCATGGTATAATATTTAGAGCATTCAAGAGCATGTTAAGTAAAATGAATGCATACACAGTGTCTACATAAATGTAAATTTATTCATAATCAAGAGCAGAATATTTTCTATGGCATTTATCAAAGCAAATATCCTTATATAGGTATTGCTATAAAATGAAGAGTGTGTTTAAAACAAATAGGGACAATCTCATGTTTATATTCAGTTATTTTCAGATGTGCTATTAAACTTAAAAAAAATTATATTTCATCAAAAAACAAAAGGAACTACTGAGTACATATTCTACAGTAATATCAAGGTCTTTAAAAAGACCTTTGTGTAAAGGTGCTATTTTGCTATAAAAAATGCCATTGTCTATCTACAGAAACCACTTACCTATGCTGATTCTGGGCTGTATTAAGTAACCATTCTTTTGAGATAGAATATAATAACAATCATAAATATATAGGGTTCATTTAACCTTCTAGTTCATTCTTTTTCAGATGAATACAAGGTCCACAGGGAACTAATTTCACTAAGCCAAACATTTTGGAAAAAGCCATCAACAATTATGACATTCCACAAATACTAAAATATAATCCTGATAATCCCAAATTGTTGTTTTTGTTAAGTGCCATAAGTCAGTTCTAACTCATAGTGACCCTGTACAGGGTTTCTGAGAGGAGCTGGTAGGTTTGACTTGCCACTTTACAATGATCAGTCCAGTGCATATCCTGCAGCACCACACCAGGGCTCTTTTTTGTTGTTGTTCTTATTGTTATATGCACTCAAGTCAGTCCAACTCATAGCAGTTTCTGTATACAAACACTGTATATGGTTTCTGAGGCTGTAAATCTTCGTGGGAGCAGAAAGCCTCATCTTTTTCCCTTGGAGTAGCTAATGGATTTAAATCGCAAGCCTTGTGGTCCAGTCTAATGTTTACCGTACGGAGTCACAGAGTCCTTAGGTTAGAGAAAAATCTATTAGCTCAGATTGTTATTTTATCAATTTGTATAATGTATAATATGTATGTAGGTGATGGATTGATGTAATTTATATTTAGGATCTAAAGTGAGTTTTTAGACCCAATATCATTATTTCAGGGTTTAAAAATATTTTTTCTTTTTTTAAATGAGGAAGAAAGAGAAGGTGAAATAAAGAAAAGAGGAGCAGGGAGGAAGAGATGAGGACAGACACAGTGACAGAGAACTAAAGTGAACTTACTTCCAGCTTGATGAGATGTTCATTGCCAGGAGAAAGATACTGTAGCATGTGATCCTGAAAAAGTTTTGTACTGTTATGTAGGACATCCCAAATTGTAAAATCATGCGTGTGATTTGAAATATATAATACATAGCGCTCCAGAATTCCATTTATTTTCCTTGGTTGTTGCAACCTATGAATGGAGAGATATAGAATTATATCAAGTGAAAAATGAAATGTTCAGAATTTTGTAAAGACACATAGGAATTTGCATTGTGCCTTGGTAAAAAGCAATCTAAAAGCTTAATAGTGATTCATAAAGATAAAAACAAGCATACTATCAAGAAAATAGAACACAGTCCCTGCTTCTATTTGCTTATTGTTTTAATTACCTACTAACACATAAAAGACTTGTCTGTCAGTTGATCATACTGAGGTGACTTGTGAGTTGCTGTGATGCTGTGATGCTAGAAGCTATGCCACCAGTATTACAAATACCAGCAGGGGCACTCATGGTGGCCAGCTTTCAGTAGAGCTTCTCAGTAAGACAGACTAGAAAATGGACCTGGTGATCTACTTTTGGAAATATTTGCCAGCCTTTGAATAGCAATGGAACAGTCTCTGCCATAGTACCAGAAGATAAGTTCCTCAAGTTGTAAGGCACTCAAAATATAACTGGGGAAGAGCTGCCTTTTCAATGTAGAAATGATCTTAATGACATTAATGGAGTAAAACTTTTGAAATCTTCAATTACTGATATGGCACAACTCAAATGAGAAAAAAACATTTGCAAACATCCATTAATAATTGGAAAGTGAAATGTATGAACCATGAATGAAGGAAAATTGGAATCCATCAAAAATTAAATGGAATGCATAAAGATCAATATCCTAGATATTAGTGAGCTGAAGTGGACAGTGTTTGGCCATTTTGAATTGCATTTACATTCAAAAAGAGCATTTCAAGATGGATTCTGAAGTACAACATTGTCAGTGATAGGATAATACTCATATACTTACAAGGAAGACCAGTTAATACAACACTTACTCTAATTTACCCAGCAACCACCAATGCTACAGATTAAGAAATTGAAGAATTTTACAAATACTTCTACAACCTGAAATTGATCAAACATATAATCAAGATACATTGATAACTGGCTACTAGAATGCAAGAGGTAAAACTGAAGATTTGTAGTTGGAAAACATGGTCCTGTTGGGAGAACAATATTGTAGATCACATGATTGGGCTTTGCAAGAACAACTTACTCATTATAAATGCCCTTTTTTTTTCTTTTCCAACAACATGAATGGTAACTATACACATGAACTTGTCTGGATAGATCACACAGGATTCAAATCAACTACATGGGAAAAGACAATGAACAAGTTCAATATCACCAGTCAAAACAAGGCAGGGACCAAATGCGTAACAGATTATCAGTTGTTCTTATGCAAATTGAAGTTGAAGTTGACAAAAATTAAAACAAGTCCTCAATAGCCAGGTCTTGACACTAAGTCTGTAATGTAATGTATAGTGCTGTCATGTCAATTCCCACTCATAGTGACACTTTATAGAATTTCTAAAGAGTAGCTGGTGGTTTGAACTGCTGATTTTTCAGTTATCCCACCTAAAAGTAGAGATGATCTCAATAATAGATTTGATGTATTGAACATTAATGACTAAAAATCAAACAAGTTGAGGGATGGAGTCAAGGACATCATGCATGAATAAAGGAAAATAAAAGGTCATAAAAATGACAGAAAAAAAAAACATAAAGTGTCTGAAGAAATGTCCAAGAGACTCCAAAACTTGCTGTTGAATGTACAGTAGCTAAGCAAATGGGAGAAATGAGCTGAAAAGACAATATCAGAGGCAGGCTCAAGAAGATAAAGTACGATAATGAAATGTACAAAAACATGGAGCTAAAAAAATTTAATGAAGAACATTCTTGGCTTTTCTCTAGAAAGAACAAAAGATAAAATTCAAGTCTGAAGTTACAATATTGAAGTATTCTGTGGGCAAAATATTGAATGACATAGGAAACATCAAAATAAATGGAAGAAATACACAAGTCATTGTCTCAATAAGAATTGGTCAATTTTTAATCATTAAAGAGCATAGTATGTGACAAAGATCTAATTGTAATGAAAGAAATTCAAACTGTACTTCAGGCACTGGTTAAAAAGAAGGCTCTTGAAATTCACAGATTGCCAACTGACATATTCAAACAAAGGGATACTGTCAACATCCATGGAAGCATCAGTCAAGAAATCAAAGGATGATGGATTGGGTAAAGTGCTGCAAAAGATCTCTTTAAAGTGTTAAAAAGCAAAGATACCATCTTGAGAACTAAGGTGTATCTGACTAAAGTCATGATATTTTCCATCGCCTCAAATGCATGCAAAATCTGGACAATGAATAAGGAAGACATAAGAAGAACTGATGCACTACACTATAGTGTTGGCAAAGAATACTGAATATACCTTTGACTATCAGATGAACTAACCCAAGTTGGAAGAAATTCAGCCAGAATGCTCCTTAGAATCAAGAATGATGAGATTTCATCTCATTTACATTGGACATGTTATAAAGAGGGCCCAGTCCCTACAAGACATCAGGCTTGGTAAAGGAGAGGGTCAGTGAAAAAGTGAAAGACCCTCAATGAAATGGATTGACACAGTGGCTACAACAATAGGTTCATGCAAAACAATGGTTATGAGATGACACAGGACCAAGTAGTGTTTGGGTCTGTTGTACATAGGGTTACTATACACTGGTACCAACTCAAAGGAATCTAACAGTAGGAATAATACAAAAAATATTTCGGGTGGCACAACTGCTAAACATTCATCTACAACCTAGTCTGTCTGCTGGAGAATGATCTGGTGATGTGCTTCTGTAAAGACTATAGTCAAGAAAACCTATGGGGAAGTTCCCTAGGGTTGCTATAAGTCAAAATAGACTCAATAGCACCCATGGACAATAGCAATAATAAATTAAAAGCATATATAAATGAGTATTTGATTTTTTTATTTTAATGTTTTATCATGAATTATGTAATAGTTTACATGGGAGAACATTAGCTTTACATTCATCCTATCATATATCGTTTCCTTGCCATGGTTACAATACCCTCCATGCATCATCAACCAACCAAAGGATATACTCTGCAAGCCTATCCCCCAGTCAACAGCACACAGCCCCTCTCCCTCTCTGGGTCTAAAGTCCCCAGCTGCTCCATCTCTCCACGTCATTGTCTCTGCCTCCATTTCTGGCATCACTGCTTCTCTGGGAAGGGTCCCGCTCTCCACTCTTCTCCCTTGATGGTCCCAGGGACCTCCGCTCCT
>NW_006408527.1:829032-836630 GCF_000296735.1 Chrysochloris asiatica | reverse complement strand
GGTATACCCTTTGGTTGGTTGATGATTCATGGAGAGGATTGTAACCATGGCAATGAAACAATATACGATAGAATGAATGTAAAACTAATGTTCTCAAAGTCAGGAGTTCAAACTCACCAGCTGCTCCTTAGAATCCCTATACTGGGTCGCTCTGAGTCTAATGGACTTGACAGCAATGGACGACAACAACAGTCCTGTAAATAGCCCCTTTAATATTTTTCTTATTATGTCAGCTGTTCCCTTGCCAGAACCCTGAATGACCATTCTTTGGCCTGCAAATTCTACTTCCAAGAATTTGTTAGCAAAATAATAATGTACATAATAATAGGGTAATACAGATATATATTGTTGTTGTGAAGTGCCATCGAGTTGATTCCAACTCATAGTGACCTTGTGTAGGGTTTCCAAGGATCCAACTACCAATCTTGTAGTTAACAGTCCAGTGCTTATCCTGCAGTGTCACATGAGGACTCCACTTACAGGGCTGCTTTTGCTACTGCTGCTGCATGTCAAAAGTCAGTTCAGACTCTTAGTCAACCTTGCATAGGTTTTCTGAGGCTATAAATCTACAGGACTGTTTTTCATGCTGTCAAGACCCAGTATAGGGTTCCCAAGGAGCAGCTGGTGGGTTTGAACCTCTGACTTTGTAGTTAGCAGTCCAATGCTTATTCTATAGCGCCACACCAGTATTCATTTACAGTTTTAGGAGGAGAGAAATACTCCAAGAATGATAAAACACCTGGTGGCTAGAAACATGCTGAGCCATTGCCATCTTAGTCCTGAAAGCCACCAAACTTGGAAGAGAACAGTACCACAGAAATAACTCCCTCTTCAGTAAAGGAGCACGGTCCCTGCTAACTGGAAGTGTCTTTGTAGCCAAAGAGCCTGGGGAATAACTGCTTTTGCCTGCCTTTCTCCTGTCCACTGAACTCCTATTATGCCTGCTATTGGCAGAACCCAAAGACAGAGTCCACAGAACTAAGTGGAGAAGAATAGAGGACAGATCTGCAGAAGTCAGTGAAGAACACCTAGAGCAAAGCTGGAGCACATTTTGAAAGGAATTGGAACTACCTCAATAAACCTGTGCAGATTGCAGGTTGGTAATAAGACCTCTTCCAGTCCTGGTGCCATGTTCGTCTTCATATAATCCACCTTCTTTGATTATTTGCTCAGCATACAGATTGAATTGGTATGGTAAAAGAATACAACCCTGGTACACAGTTTTCCAGATTTTCAACCATTTAGTGTCCCCTTGTTCTGTGTGAACGATTGCCTCTTCATCTATGTAGATGTTCCTTGTGAGTGCAATGAAATGTTCTGGAATACCTATTCTTCACAATACAATCTATAACCTTTGCATAAGTCAACAAAGCATAGGTAAACATCTTTCTGGTATTCTCTGATTTCAGCCCAAGTCCTTCTGATGGCAGCAATGATAACCCTCGTTCCATGTCCTCATCTGAATCTGGCTCAAACCATTGGCAGTTCCCTTTCAATGTAGTGTTGTAGCCATTTTTAAATTATCTAGGCAAAATTTTAATGGCATATATTAATGATATTATCCTATGATTTCCACATTCCATTTGGTTACCTCTCTTTGGAATGGGGAGACGTATGGATATCTTCCAATCAGTTGGCCAGGCAGCTAGTCTTCCAAATTTCTAGGCATAGATGAGTGAAAGCCTCCAGTGCTATACCAATTTGTTGAAAGATTTCAATTTGTACTCCATCAATTCCCAGAGCCTTGTTCTTTGCAAATGCCTTCAGCGCACCTTGGACTTATTCCTTCAGTACCATTGGTTCATGATCATATGCTATCGATTTTTTTCCTTGGACTGTCATAATAAAGTTCCATAACATGAATAGTTCATAATACAGAAATTTACTGTCTCACAGTTCTAGAGGATATTGTTGTTGCTGTTAGGTGCCATCAAGCTGGTTCCAACTCACAGTAACCCTATGCCCAACAGAATGACCCTATGCCTAACACACTGCCCAGTCCTGTGTGATCCTCACAATTATTGTTATGTTTACCCCATTATTGTAGCCACTGTATCAATCCATCTAGTGGAGCATTTTCTTTTTGTTGACTCTCCACTTTACTAAACATGATATTCTACTCCAAGGACTGTTTCTTCCTTACAACATGTCCATGGTACTTTCAATATTCAACACCAAAATTCACATGGCTGTCTTTCCTCTTTCCTTTTCTTTCTCTTCCTTTCCTTTCCTTTCTTCATATTGGTTAGGACCAACCCTATCATGTTGTTAAATTAACTGATGGCACCATCAAAGACTCATTTCCAATTTAGGTCCTATTAACAAATGCCAGAATTTATGACTTTTCTGTATCTTTTGAGGGGGGCACAATTTGCAGTGCTGTGAATTTCTTTATGTGACTTCTACCCATAGCTTTTGTAACTCCCACCAAATGACTTTATTTTTCTTAATGGATCTTGCTTAGAAAAGGTGGTGGAAGATGATTCAATCAATTGGGTTAACTGTGAATGTAAAACTTGGAACTCTAATGTGGGTACAAAATGAACCATCTCAAAATTAAGAACAGAGAATGTCACTACCAACAACAAACAAGAGTCAGGAGTGGAGCATGGCCTTTGGACCCTATAATCCCTGCCTGTTGAAACGACTTCACCCAGGAGACATAGATGTGACACAAGAGGAGTAGCAATGGAGTGGCAGCAGAAAAATACGTGCCAGAGCATGAGACAGAGCAGTCAGCTGCCAAGCACACAGATCAATAAGAAAGGCTGAGTACATCTGAACTCACCTGTGTAGTGATGTGCCTCTAGGTCCTTAATCGGGAAACTAAGCTTACTGACCCATGGATCTAGAACTTGGACCCTGCAAGATGAGTTTTATAGTAGAATGGCATGCCTTTTGTGCATTTATCAGAAGTGCCAACAGAGCTTTTTAACATTGTTCAGCAGAACTCAAGGATTCTGTGGCTGAGAGGCTAAGACCTCTCTGTAGGCAAGACCTTCCTGTAGGCATAGTTAGGAAGAGGGTGTTCTGGCTGAAAGAACTGTACCCTGAGTATTTCTAGTCCTGAACTATAATCTGTTAACTTCCTTAATTCTGTAGGATATGCACTGGACTGCAAACCACAAGGTTAGTGGCTCAAGCCCACAAGTCAGGAACTGTAGGAGAAAGATGAGCCTTTCTGCTCTTACAAAGATTTACAGCTTCAGAAATGCTATGCAGCATCTCCATGAGTTGGAACCAACTCAACAGCACTTAACAACTGCCTCAATAAACCTCATAATCCTCAGTTTGGTCTGTGAGTTCTGTACGGTGACTGCAATGATTATTGAATTCAGCTGAGAAGTAGAGCGTGCCTTGGGAAGGATGGTTGGTGTCAAAATTGGAAAAGTTTGGAGGGTGGAAATAAATCTGACCTCTGCCTCATATGGAGTCCTGGTGGAGTGCTGTGGGTTAATGCACTGGACTGCAAAGATGGTTTGATCTGCAAGGTTGGCAGTTCACGCTTACCAACTGCTCCCTGGAAACCCTATACAGGGTCACTATGGGTTGGAATTGACTTAACAGCACTTAACAACAACTGCCTCAGATTAATTGTTTTGGGTTGATGCCAGTAAGTTTGATTCTCCTTCCCCTTGTGTAGTCAGAGGAGGCTAAAGGCTGTGCCCAGGCCCTTTTTATACAATTCTAAGAGAATGCAAAGAATATATTAAAGAAGAAAATAAGTAATGCTAGGTAGACATTGGGACCAGTTTAGGAAGATTATTTGGGTACTAAAACTTTTATAATAATAAATTCCATAGATGCTAATAATTGGGCTGGGAGTTAGAAACTTTTTGTTTTAATTCTGTCTCAGCCATTAGCTATTTATCTACATGAACTTGGGAAAAGCACTAGCCCTCACTGTATCTTGCTTTTTTTATCTGCAAAAAGAATTTGTATTAGCTATTCTCTAAGGTTAAACTCTCTATTGCATGTCTACTTTAAGAAATCTCGACATTCAGAACATAATGATAAAAACTACCACTATTTAGACATTTGCTTTGTTAGATACAGAGGCTTGGTTTAATTCATCATAAAGTTCCTTAGCATTTTGTAATAAGCTGAGGAAATTGTCAATGATAGTACTGCATATTAGAAAAGAGGGTATGAAATGGTTATAATGGATTCCCAAAATTTAAATTACTATGTTAGGGTGTAAATAAATATACTGCTAGAATGACACTTTTACCCCCACTTGTGAGAATACAGGGAGTCTTGGTGGCACAGTGGTTAACCACTAACTGACTTCTAACCAAAATATTGCCAGTTCTAATCCACCAAGCACTCTGCAGGAGAAAGATGTGGCAGTCTATTTCCTTAAAGATTACAGATTTGGAAACCCTACTCTCTGGTAGCATAGTGGTTATGAATCGGGCTGCGAACCTCAGGGTCAGCAGTTCGAAACTACTAGCTGTTCCACGGGAGAAAGATGAGGCTTTCTGCTCCTGTAAAGATTTACAGCTTCGGAAACCCTGTACAGGGTCGCTATGAGTCGGAACCAACTCCACGGCACATAACAACAACAACAACAACAACTCTCTCCTATAGGATCACTATGAGTCAGAATCAATTTGATGGCAATTAGTTTAGTTAAGGGTTTGTGAGAATACAAAACATAATATACAATTACCTCATTTTAAAAGCTGGTAAAGCCTTCAGTCTAGCTGAGAATTAACAGCTAGAAGTATTTTGGGTCATTATAGAACTTGGACTAGATTCTTTACCCTTGAGTAAGTTCCATAAAATGCCAGGATTTCCTCTTTTAACAAAGTGATTTACAAAAAATAGTCTGCTATACGTTCCAGGGAAAACCCAGGGTAATGTTTTGCATCTAAGTGTTCACACTATAATAGTATGTAACTTTTCAATTTCTGAACTAGTACTTTATTGATGATTTAAAATAAAATCATTGTTAGGTACCTCATAAAAGGAGGGCCCCACCATGAGTTTAAGACATTTTTATATTTGTCTGGGTGTCTCTGGAAAGTTGGTGGCCAGTCAAAAGCACATTTGGATGAGAACTGGAGAGCAGCCTTCTAGAACTGGGGGTAGAGGAGAGCAATCATAGAAGGAGGTACCCTGTTGATTCAGATATATCTGATTATTTGGGGACAACTCATAAAATGACCCAGCAGAAGTCTACATTTGAGGACTAAAAAACACATTTTGAATAATTCATTCTGAGAAAAGGACCAAGGCCTGATGCCTTGTTTTGCAGAAGAGAGAGATTTAAATTTTATGTTTCTTTACTCAGATTTATCTTCCAGTTGAGAGTGAAAACAAAATAATCTTTCTTGTTAATTTATTTAAGATATTGGAATGCACTTATTACTCCCTCTAGGACTCACCTAAGAAAGAGTAACACAAAATAGACGGCCACTCTTCCACTACCATGCTTACTTCAGCCACACTCAGCTTTGGTAATGCACACTGGCAAAAGATTTGACTGAGTAGCCTTGGCGTCCATCTGACCTGGTAGAGATAAGGCTTCTGGTGGGAAAGTATTCTACTTGGAGACTCAGGTACCTGATGGAGCAGAGAGAATGGTGTCTAACTAGACCAGGACTACCGTGATGTTCAGTGGAGTTACTATGACAGTTGGTCAGTTGGTTTCAGGCTTGATCCTAAATTCATGTGAGAAAATCCATACTGACTTCTCAGAAATACATGAGGATTACATTGCAGGAAGCAGATATTATCCACTCACAGGTGATGGGCAATAAGCCAATGAAATATGAGTATTAGAACTAATTAAATGTATTTGTATTTCCAGATTAATGCGATGTGGGAAATTTTGAGATAAATCTGTCACTATCTATCTACCCATACATCAATTTCAGATTATAGACTGGGCACACACTATCATAAACCTTGAGCCTGAGAACTCTGTGTTTTTTAGGTGGACAGTGTCTTTAAAGAATGGATACAGAGACTATCACTTACTGGTGTTAAAAAAGACAAAACTGGGATTCTTTCCCTTGTAACCCCAAATCATCTATCTCCCCTTTACCTCAAAGCCTGTACCAAAAAAAAAAGACCAGGATAAACAAAAACAAAACAATAAAAGAGTAAAATAGTCTTTGACCTCTGAGGAGAGAAAAATTAAAACACCTTATTTGGGTAAGTAATAAGACATATAAAAGAATAAGTCAAAAAGTATTGCTATAAAATTATAGCAAACTTTACTAAACACAAATATCAAAATATGAAGCTATTATTTCTTGCTATCCTCCACTTAGGTCTAGACACTTCTGAAAGAGGTGTTTCCATCTCTTTAATGCTTCCCCAAAGAATTCTGTGCTCTTTAATTTACACATCAAAAAAGCAGTTTTGACATCCTCAAAGGATCAATTATGTTATTTTTAAATGTTATTTTGGGGACTTGGTGTGGCGCTGTAGGATAATCATTGAGCTGCTTTTGGGAACAAAAAGAAGTCTTAAGGGGCAAGATCAGGGCTATAGGGTAGCCTTCACTACCTTCGAAGAAAGAGCAGGTATGCTTTCAAACTAAAAAACAATTTCTCAACTCCACTCTCTTGGCCTTTCCTCAGCAATGCAGTTTTCAGTTTTCTTAAGACTTCTTCATAATAAGCATCCATGATCAACCTGTGCCCTTTGAGAAACTCTACCAAGATTGTTGTTGTTAAGTACCGTCCAGTTGGTTCCAACTCATAGCAACCCTGCATAGGGTTTCCAAATAGGGGCTGGTGAGTTTGAACTGCTAACTTTGTGGCTCAAACTGACCTTGCAGTCACACACCTTAGCCCACAGCAGCACACTTAACCTTTTGGAAATCCCAAAAAAAGTTACCATAACTCTCTGAGATGGCCTCTCTGCCTTGAATTTAACTGGTCCAGTAGATAGCCTCAGAAGCACTGTTTTGAATGGACCTGTTGTTAAAGGCACTCTAACCAGGCTAAAAGAAGAGAATTACTGATAGGACTTGCTTTCAGTCAACCACTGATCACAGAAACATGTTCAAATATTTTGTTTGAAACAAACCCAAGCATGCATTAATGGTTGCCCTAATATTATGACATACTCATTATGTATATTAACAATATTTTGCAATGAGTCTCTGGGTGGCATAAATGGCTAAGCACTAACCTACTAACCAAGAGGCTGATTGTTTGAAATCACTCAGAGGTATCTTAGAAGGAAGGTCTGTCTGCCTATCTATTTACAAAAGATAAGTCGTTAAAAACACTATGAAACACAGTTCTACTCTGAAAAACATGGGGTTGTGTTTCCTAAGTGAAAAGCAATTCAAAGACAACTTGTATAATTTATAAAAGTTAGGAAATATGGTATCATAATATATCTGATTGAGTCCTGCTTAGCTACATCCAAAACCCTTTCAAGTATGTTAACATGGCACTTGCTGTTGTTGGTTCTGACTCATATATAGCAATCCTATATAGGGTTTCTGAGGAGCGGCTGGTAAACTTGAATCCTTGACTTTCAGTTCAACCGACCTTGTAGTCCAGTACTTAATCTACAGTGCAACACCAACTTTACACTTATTGTTATTGTTGTTGTTAAGTGCCATCAAGTCG
>NW_006408527.1:816801-827092 GCF_000296735.1 Chrysochloris asiatica | reverse complement strand
CTTAATAACTTTTTGCTTTCTTCATGTATGATGATCTTGATGTCATCCCACAACTCTTCTGGTCTTCTGTCTTTAGTGTTTAATGTACCAAATCTCTTCTTCAGATGGTTTTTTAAATTCAGGTGGGATATATTCAAGGTCATATTTTGGCTCTTGTAGACTGGTTTTCATTTTCCTCACCTTTAGTTTGAATTTGCATATTAGCAACAACTTTACACTTAGATTTAAATAATTTAAAATAATACCTGACATTAAGTTTTTACTGTTGTTGTTAAACCGATTCCAAATCAAAGCTATTGTATATAGGGTTTCCAATGAGCAGCTGGTGCGTTTGAAATACCAACCTAGTTGTTAGTAGTGTAATGCTAATCTTACAGTACTACACCAGGACTCCTGACATTAAGTAGAGTCCTAGTACAGCACTGTGAGTTAATGTGCTGGACTGCAAGGTCGATTTGAACAGCAAGTTCGGGGATTCAAGATTATCAGCCACTGCTCAGAAACGCTATACAGGGTCGCTATGAGTCGGAACCAACTCAATGGCACTTTACAACAACATATAAATATTTGTTACTTCAAGTAATAACATTAATAAAAATGAACCTGTCCTTATTTGTACAGTGATTTATATTTTCCTTGTTACATCAGTAGTTCTTAAGAGGTACAAATGTTTTGAACTTTACTGAGAACCTACAGGGAAGCGTGGTGGTTTGGGGAAATAAGCACTAGAATGTGAACCACAAGGTTGGCTGTTTGAGCCAACCAGCCACTCTGTGGGAGAAAGAAGAGGCTTTCTGCTCCTGCAAAGATTTATAGACTCAGAACCCCTATACAGGGTCACTACGAGTTGTAATCAACTTGATATTAAGAGATAGCACTTAATATCAACAACAAAGCTAACCTAGAAATTGGTAGTTTGAACCCACCCATTGTTTTCATGTAAGATAGGATTGGTGATGTACTACATTAAAATCACAGACCATAGAACCCTAAGGAGCAGTCCTGTTCTATAACATATGGGGGTGCTGGGATTCACAATCAACTCAAAGATAAACACAATATCTAAAAAAAACCAAAAAACCTAGGTCTTTAAAGAGAACTTTGAATGGAAGCTATGAGGAAGATTTTGCTTTTTTATTTTTTATTCATATCTACTAAATATAATTTTCTAGTTGAACTTCTACAACTCAGTTCTTAGAGTTTTAAGTGCTAGGATAAACAAGGGTTATACAAATTGAAAAGCATTATGAATGATTTTACTGATAAAACTGGTACTAAACATAGCTAGGGGTATTTTTGTTGCTTGTTTTCTTTTTTAAAAAAATGTACTTACTATTGTGGAAAGCTAAGACCCATTGCAAATATATTTATAGGCAACACAACTTTAAAACCACTGAATAGCGCTTTTGTGCAGGGAAAAAACAAAAACAACAACAACAAAGAAACTCCAGAATATAATAAACCAGCAAACCTGGGTGTGTGTTCAGAGTCCTGATTTGTATTGTTGTTGTTAGGTGCCATCGAGTCGGTACTGACTCATAGCAACCTTATGCACAGCACAACAAAACACTGCCAGATCCTGGGCCAACCTCAAAACTGTTGCAACGCTTGAGCCCACTGATGCTGCCACTTTGCCAATCCATCTCGCTGGGGGTCTTCCTCTTTTTCACTGATCCTCCAGCTTACCAAACTTCTCCAGCGACAGGCCCTCCTGACAACTTGTATAAACATTGGTAAGTCACTGAAAAATTATATGCTCTGTTTTCCTCATTTGTTAGAAAAACAAAACAAAAAGTATGCCATTCAGAGGGTAAAGCATTGAACTGCTAACTGATGTTGAAACCTACCAGCCACTATGAAGTAGATAGATGAAGAAACCAGCTTTCAGAAAGATTTATAATCTCAGAAATCCTAAGGAACAGTTACACTCTGTCCTACAGGGTGTTGCAAGTCAGAGTCAACTCAATGACAGTGGATTTATAATTACGCTGTTGTTGTTAAGTGTTTCTGAATCAGTTCCTGTATAGGATTTTGGAGAAGCAGCTGGTGGTTTTGAACTGCCGAACTTGGACCTTGTGTTTCACGCTCCAGTGCTTATCCTACAATGCCACACCTGGGGTTCATAGTTGTTGTGAAGTTAATACAAGGAAAATAGCTCTAAAAGCATTATATGCACTATATAGGTTGGTGTTAAGTGCCATCGAATCAGTTCTGACTCATAGTGACTCTGTATAGGGTTTCTGAGGAGTGACTTGTGGGTTTGAACCTTTGACCTGTGGTTAGCAGTTCAGTACTCACCCTACAGTTCCACAGCAGGACTCCAGATAGAATACTGTTCCCCCCAAAATTCTACTAAGAACCTCAGAATATGACCTTACTTGGGAACAGGGTTGTTGCAGGTATAATTAGTTAAATTAAAATGCAGCTTCCTGGATTAACAGGTGGTCCTTTAATCCAATATGACTGTATTAAGAAATGGTGAGGAGATATACAGAGACACTGGGAGAATGTTCTGTGACAATAGAAGCAAGCATTGGAGAAATGCCAAAAATGTCAACAACATCAGAAGCTAAGAGAACAACATGGAGCAAATTCTCCTTTGCTGTTGTTGTTAAGTGCCATCGAGTCAGTTCCGACTCATAGTGACCCTGTGTAAGGTTTACTAGGAGCGATTTGTGAATACTGAAGGCCGTTTTCCTAGGCTAAGAACAGAGGGCTTGTTCCTTAAATTCAGTCCTGGTGTGTGGTGCAGGATAATGCTCTGGGCAGCAAGGTCAGTTAGAACAGCATTGGCAAAACCTACTCTACGACACTTAACAACAACAACAACAACCCTGTGGTTCAAACTGACCTTTAGGATCAGTGCATCATCCCAAAACGCCATACTTCAGGGCATTCAAAAAGAGCAAAACTTTGCAGACACTTTGACACTGTGAGAAAACAAATTTGTATTATTTTAAGCCACCCAGTTTGTGATAATCTGTTACGGCAGCCCAACAAAATTAACAGATCAGGTGAAAGATAACAAGTTAAACCATTATCAAAAAGAGTAGAGGCTAATTGATTCTTTTTATTTAAACGTCACACCACTAATTAATAATCATAAATATTGGGTATGAGACACATTTTTAATGTTTGTTGTTGTCAAGTGCCATTGAGTCGGTTCCGACTCACAGCGATCCTATATACGGTCTCGGAGTAGCATCTGGTGAGCTTGAATCACGCACCTTGTGGTTCAAACTGACTCTACAGTCCAGCGCATTAACCCCCAGCGCTACACCAGAACTCAATCAGGTAATTATATCAAGCTCAGGCTACATTATTTTCAGCAAAATTAAAAATATAGTCAATGTCTTGTGAAAGGAATCATAATTATTTGGCTTACCATATACATTCAGAAATAGCTTTTAATCAATCTTTTAATTATTCACTTCATACATATTTATTGGGCATCTGTTATATACATCTACTATAAAGTTTATGTGCTGACATATAACTGAAAATAAGACATATCAAATATTTTCAGAAGTTTCTCTGGAATTACATATTGCTCTGGTTCATATTTTCTAAAACTCAGAGATGCCATGATTTATCTGATATAGCTAATTATTATATACCAATGATTCCAAACCACTTTAATTTATAGTGCTTCAGTAAATTACGATATAAAATGGTAAATTATTTTAAAAGAGTATTTGTGCAAGATTACAAATTATGGTATATTGCCTTTAATGGAGACAGAGCTACTTATAATAAAAATGAATTTAGGGAACAACTAAAATTTCACTGATTAATAACAAATTAGAATCAAGATGTTAGCAAGAAAATACTTATAGACACAAAATACAGGATAATGTATTAGCATTAGCACTTTACTACTGGCCCCAAACTCACTTTTTTAGATTCATCATTATATTATTCAATAAATCACTTATAAAACAAATAGAGTACTGATAAAATATAAATGCTTATACTACTATAACCATCTAAAAGAAATATACATAACTACATAATTTACTTTAGCTTTGACATATCTCAGTATCTTTATATTTGGAGTATTGCTCCATCATCACTGAAATTATAATGAATTATTTTTTTAGACCATTTATGATAACAATTTTTTAAAGTTTATTTTCTACATGGCAATCTGAATGTTTCCATAAAAGTTTTTGATTCATGTTTGATTAATGTTCATATGTATGAGCTAATTTTGCTTACAGCACAACTTTGAAAACTGTATTATTTATTGACAATGATAAAGTTGAATACAGCTATCATTAAAAGCAAAATAAGAGATTTTGAAAATGAAAACCAAACTTCTGTCTGTAGAAAATGTTTTTCAGATTACCAGTCCCGTAGTTGCTGTGTTTGAGAGATGTCTACTCAAAAGTTTGTTTGAACTCAGTTTACACTAAATGTGTGTAGCTTTATGTAAACCATTTATTTGATATATGTTTTAAAAACTGGCCTTAACTTGATAGGAATGATTCAGCTGAGGGGAAAATATTTTTAAATTATCTATATAGTCTTTTTCACACCGGAGTTCCTACCTAATAGAATTTATGAACTGTATCTTCTTGATTTTTGCATAATAGAGCCAGACAAGATGCAGAAATGACTTTGCAATCTCTTCACATGAAATAGAACTTCAAATATTTACATATTTTGTAGTATATCCCTAGGAAATGTTGGGTTTGTATACACTTCTACATAAGGAAAAGAAAAAAATAGAGAAGGTAATATAAGAATACTATCACTGCAAAATAGTTATTTAAAACTTGGGATGCATGTGATAAATTTCTCTAAACTCAATTGGAATTAGAAAATAAAAAAATTGGGGGGCCAAACTTTTTTTCTCCTCTGGTAGGTTTGAATGAGACCAGAATGTATCATATGTGAGCATAAGACAGAGCAAGCTGGATTCCTTTGTCTAGGTCTTGAGATGTTCACTCATACTTGTTAGAAGTTTCCCATTTCCTTTTTAAAAGTTATGCACTAAACTTGTGGTTGTGATTACATTGAATTTATTCATATAAATACTAAGAATGTTAAAAATACATGATCAATTTTTACCTACATTAGTATAATTAAATGAGTCATATTTGTATATTTGTAGTCATGGAATGGTACCACTCAGGGGCTCTGCACAAATTATGTTCATTTAAGCGTTGTCATAGACTAAGTAGTCATACAAAAAAATAAGAAGCAGATATCTACTCAATGTATGTCAAACATTGGAAAATATGTCACTCTTGTGACATTGACTAGCTTAGGTCTGGCTATCAGTTTCAAATAAATTACTCTCCATCTCTCAATCAGCCTGATATTCCAATAAATTTTCCACAAGATCTCTAGTTTTCACATGAATGGAAAAATTGATTCCTTCCTTTCTTCAGCCCAAGAACAATATTGTTCTACTATTTTTCATTTACTTTTCCAGGATTAAAGATGTAGCTCCTGTCCTCAAGGTGGTCACAATCTAGATAATGATAAAGACCACCATGCAAATCACTAATTTTAGTAGAATATACTCAATGATATGATAGGGGCACAAAAAGAAGACAATCATAAACAACACATGTCAATATGTACTAGGTCAATCCTTGATCAAATGCCATTACACTGAAATACAAGGTTCTGCCTGATTATAATACCCAAACAAGATACATGAATGCATAGATGAATGTAATAAATGAATGAATGAACAAATTATAAATTAGTTTTCTTAAAAAATATTTTCTTCCAGCGTCTTTAGGCTTTATTTCTAAGTAATCTTCAAAGGCCATCTACATAAACATTTCTTTCATTTTCACTACCTCAGGCACAATAGTGAGCAGTCATTACAAAGTAAATCTACTATTTCTGTGAGCACATTAAAAGGATATATCATTCTTTAATGTCCATAGTTAATTGAAACAGAATGGTACCAGGTCATGTATTAGGAGAGTCATAAAAACTCCAGTTTACATTAAATTCCAGTTTACATTCTTTACTGATTTTGAAGAAATGGTCTGTCTCCTATCAATACTATTCTCTGAAGACCTATAAATTCTACATTTTTCTCCTCAAATTATGAGTACATGAGACAGTTCCCATTTAAAATCAGTAGATTTGCTTTAAAATTTAAAAACTACAACTAACATTTGACTAAAAGACACTAATTGACATGTTGTCTTTAAGAATGCATTAATAATGTCATCAAGACATCAATGTTATATAATATTTTGATGACATTCAATACTATTAATAATTTAATACAATTTGCCATCATTATTTTACTTTCAACATCTAGTTGAGATTTTTGATTTGGGAATTAGAACATTAGGCAGAAATTATAATATCAAAATTCAAGTTCTATCTAGTCTTACGATTCTAAGCAAGTCAATTCAGTTTTGAGAATCTCTGTCTTCTTCTGCCAAATGGGAATAAAATTGCTTAAACCTTTAAAGACTCAAAAGGGCTATATGTGAAAACACTTTTAAAATACAAAATATCAAGGAAAATATCAGGAAATTGGTAAGTTCTTCAGGGTGAGAAAAAAATATTTCTGATTTTGTTTTTTCTTTCTAAGGATAATTTTTTTCTTACTCATAATGGTAAATATTTCCAGAATTGACTATAATACAAGCTGAAGAGTTTTAATGTCAAATTAAAAAAAGCAACCCATAAACCACAAATCATTGCAGTTTAGTCAATTCTGAGTCATAGAGACCTCACAGGACAAAGTACAACAGGCCCACAAGGTTTCCAAGACTCTAAATTTTTATGGCAGCAAACTGCCACAACTTTCTCCCATGGATCATCTGGTGAGTTTAAACTACTGAATGTTTCACTACTGCGGCACCAGGGTACCTTAACCCCACCACCACCACCACCACCATTAACAGGGTACTAAAATGTAGCACTGTGGGATAATGTGCTGAATTGTAAGATTGGTTTGAACCACAAGGTCAGTGGCTCAAACTCACAAGCCGCTCCTCAGAAATCCTATACAAGGTCACTATGAGTCAGAACTCACTTGATGGCACTTAACAACACCAACAACAAAATATACATGTAACAAAAACAGAAAAATAACTGAAATAAGGGCTTCAGTAGACGACAAACATCCATAAAGTATTACAAAATAGGACAGAAGGAATTCATCATTTTAAGTAATACATGGAAAATTGGGGGGATTAATTTGAAGGAAGTGAAAATGCACACAAAACCTGTATTGAAGGATTATAGTGAGTACAGTGATAATTAAGGTAGAAAAAACTAGAAACATTACAAATTTAGTATGGATTTAGTCAACATATTATGAAATATTACTTGAAAATAATATACAGCCATTTAATCATGATTTAGAAAATAATTTAGTGATTTGGTAATATGCTGACTATGTACTATAAAATGATAAAAGATTATAAAACACTAGGATCTCAGTTATATCCTACATCTGTATTAGCAAAAAAAAAAATCTGAAGATTATAAATGAAAAAACTACAGATTAATGAGAGATTATCTCTGGTAGGTAAAATTGTGAGCATTTTTTTTTTCTTGACATTATTTCCCAAATTTCCTTAATATTCCTATTACTCTGCTTTATAGTAATTTTATTTTAAAAGCATACCACTTGCCTCTTAGTTTGCCATACTATGGTGGCTTGTGTGTTGCTGTGATGCTGGAAGTAATGCCTCCAGTGTTTGAAATATCACCAGAGTCACCCATTGTGGACACATTTCAGCCGAGCCCAGATCAAGACAGATTAAGAAATAGGAGAGGTGGACCACTTCTGAAAGGTCCATCACTGAAAACAGGAAGAGCAGAGGAGTACTGTCTGATATAATTCCAGAAGGTGAGACTCACTGGTTGGAAGATACTTAAACTGGGGAAGAGTTGTGTCTTCAAAGTGAATTGACCTTAATGATGTGGTTTGTGCAAAACTTTTTAGACCTCATTTGATGATGTAGCACAACTTAAAATGAGAACAAACAGCTGCAAATATCCATTAATAATCCAAGTATGAAATGTATGCACTATGATTATAGGATAATTGAAAGTCGCCAAAAAAGAAATAGAACACATAAAACTGGATATCCTACACATTAATGAGCTGAAATGAACTAATAATGGCCACTTAAAAAAAACAATAATATTATGGCTTACTTTGCCAGGAACGACATATTGAAGAAGAATGGTTTAATATTAATTATCAAAAAGAACATTTCTAAATCTATCTTGAAGTACAAAGCTGTCTGTGATAATATAATATCCACGAACCTACAAGAAAAATCAGATAATATAACTAGTATTTAAATTTACGCACCAACCACTGAGTAAATGATAAAGAAATTGAAGAATTCTCTTAATTTCTTCAGTCTAAACTTGATCAAATATTCAATCAAGATACATTAATAATTAATGGTGACTGGAATGCAAAAATTTGAAAGAAAGAGGAATGATCAGTAGTTGGTAAATATGGACTTGGTGACAAGAAAAATTCTTGAATGATAGACTTTCATATAACCAATGATTTATTCATTACAAATAACTTTTCTCAACAAAACAAACAGTGAATATACATGTGCACCTCACCAGATGGAATACAGAGGAATCTAGCTGACTACATCTGTGGAAAGAGACCATGGAGAAACTCAACTTCATCAGTCAAAACAAGATGAGGGGCAGAATGTGGAACAGACTATAAGTTGTTCATATGCAAGTCCAGATTGAAATTGAAGAAAATCAATGCAAGTCCACAGGAGCCAAACTGTGACCTTGAATATATCCCACTTTAATTTATAGACTATCTCAAGAACAAATTTGACGCATTAGACACTAATGGCTGAAGACCAGAGGAGTTCTGGGACAATATCAAGAGCATTAAACATGAAGAAAGCAAAAGGTTATTGAAAAGACAGTTAAGAAAGAAATGACCAACATGGATGTCATAAGAGACTGAATCTTGCTCCTGAACATAAACAAGCTAAAGAAACTGGAAGAAATGATGAAGTTAAAGAGTTGAGAAGAAAATTTGAAAAGAGCTCAAGAAGAAAAAGTATTATAATGAAATGTGCAAACACCTAGAGTTAGAAAACTAAAAGGCATTAATACACTCAGCATTTCTCATACAGAAAGAGCTGGAAAAGAAATTAAAGTCTTAAGTTGCAATATTGAAGAATTCTATGAATAAAATATTGAACAACACAGAAAGTACCAAAAGAAGATGGAAAGAATGCAGTCACTGTACTAAAAAGAATTGGTCAATGTTCAACCATTTCAAGAGGTATTATATGATCAAGAACATGTGGTATTTAAGGAAGCGCTCCAAGCTGCACTGAAGTTACTGACAAAAACAAGACTCCAAGAATTTACAAATTGAAATCTTTCAACAAACTGGTAGTCTATGACAAGAAATTTGGAAGACAACTACCACACCAAATGACTGGATTAAAGTGCACATGAACCAAACCTTGGTACTTTCAATCACCTCATATGCATCTGAAAGTTGGATAATGAATAAAGAAGAACAAAGAAGAATCAAGAATTTGAATTATGGTGTTAGTGAAGAATACTGAAAGTACCATGGACTTCCAGAACAAACAAATCTGTTTTGGAAGAAGTATGAACGAACTGACCCTAAGAAGTAAGCATATATAGGATGTGTTGTCAGGAGGGACCAGTCGCTAGAGAAGGGCAGCATGCGTAAGAAAATAGAGGGTTAGCAAAACAGAGGAAGTCTTTCAAAGAGATGACTGACACAAAGGCAGCAGCAATGGGTTCAAATGTAACAATTTTGAGGATGGGGCAGAACTGGGCAGTATTTCCTTCTGTTGTGCATAAAATCACTATGAGTTGATGCCAACTCAATCAGATTTAAAAATAACAGCTAATTTTTTAATGGGTAATATTTATACATATGCCTGGTACAAAATTTAAATGATACAAAAGAACTTATGAGAAAATTAAGTCTCTTTCCACTTCTGTTTCCCAACCATTTATTTCTCTTCTAAGAGCTAGTAAGTTACTAAATTCTTATATATACTTCTGGAAACAGCCTACATAATACACAAGGAAATGTACAAATGTTTGGAGTCCTAGTGTGGTGCTGTGATTAATGCGCCAGACTGCAAAGACCTTTGAACTGTAAGGTCGGCAGTTCAAGCTCACCAGCCACTCCTTGGAAAGCTTATACAGGGTCGGTATTGGTCGGAACTGACTCAATGGCACGAAACAACAAACAACAACTCTGTACTTTTTTTCTTTTTTTTTAATTAACAGTATACTTTGAAGATATTACCTTATT
>NW_006408527.1:809573-816248 GCF_000296735.1 Chrysochloris asiatica | reverse complement strand
CACACACACATTGTTCTTGTTATAATTAAGAGCAGTTAAGTCAGTTCTGACTCACAGCAACTCTGTATAGGGTTTCTGAGGAAGAGTTGCTGGGTTTGAACTTACAACTTTGTGGTTCACAGTCCAGTGCTGATCCTACAGCACCACACCATGAGTCCTATTAGTTACTAGGTATTAAGGAGCCCAAGTGGTGCAGTATGTTAAGCATTGGGCTAATCACTGAAAGTTGATGGTTCAAACCCAACAACTACTCAGAGGGAACACATGAAAATAATCTGCTTACATAGGATTTACAGCCTCAGAAACTGTACAGCATAGTTCTATTTTGTCTTATAGGGTTTGTCCTATAATTTGTCAGGATACACACAGTCAAAAGACTTTGTAGTCAATACAGAACTGGTATTCACTGCTTCTGGAGTCCTGATGTAGTGCTGTAGGATAAGCACTGGATGGTGAGATTGGTTTAATCACGTCAGTAATTCAAACTCACCAACCACACCTCGGAAACCTTTTTGGTCTTTATAAGTCAGAACTGACTTGACTGCACTTAACAACAATTCTATGCTTTTAAGCCAAGATGCATCTGAAGTTAGCAATAATATCCCTCATTCCATATCCTCATCTGATTCTGGCTTGAACCATTAGCAGTTCCCTGACAATGTACTGTTACAGCTGTTTTTTTTTTCATTATCTTCAATAAAATTTTACATCTATTTGATAGTAATGATATTGTTTGATGATTTGCACATTCCATTTGGTCACTTCTGTGGAATGGGCACAAATATGGATCTGTTCCAACCAGTTGGCTGTGTATTTGTCTTCCAAATTTCTTGGCATAGATGAATGAGTGTTTCCAGTGTCCCATCAGCTTGTGGAAAGATTTCAATTTGTATTCCATCAATTCCTGAAGCCTTGTTCTTTACCAATGCCTTCGTAGCACCTCAGACCTCTTCCTTCAGTACTATTGGCTATTGATCTTATGCTACCACTTGAAACAGTTGAACATCAATCATTTCTTTTTGGTTCAATAATTCTGTGCATTTCTTCCATATATATATATATTTTTTTTTTTTTTTTTTTTTTGAAACTTGTGAATTGAGTGAAGGTTTACAGAGCAGATCATCAGTTTTACATTCAACAAATCATATACTTCGCTTCATTATATGGTTGCAATCCCCTCCACGCACCAGCAGTTAACAAACAGCATTTAACTCTGTTCACTACAACCATTGCATTCTTCCCTGTGTCTCCCATCATCCCCATCTTTCCTCTGCCAATCTCCCTCCAGTTCTATATTACCTGCCCTATCACTCATGTCAATGCGTGTCTACCCTGTAGAGCATGTATTTTTTAAAAAACAACAAAATAAAACATGGAGGGATATATAATAGTTTAAACAATCACAGGGCATATTTTGGAAGCCAGTCTCCTGGCCACTAGAATACAACCTTTCTTTTTCCATGAGTCTAGAGCCCTCAGTTGCTCAATCTCTCTAAGCTATTACCTCTGTCTCCATCTCTGGTGTTGCTATTTCTTTCATGCTCTTCTCTCTTTATGGTCCTAGGGTCCTCTGTTCTTGGCATGCAAGTTTAACTACTCTGCTGTTTTTGTTACACAACGTCTACCTTTACAGTTGTGATCATCACAATTACCTATAACTACTAACTATTGAATCAGTGAATCCAATCCCCACCTCCTTTCACCTGATCCATGTAGAGAAGAGGAAAACTATTCAGTGAAGATTCTGCCTTTCCCCGCAAGCTCTAAAACCCTCTTGAAAATTTGTAAGTTGGTTACTTCGTGCCTTTATAGCTCCCCTCGCACCCCCATTTTAGATAACCAATGTCTAAGTCGCCTGTCCCTATCAACCATGTATATAGAGGGGATAGGTTTGATCCTTGATGTGAAGACTCCTTCCTTTTGGTTGGTATTTTGAGCTACTATATCCATAAGTACACCAAGTTCATCAAATTATAGCAATTTATACTTGCTTCCTTTATCAGAATTCAACTCTAGTTATCAAAGCTAGGTCAAATGGGTACTATCTGCAAGTTTGGTCACAGTCCACTCTACTTTGAGGAGGCATATCTTCTCCAGTTGTATTTTGAGTGCCTGAGTTGTTCATCTTCCAGCACTATATCTGACAATATTCTGATACTATTCATAATGTTTCAATATTCAATATTCTGGTGCTATCTGACAGTGTTCCAATGCTATTTATAAGGTTTCTAGTGATTAACCATTCAGAAGTGATCTGCCTTTCTTCCTTCCTAGTCTGGCTTTACCTTAAAGCTCAGCTGAAACCTGTCCACCATGGGTGACCTTGCTTGTATTTAAATACCAGCAGGACAACTTCCAGCATCACAGTACCACACTAGCACTGGACTGCAAGGTTGGTTTAAACCACAAGATCAGCAATTCAAATTCATCAGTTGCTCCTCAGAAACCATATAGAGGGTCACTGTGAGGCAGAACTGACTCGACAGTACTTAACAACAACAACAGCTTCAACAAGCCAGAAAGCCAACTCTGATATCTCATTTCCAGAGATTGATGCCTGTAACAACTCATTTCTGCTTCCAGATTTCATGCTCGTTTATGAAAATAGTTGCAAACAATAGAATCAACTCCAAAACAGGACTGTTTTTGTTTTATTGAGTGCCATCAAGTTGGTTCCGACTCATAGTGATCCTGTATAGGGTTTTCAATAAACGGCTGATGAGCTTGAACCATTAACCTTGCAGTTCAAACCGACCTTGCAGTTCAGCGCACAGGGCCACAAAGAGCTGGGAAAGCAGGTTCAGATGGAAACCTTAGGCGGTCAGGTCAGTCAGGACACACAGTGCTATGTTGTTAACTATGGGCTAGTTATTGTTAGTGCTGCTCTGGGTTCTTTACAAGATTCAAAGGGTCTGTGAGTCTATTAGTTATTACATAGTACTTGTTTAACTACCCTGGTGTTCATGTGGTTTATCACACATACATTACTGCATGTGTATATGTGTGTGTGTGTGTGTGTGTGTGTGTGTGTGTGTGTATGCATACATTCATATTGAGTGGCAGTGCTTAAATTGCTTGGCTGCTAACTAAAAGTTCATCAGTTCAAACCCACCAGTTGTTCTACAACAGAAAGCTATAGCAGTCTGCCTCCATAAGGACTGCAGCATTGGAAACTCTGGCAGTTCTAGCACGTCCTATAGGGTCACTATGAGTCAAAATGAATGCAGTGTCAATGGATTTGGTTTCATATACGTATATGTGTTATGATCACAAAAATCAATAACTTGGAATAATCCACATACAATAAAGTACAGAATTTTACAAAATTGTTAGGATACGATTTAACACTCTTTTTGTTACTTTTATTAGTGCTATGTGGTACTGGAGGATCAGCACGGGACTTGAACCACAAGGTCGGTGGTTCAAAGTCATCAGCTTATCTTCAAAAACCACAAACAGGGTCACTATGAGCTGGAACTGACTCAATGGCACTTAACAACAACAATAACATGCAATAGCTAGATATAAACTAGCTGAAACAAAAAGTAAACAATTAACAAGACAAAACTTAGGGGATTTTATGAAGTCTGTTACTATCTTCAGCAATAAGTTTACTGCTCAGAAAATAGAAGATGAACTTTTTAAAACCCAGATGTTGAATAAACACAAATGAATAGAGATACAACACTTCAAGACTTCAAACATTAGTTACACAACTGATACCATAGGTGTACTGCATGGCTGACAGTACTAGAATAACTGGAAGGGTAACCTACTGCATAAAGTAAAAGTCTAAAGTTATCAGTGATGTTCCTTCAGTACAAAAAAGGTGGAAACAGATTCTAAAAACTGATTGATTATTTTACAAGTGAAGCCATAAACTCACAGATTTATGGATTTTAAAAATGGGATACATTTAATCAAGATAAAAAAGCTTCAAGTTTAAGAAAATACATAAACTTTCAGGGAAATTCTCAAAAGGAAAAGCAGAAGTAGATAGCAGAGTTGAATGATTTCCAAGAATAAAACACATTCACAAAAATTAATATGAAAATACTACTGAGGAATTGTTAACAGTATAACTCTGATATATATACACTTTTAACACATGAGCTGAATCTTCCAATTCCAAGAGCTGGCATTTAGGTGGTGCCATAGTTCACAATGATTATGTCAGGGGTTGTATCTTTTTTTTTTTCCTCTCTTCTAGTAAACAACATACTCTGCCTCTGCACCCCCGAATCTGGCCATATGATTCAAGGTGGGCAAATCAGATTCCATGGTGAGCATTTTTCAATGTGGAGCTAGTGGAGCAGTTGCTTCACTGTGAGCTCATGATTTCAGAGTTGCCAAAGATCACATTCCCCAGCCCGTGGAGCAAGTGTACATGCTATAGTAGCAAATGGTACCCACTGCACAGAGAAGCAACACCTAAACAGTTGGATTTCTGTAACTTGCAATGAATGAACAATGACTCAGGATTAAGGGATATATTTACTTGGCAAAACCAAGAAGGAATAAGAATCATTGCTTTTGAAACATTCACACTTTTGCCAAGGACAAAATCAAATGTATTCTAAAAGTCTTGTCTAAGTTAAGATAGTAATTAAATACCTAGGTGAACCCAACAACAACAAAAGGATCTTACTTTCCGTTTTATCTTTAAATCATTTGACTTAAAGGAACATATTTTTTAAATCTGTGATACAGGACAGGATGTTGTTTTGAAAATAATTTAGAGCAATATGAAGAAAAATTATTCCTTTAGGGAACTGAAGGATTCCTACAGACTTTCTAAAAATAACGACATAAATTGGTAAGAGAAAAATATGAAAAGTCATTCTGATATAACATCTACCTCTTATTCTTGTATATCAAATACAAGTAAATATCTCTAATTTCTGTGATGTCTGTGTAGTGTGTACTTCCTTATACCATTTGAAGCTTCAGAGGTTTTAATCCATCTCTCACTTAATTTTGAGAGAAAGGAAACCCCAGTAATCTGAGATTCCAAAATGTATCAATTGTGGCATTATCCTTTAGTTTCCTGAAATTCCTAAACACAATAGAAAGGGCAAAACTCTAGAGATTATCCAGATTTTTAAAATATAATATATAAAATGATGTCACTAGGCTTTTATCAAGTTCCCTAAAAATACAGTTTTAGGCTTAGTATTTGCAACAAGGTTAATGGAAATATCCACCAAGGGTAAGTACTTTAGCAGATGTGCCATCCGTAAATATTTAAACACTATTTAAAAGGATTTAAAATAAGCAGATTTTACTGAACACAGACTACTGCACAGAAATATAATGCAATAGAGCTGCTTACAAATAAGTATAATGCTTTCTAGTCTCTCACCCTCACTCTTTTGCCATCTGTATTGGTAAGCCCAATTAACTTCTTACTTGCATAAAGTTTTCTAACTCATGTTATCATGCATCCTTACATTTAATACCTATTATGACAACACAGCTGTATACACTCGATTTTGCTTATTTCAAAGTCATTTTATTTTTCATTCAATGATTTTCTATTGCCTTACATAAAGGTCAAATGTCTCAAAATACCATTAGCTTCTTAGATAATTTGACTCTAAGCATGCTTCTAAAGAGCCCAAGGGGTTCAATGGTCAAGAAGTTGGCTGCTAATCAAAAAGCTGGTGGTTGGTTCGGACCCTACTCAGAGAGACAGACATGCCTGAGATAGAGACAGAGACGATGATGTGGAGTGATGAAGCGGCACGGGACTTTGAAGCGGCGCAGGACTTTGGATGCAGAGAGGGAAAGGGACTGTGGGCCGAAAACTGGGTGAGGAGGGGGGAGAAGGGTAGGGGCGGATTTCTAGGATATACCCTTTGGTTGGTTGATGATGTATGGAGGGGATTGAAACCATGGCAATGAGATGATATATGATGGAATGAATGTAAAACTAAAGCTCTCTCATGTAAACTATCATATAATGCACAATAAAACATTAATTTTTTTTTATTTTTTTTTTAAGCTGGTAGTTGGACCTACCATCAGTTCCTCAGGAGACAGTGATTTGCTTCTGTAGACTACAGCCTAGACAACCCTGTGAGGCAGTTCTATTCTGTCAAAGGGATCAGAGTAGACTAGCTTGCCTCCAGCTACTCCCGACCATTTACCCAAAGTATACAGCCCTATTAAACTGTGCCTGATTTAATTTTCTTGAAATGTACACTCATCCACAAGTTTGTGTCTTTGAATATTTAGCCCTTGTCCTAGTTGTTGCTGTTACTGTTGTCAGGTGCCATTGAGTCATCACTGACTCATAGTGACCATATGCACAACAGAAGGAAACACTGCCCAGTCCTGAGCCAATCTCACCATCGTTGCTATGCTTAAGACTATTGCTGTTGCCACTGCGCAAATCTATCTCATTAGGGGGTCTTCCTCTATTTTGCTGACCCTCCACTTTAGCAAGCAGGGATGGATCCTTCCGGATAAGATGTTCAAAGTATGAGAGACAAAGTCTCACTATCTTTGCTTCTAATATGCGTTATGGTTGTACTTCTTTCAACACAGATTTTGTTTGCTCTTATGGAAGTCCATGGTATTTTTTTTTTTTAATGTTTTATTGTGAATTATATGATAGTTTACATGGGAGAACTTTAGTTTTACATTCATTCCATCATATATCATCTCATTGCC
>NW_006408527.1:778260-787746 GCF_000296735.1 Chrysochloris asiatica | reverse complement strand
TAGATAGGGATGGACAACTTAGACACTGACTACCTAAAATGAGGGGTGATAAAGGCACGAAGTGACTGGCATACAAGCTTTCGAGACAGAATTTAGTGTAAGAGTGTGTGAGGGTAGATAGAGTCCCCACTGAATAGTTTTCATCCTGTCTGGATGGGTCTCGTAAAAACAGATGGAGATAAGATTCTTATGATTCAATAGTGAGTAATTGTTATCATGACTAATTGCAACTGTCACAATTGTAAAGGTAGAAGTCTTGGAACAAATACATGGGAGTAGCTAATCTGACAGTCCAGAAACAGAGGACCCTAGAACCATCAAGGGAGAAGAGCACAAGTGGAATGCGGGACCCTATCCAGAGAAGCAGTGACGCCAGAGATGGAGGCAGAGATGGGGACATGGAGAGAGGGAGCAGCTGAGGACTCTAGATTCATGGAAAGAGAAGGACTAGAAGTTGGTGGCCAGGAGGTAGACTTGCGTAATGTGCCCTTTGGTCTTGTAAATTATTATATATGCCTGAGTGTTTAAAAAAGCTAAAATGAACAGAGAGTAATATTGGCAACTGATGGTTCATATAATCCAGCTCCTCAACAATTATTGTAGGAATTATGAAAAAAGTAATGACACAATTGCTACACCCAGTGCATTTACATTTTTGTTCTGAATCAAGATTCAACATTTTAAAATTAGTTTTATTGCAAGACAGAATGTATTTAAGTATAAATTGAGTAAAAAGTGGTATGGAAGGAAGATTATATAAATCAAAGGAAGACAAAGGAACTGAGGTAGGCTATCAAATACATATAAAGTTTTGATAGAAATAGATAGTACAAGAGGTATGGAGAATAATATAAATGATACTGGACAGGAAGATATGAGTAACGTGAATAACCTTATAAAACTCTAAAAGTAAAGACTTATCCCAAACCAAACCTACTGCTATCCAGTAGATTCTGACTAACAGAGACCCTGGATATTTTTCTTCATTTCTTTCTACTAGAGAAATGCTAAGTGTGTTCTCTCCTTTGGGGTTTCTAACTCCAAGTCTTTGCACATTTTGTTATAATTCTTGGCTTTCTCTTCTTGAGCTGCCCTTTGAAATGTTCTGTTCGGCTCTTTTGTTCCTCATTTCTTGCATTCACTCTACCTTCTCTATGCTCAAGAACAAGTTTCAAAGCCTCTTCTGACATCCATTTTGGTCTTTTGTCGTTTTAATGACCTTTTGCTTTCTTCTTCTATGATATTCTTGACGTCATGCCATAACTCTTTTAGTCTTCTGTCATTAGAATATAATACATCAAATATGCTTTAGAGGTAGTCTCTAAATTCAGATGGGATATATTCAAGGTTATATTTTGGCTTTCACGGATTTATTTTAGATTTCTTCAACATGTGCCTGAACTTGTATATGAGCAATTAATTCCACAGTCTTGTTTTGGATGATGATATTGAGGTTCTCCAATGACTCTTCCCACAGATGCAGTCAATTTGATTCTTGTTTCTTCCAAATGGTGAGGTTCACGTGTATAGTTGCCGTTCATGTTATTGAAAAAGGTATTTGCAATGAATAAGTTACTGTTCTTGCAAAATTTTATCATGCAGGCTCTAGGGTCATTTCTGTCACCAAAATCATGTTTTCCAAACACCAACTCTTACTCTTGCTTTTCAACTTTCACATTCTAATCACCAGTGATTTTCAATGCATCATGATTGCATGTTTGATCAATTTCAGATGGGAGAAGTTGGTAAAATTCTTAAATTATATCATCACTGGCATTAGTGTTTGGTGTGTAAATCTGAGTAATTTAAATTAACTGATCTTTTCATAGGCATATGGATATTATCCTATCACAGACGCACTGTACTCCAAGACAGATCTTGAAATGTCATTTGTGACAATACATGTGACCACCATTGATATTCAATTTGTCATTCCCAAGGTAGTACACCATATGATTGTCTGATTCAAAATGGCCAATACCAGTTCATTTCAGCTCTTTAATACCTAGCTTATCAATTTTATGTGTTTTTCACATAAATTTCATTTTTGACAACTTCTGATATTCCTAGATTCGTACTTTATACATTCTATGTTCTAATTATTAATGGATGATTTTAGTTCTTTCTTCTCGTTGTGAGTTGTGCCCCTCAGAAAATGAAGGTCCCCAAAACTTTGCTTCATCCACGTCATTAAGATCAACTCTAATGTGAGTAGGCAGCTCTTTCTCAATCATATTTGGAATGCCTTCCACCCTGAGAAGTTCATCATCAGCCACTATGTCAGACAATGTTCTACTGCTATTCACATCTCAGAAGTAGTCTGCCTCTCCTTCTTCCTAGTCTTCTTCGTCTGGAAGCTCTGTTGAAGCCTGTCCATCGTGGGTGACCCTGCTGGTATTTAAAATACTGGTGACAACATTTCCAGCATGACTGCAAACACACAAGCCATCACAACGCAACAAACTTATAAATGAGTTAGCAAGTCCCTAGACCTACCTATATAGTGGATTCAGGATATAGGGATAGGGATACAAAGGTTGGCATAACGGATAACAAGCTGGGCTGCCAGTCACAAGGCTAATAGTTTAAATCTACCATTCACTCTGCAGGAGAAAGATGAAGTTTTCAGTTTCTGTAAGAATTATCAGCCTCAGAATCCCTATAAAGATTGCTATGAGTTGGAACCGATTCAATGGCACAAAACTACCATTACCACTATATTCTTCATAAGAAGCTGGTCCCTAAAAACCTATATATAGTTTGCATCAATTTATAAGAAGCACAAAAATTGAAAAAGAAATAAATACTGTTAAAAGTAGGATAGTGTTCACCTTTGCCAGGAGATAAGACTTGAGGAAACAAAATGAAAGACTGTTCTGTTTTTTTCTTTTTTTATTTATTGGTGTTCTGGATCCATGTTGTTGTTAGATGCTATCGAGTGGGTTCCAACTCATAATAACTGTAGGCACAACAGAATGAAACACTACCCAGTCTATAGCATCCTCAAATCTTTGTTAAGCTTGAGCCCATTACTGCTGCAACTGTGCCAATCTGTCTTGTTGGGGGGTCTTCCTCTTTTTCACTGACCCTCCACTTTACCAAGCATAATGTCCTTCTTCAGGGATTGATCTCTCCTGATAATATGTCTGAAGTATGAGAGATGAAGTTTTGCCATCCTGGCTTCCAAGGAACATTCTGGCTGTGCATCTTTCAACATAGATTGGTTCGTTCTTCTGGTAGTTTGTGGTATTTTTAATATTCTTCTCCAGGACCATGATTCAAATGCATCAATTCTTCTACAGTCTTTCTTATTCATTGCCCTACTTCCACATGCATACGAAGATACTGAAACTACCATGGCTTGGGTCAAGTACATCTTAGTTCTCAAACTGACATCTATGCTCTTGAACATTTTAACTAAATCATGGGCAGCAGACTTGCCTAGTGTAATGTGTTGTTTGATTTCTTGACTACTGCTTCTGTGAGTTTTAGTAGTGAATCCAATGGAGTCTTTGACAACTTCAATCTTTTCTCCATTTATCATTATGTTATTATTGGTCAAGCAGTGATTATTTTTGTTTTCTTTAAATTGAAATGCAGCCCATACTACTCAAGACTGTAGTCTACTTCCATGGACATGTTCAATTTATAAAAACTCATCAAGATATGCACTTATGAAATGTTCATTTTCCTTCATGACTTATAATTTATTTAAAAGGTTAAAAAAAATAAAAATGATAGGTCCAAAAGTATTCACAATAACACAAAGTCTCTATTCATTTCTTTTTATTTTTTAAATTCAGAATTTAACCCAATTACTGTTCTAACTGGATGCTCTTTTCACTATTTCTTTGAAATCTCAATAAAGAGTTCATAGCACTTTCTTATGATTTAAAAGCATCATTTTGACAGGTCACATGAAATATCTGAACACAGGTCTCAAAACATAAATTTAAATTTGTTTTATTTCTTCACATGCTGGTACACTGTGTTGTTGCTGTGTGGAGCTGAGTCTCTTCCAAATCAGAGCAATCCTGTAGGAGAGAGTACAGCTCAACCATAGACTTTCCAAGGCAGTATAATCTTTATGGTAACCGACTGTTGCTGATGGGTTAGAACCACTGTCTTTTCAGCAAGCAGTGGAGCACTTAGCCACTGCACCATCAGAGAGGTCCTTTTTGGCACACTGTTATTGTTAACGTCATCGAGTTCACAGTGACCCTGTATAGGGTTTTCAAGGAGCAGCTGGTGGGTTTGAACCATCGAACATGGGGTTTGCAGTCCAGTATTTGCTTAACCTACAGTACCACATCAGAAAGAGTCTAAAAGTAAGACTGTTACTTTTGTGTGCTTATAGTTAACCAGGCCTGATATTTAAACATTCTGTACAGGTTATTTCATTTAATTTGACCTTTTGTTAGTAAGACAGTGTGGTTCTTTACAGTAGAGCATCCATTCTGTATTAACTAAAGACTCTGGCATCTGGCTAAGCCCTTAGCAATTTTTCTGGAGATTTTGGTCACAGAGTTAGTAGCTTAATAACTTGGTCTCTGAAGGCTCTAAGATTTAATTCATAGACTTTGTTTTTTTCTTTAAGGTTTCTTAGATTTTGTATAATGTGATGTATATGTTTATGATTTAATTCATAGACTTTGTTTTTTTCTTTAAGGTTTCTTAGATTTTGTATAATGTGATGTATATGTTTATGACATTCAAAGGGCACAAGATAAAACTAAGTTTGTAATTGAACTGTATGGTGACTCATGGATGAGCTCTCATTATCATACCTGAAAAACCTGCACACAATCTGCTTTATTACAACTCAGCCTATGGACTGGAATGTCAGCATGCTAACAGAATTCCCCTCACTGGTATCGTTTTATGTAAGAAGAGTGATTTTGATGGGTTGCATTTTAGTATTCCGAAATGTAAAATTAAAGAAAAGATCTATGTTAAAGTGAAGTTTTATTTTACCAACAATGAACTGATTGCAAACCATCAGTGAGAACAAATACAATTTAGTTAAAATTTGTGGAGAGTTGCTAGGGTTCCTTATAATGCTTGGCTAGAAGTGTCTAACCTTTAAATGTCTTTTATTATGCCGTTAGCAGTACAGCTTTTTCTCTAATACATTTCTCATCATAAGACTTAAGCATTTGGATGGTTCAAGATGAACATTTCTATTTTTTTGTTTATAAGTAGTTTGTTGTTGTTGTTGTTGTTGTTTTTTACCTTCACAAATTAGAAAATAAAGCAGTAGTTTTAGTACTTTTGGTTGGTTAGAGATATAGGCATTTATATCTTCTTCTCCCCTCCTATGCTCCTTTCCTTTCTCTATTCCTCACTCTTTTTGTTTCTTCTCCTACCCCTCCTTCACACTGACTCATTTACCTGATTCTCACATACCTATTTTCACATCTTAGTGCCTGGTCTTTGTATTAGAGACCCAAGTCTTGATGGAAGAATAGCGAAAAGAGATCTAAGGTGCTATAAATCAGCTACTCTTGTTCAACCATAAGACATATATAGGTTTATTAGATGATACACTCCAAAATATCCATGTGCTAAAACTTGATGCCATCTTTTTTTTTCCTATAAAGTCGCCATTAGTTATCCCCTCTCTTGAGTTTTAGTAGTTATAAACAGCAATGGTACACCACGGACACTTTATGTAGTAATAAGTACTATTCTGAGGCACCACCTTTCTTTCCTTACCAGGTAGCACAGTTCACATAAACCTTCTCGTCAAGTCTCCCAATTACCTTCATTCCTAAAAAGTTTGTGGGCTTCTCTGAAACATTTCACACACTTCTTAAAGATTGCCAGTTTCTGGTAGGGTGCTCATTTAAAATGAGAATGATCTGGTTGGCTACAGTTTGGATAGTCATCATCAATCAAAATGCTATCAGGCCTGAACTTTGCAATAATCCCAATATGCTGAGCAGTCTCACAAAGGGTTTTCTTCCTACCTATTTATGATCACACTGTATACACACATTTTAAATGGCCCACAATCACTCTGCTACTGATATCAATACAAGTCTTTCAATCTTTCAATAATGTTTTTAATCATAAGCTTTAAAGCACAATTGTTTTTACCTTGAAATTCTTAAAAATCTGTTACAGGACAGAAATAAGAGATTAATGGAGATCTTGCAAAAAAAGATAAATGGCACCACCAGAAGACCACAAAACTGGGGGGAAAATTAATTGAACCTATACTTTTGATAAATATTTATTTTTTGCAGAAGAAAAATGCATACTAGTTTAAGCTGTCATTATACTAACCTACATCCTATTTTTCATATTATTAGTAATACATAATGTGGTAGTTTATATTCAAAAATAAAACTAGAATGTATATACCTCATGTATTTATCCAGAAATACACCAAGGTTACTATGGTTACGAAAAATCCATTACCTTTGAATACAGAATGAAAAAGTTTGACTTAAAGTGTGTGCTATTTATTATAGCAAACATCAACAGCCTTTGGGAGGTTCTCTAACTGGATTCATTTTTCAGTGTCAGAACTGACCCACCATACTACTAGCTTATGGCCTATGCAAGGCAAAAAATTTGAACTGTATGCATTTTTAAATATATTTTGTACTAACTCAAGGTGCAGCAATGCCTTTGACTTTTAATGCTTCATATTTAAGAGAAAGAAGAAAAAAACTTAAACCACCTAGATGCTAAGTGGCTTCTGAATTGAAATGCATTGACTTATACCTGTATCAGCCATGGCAGCAAGATCTATGTGCTAAACATAAAGGAAAAATGTTGCTTCTATATGGAAACTTAAAAGGAAGCTATAAATAAATAGAGAAAAAAAATGTTGACAACTTGGATATTTAAGAGGGGCCAGTAAGACAAGTTATTAAGAAAGTTTTTGGATAGTAGAGAAGGTAAAATAATTTTTAAAAGTTTAAATCATTCAGGAGTTTTAAACCAGAAGAAACAGGATATGAAACATAGCTCTTGATGATTAAAACGTACTCTTTACCCCAACTAGATTTTTGCTCATCAAGACTGTTCTCTGGTAAATCAGAATAAAAAAATTTATAAATCACTAATAATCATAAGCCAATAGTAATCATATAGAAAAGCTAATAGTTAAAGATAAGCAAATAAAAACAAGATAATGCTTTCCATTTTAAAATTAAACAACATAGTATTTGTTCTTGATGAACCTTTCAGGAAAAAAATAACATATCAAATATTATGTACAAGTTCACCATCTGTGATTTAACATAAACTTTCCCCTCTAGGAATCTAGCAAACAAAAATTTATAAGCAATGAAATTTATCACAACGTTCTTTAAAATAGAGATATGTTACAAACTATCTTGGATTGTTCAAATAGTTGAAGCATTAAAGTATCTTCATAGAATGGAATATTTTAGATGTTTGGATATAATCATAATATAATAAGGAATGTAGAAAATTCAAAATTATACATAGATTGAAGCTTAATTATATTGAAATGGATAAAATACTAGAAGGAATTACAGCAGTGCTAAGAATTGCTACCTGGATGGTAAGACTATGAGGTAATGGTTGTTGGTAACTGTTGTGGAGTCAGTTCCAACTCATAACAACCTTGTACAGGGTTTCCGAGGAGTGGCCGGTATGCTTGAACTGCCTACCCTGTGGTTATCAGTCCAGTGCTTACGTTACAGCACCACACCAGTAGATATCTATAAATTTTAAGGGGTCTTAAATAAATAGATGTTACCTTTATTATTAAAATATCAATAATTTCCCAAATCTTCTTATGAAGAGACATTTTAATATTCTAGAGATTTATTTTAGTGGAATCTAGCAGTCGCTTCTCGGAAGCCCTATACAGGGTTGCTATGGGTCGGAACCGACTCGACAGCACTTAATAACAACAACAACAACAACAACAACAAGTATAGTGACTTGGGTCGTTAACCAAAAGGATAGCAATTCAAATCCACCAGCTGTTCCACAGGGGAAAAAAAAGAGGTTTTCTGCTCATACAAAGATAAGGTTATGTGCCGTGGAACAGCTGGTAGTTTCGAACTGCTGACCTTGAGGTTCGCAGCCTGATTTGTGACCACTACGCCACCAGAGCTCCTTACATAAAGATATACAGCCTCGGAAATCCTACGGAGGGTCGCTATGAGTCAGTATCATCTCCATGGCAGTGGGCTTTTTAATTTTTCGCTAATAAGAAAAGTATCAGCCCTCACGAAAAGAAGTTCCGCCCACAAACTGCACTGCAAAAAAAAGGGCTTTAGGTTGCAAATACAAATAATGTGTACCAGTCGCACCATGGTTCCAAAATGATGATGAAGGATGGCTTGGATTTAACCTGCCTGTAAATGCTAAACCTCCTCTCATTGGCTAAACAGTTCCCTCCATCTGCCTTCTCGCACCTCCCTTTAACATCAGTCTTCTCTGTGAGTCTAAGCAAACAGGCTAAATTTGAAGACGTAAATAAAATGCACTGGGATATATTACAAATATAAAATCTTTAAGATAAAAGAATCTTAAAAGTCATTTTCTACAACTTATCATACAATTAGAGAATTACTATGAGAGTGGGCTTTCAGCCAAGGTGAATAATAAAAGAAGCAACACTTGCTTTAGGGACTCTAAGGTTTGTATCCATACTCCTAATTGTCCTGGTGTAATGTTGTAGGAAAAGCAATGGATGGCAAAGTCGGTTTGAACCATAAGGTCCACAGTTCAAACTCACCAGCCGCTCCTCGGAAACCCTACCTATACGGTGTCGCTATGAGTCAGAACAGACTCCACAGCACTTAGCAACAAAATAAAGTGTATAAAATAATTCCTCACCTATCTCCTTTCAGAGATACTGTGAGTAAAAACCTTTTTAGAAAGCATGGCTTTGGGGGCTAGACTGACTTAGATTTGAATCAGTTCCAACTATCATTAACTAGAATTTCTTGACTTCTTAGGGCATCAGTTTTGCTATCTATAAAGTAATAATTATTATATATGTATACTTATACAGGGAATCCTGGTGTGGTGCTGTGGGTTAATGTGCCAGAGTACAAAGCCATTTGAACTGCAAGGTCGGCAGTTCAAGCTCACCAGCTTCTTCTCGGAAACCCTATACAGGGTCGCTATGGGTTGGAATCAACTCGATAGCACATACTTAACAACAACAACATACTTATACAAACATATGCAGTTGACCCTCAGTATCCAAAGGGATTCCAGGTCCCCCTCAGATACCAAAATTTATAGATGCTCAAATCCCTCATATAAAATAATGCCATGTTTGTACATAACCTACACATATCCTCCCATATATATCCTCCCATATACTTTGAATCATGTCTGGTGGTGGTGGTGGTAGGTGCCATAGAGTCGGTACTGATTCACAGCAACCCTATGTGCAACAGAATGAAACATTGTCTGGTCCCAATCTCACAATCATTACACTTAAGCCCATTTCTGCTTCACTGTGCCAATCCATCTCATTGGGGG
>NW_006408527.1:747794-778085 GCF_000296735.1 Chrysochloris asiatica | reverse complement strand
AGCACTTTGGCTGTACTTCTTCCAACACAGATATTTGTTCTTTTGACATTATATGGTACTTCCAATATTCTCCTCCAACACCATAACTCCAATGCATCTATTCTTCTATGGTCTTCCATATTCACTATCCAACTTTTGCATGCATATGAGGTTACTGAAAATGCCATGGCATGCATGGGTCAGGCACACCTTAGTCCTCAAACTGACCATCTTCACTCTTTAACACTTTAAAGAGATCGTATGCAGCAGATTTGTCCAATGCAATACATTGTTTGATTTCTTGACTGCTGCTTCCATGAGTGTTGATGGATGATCCGAGCAATCTTTTGAATCATGTCCAGATCACTTAAGATACCTGTTGTTTTTGTTATGTGCTGTAGAGTCAGTTCCGACTCATAGCGACCCTGTACAGGGTTTCTGAGGCTGTACATCTTTATGGGAGCAGAAAGGCTCATCTTTCTATAGAAGAACAGCTGGTAGTTTCGAACTGCTGACCTTAAGGTTCGCAGCCTGATTTGTAACCAGTATGCTACCAGAGCACTTTACACTCCTCATTCACCTTTAAGGGACTGCTTTGACCAAATAATTGCTTGTTTTTCTCTGAATATTTTCAATTCTCAATTAGTTGAATTCTTAAATAATGAACTTACAAATTCAGAGGGTCGATTATAGGTAGGGGTCTTAACAAAAAGTTCATTGGGATAAAGTCATTATATTTTGACTCTGTTTTTCCACAAACTTTTTGAAGCACATATATACATAGAGTTGCTGTTTTTTAGTGCCATCAAGTCGATTCTGACCCATAGCGACCCTGTATAGGGTTTCCAAGGAGTGACGGGTGAGATTGAACTGCCAACCTTGCAGTTCAAATTCACCAGCTGCTCCTCAGAAACCCTATACAGGGTTGCTATGGTTTAATATGGTTGCTACATGCCCTTAAATGACTCTGACTCATAGTAAACCTCATATAAAGGGTAGAATTGCCCCATAGGGTAATTCTAAACCTTGATCTCTATGGGAAAAGACTAGTCTTAAACCTGTAAGCACTCTGGGTAGGCTAGAATCTCCAACTTTGTTACCAGCTGAGCACTTAACTACAATGTCACCACCATATACATATACATATACATATACATATACATATACATATATATATATATATATGCATGTATGTAGCATTTATGTATACATATATCTAGAATGTTATGCATAATGTTAACACTAAGAAATGTTCAATTAGTAATAACTAAGATATATCATTGTCACGGTACCAAAAAGAAACGGTTAATATATTCAATCATTTCAATAGGTAGCACATGATCAAGAGCCAGTGACACTGAATGCAATGACAAAGAACAAGGAAAGGGAACTGACAGAAAAGAAAATTAAATCTCTCAACAAACTGAGGCAGTACTGGAGGCACTCACTCATCTATGCCATGAAATTTAAATGACAACTACCTGGCCAACTGATTGGAAGAGACCCATATTTGTGCCCATTCCAAAGAGAGATGAGGAAGTCATCAGACAATATCATTAAATGCAAGCAAAATTTTATTAAAGATAATTCAGAAATGACTGCAAAAGTACATTGGCAGGGAACTGCCAAAGATTCATGCCAGAATTCAGATGAGGACATGAAACAAGGAATATAATCGCTGACGTCATATGGAGCTTGGCTGAAAGCGGAGAATACCAGAAAGATGTTTACCAGTGCTTTGTTGGATATACAAAGGCTGTTGACTGTGTGGATTATGACAAGTTACAGTAACGTTGCAGAGAATGGGTATTTCAGAACTCTTAATTGTACTCAACAATTGTGCTCATGAGCAATCTGTACCGAGACCAAGAGGCTGTCATTTGAATAGAACATGGGCACACTGAATGATTTAAAATCTGGAAAGATGTACACCAGGGTTGTATTCTTTCACCACACTTATTCAATCTGTATGCTAAGTAAATAATTCGAGAAGCTGGATTATATGAAGAAGAACATGGCATCAAGATTGGAGGAGGACTCATTAACATACTGTGATATGCAGATGATACAACCTTGTTTGCTGAAAATGAAGAGGACTTAAAATACTTTCTGATGAAGATTAAAGTCAACAGCCATCAGTGTAGGTTATACCTCAGTGTAAGTAAAACAAACATCCTTACAACTGGACCAATAAATAACATCATGGTAAATGGAGAAAAGGCTGAAGCTGTCAAAGATTTCATTTTTCTTGCATTACTATCAACACTCAGGGAAGCAGCAGTCAAGAAGCCAAGCAACATATTGCACAAGACCTCTTTAAAGTACTTAACAACAACCATGTCAGTTTGAGGACAAAGGTGTGCCTGACCCAAGCCATAGTATTTTCCATAGCCTTATATGCATATGAACATTGGACAACTGATAATGAACATCTTAGAAGAATTGATGTATTTGAGTTATGTTGTTGGAGAAATGATTAAAAGTATCATGGAGTGCCAGAAGAACAAACAAATCTGTGTTGGAAGAAGTTCAGTCAGAATGCTCCTTAGAAGTCAGGAACCAGAAGTTCCAGGAACCAGAAAGGAATCATATTTCAGTCATATTGTGAGGCATGACCAGTCCCTGAATAAGGACAGTATGCTTGGTAAATTGGAGAGTCAGTGAAAAAGAGAAAGACCTCCACCAAGATGGATTGTCACAGTGGCAGCAGCAGTGGGCTCAAGTGTAGAAACACTGTGAGGTTGGTGGATGATTATATGGGCAGCACAGGATCACTATGAGTTGGAACTAACTTGATGGTGCCTAACAACAACAACAACAACATAATCTATAACTATGATTTAAATATTATTTTAATATGATAATTTCTGTTTAACTTGTTAATTTGTAAAAATGTGACTAGCTTTTCCCTATAAATTATTAATACTAAACAGAGCAGGATAATAACAAAGTCAGAAAATGATATATAACTCACTTTTGACTGGAGAAGAAGGCTATAACTAATTATTAGATGCTGTCATCGTTGTTGTAAGTGGTCAGAATGACCTTTTGTAGGGTTTCCCAGCAGTGGCTAGTGGGTTTGAATTAATGATCTTGTGGTACGCAACCCAGTGCTTATCCTAAATTTGTCCTGTTTAACCAACATGATTATTGTGGGATGTTAATGATATATTTTTTTAATTCCTTATGGGGTTTATTGGGTGAATGAAGAAAAGAGATTACCCTGTAATCTTTGGGGGGTAAAATTAATAAATTGTAGTGACCAAGGATTTCTAAAATTTGGAGCACAGAAAAACCACTTCGGATTTTTATTTGGAAATGCATTCTCCTGGGCACATTCCTACAGATTCTCATCTGTACTTTTAAACAAGAACATCTATCGATCTTGATGGACAAAGCACACACGCCATACTTGAGTAGAGAAGCACTGTCACGAACTAAAAACCCTCAAGGTCAGCAGTTCCCCAATCTGGTCCTTCATCTCCAGAATCACTTGGGAAAGCATTTTCAAAAATGAAGATGCTTTGTTTCCAACCCAGAGAAACGGTGCCAAATTTGTGAATACATGCTGAGGAATCTGGGTGTTTAAAATTGCATTCCTAATGATTCTGATGACTTGCTGGGCCAAGGTATAGTGATATACCCCATTGGAAAAGCATATCATTGCTAGGCAATTGCTGTGGGCTTTTACTTATTTTGTTTTTTCAACCAGACATCATTTAAAATTAGTTTTTACTCTCTGTTAAGGTAGCTTTTAGTATTTGCTTATCCAGATTTAGCTAACTACACTAGTGTTAAAGACTTTCAATCTATTTTTTTTTTCAATCTATTTTTGCAGCTTTGCTCAATTTGTAAACCAAACATTGTCCAAACAATATTTGAAGAACAGCCTTCCTCCCTAAAGTCAGCCATGCTTCTGCAATCCTTTTGATTAGATACCTCCCTGATTTCCTTTGTGTAATCCAATTTGTCAGCAAGGATTGATACTGTGCTCTGAACTCCACCTTAACTTTCCCAGTTTAGCTCCTCTTCATACTGACCAATATTGCAATCCCAACACATGTTATGTCTTGAACCATTGGGGAATGAGGGCAGCAGGATATAGTTGCTTATGAGAAGCCAAGAAAGCCAAATAGGAAACAGCTTATGGGGGATATTAGATATATTGCTTAAACATCTACATCACGACTGAAAATCTTTTAAGAACCTACTACCACTATAGTTAAGGAGCTCTGGTAGCGTAGTGGTTACAAATCGGGCTGCTATCCTCAGGGTTGGCAGTTCAAAACTACCAGCTGTTTTGTGGGAGAAAGAGGAGGCTTTCTACTTCTGTAAAGATTTACAGCCTCGGAAACCCTGTACAGGGTTGCTATGAGTTGGAACTGACTCCACGGCACATCACAACAACAACCACCACTATAGTTAGAGTAGAAGGTTGTAGACACCACTTAAATATTGCACTTTCTTTATGATATAGTATACCTAGGCATCTTGAGTACTGATCCATTACGATAACATTTTCCACAATCATTTCACATAATATAGTCACATGACACTGCTGGCAATTCAATCAAACAAAACACAGAATTTAGTAATTTTTTGTAGGAAGTATTAGAAATTGATGTGACTTCTCCCCTTTTGTCCTCCCCACATGGCACTTGTTCTGTTTCTGTGCAGTGTCACCTCATATAGCATTCTGCATATTTTGGATTATTCAAGGCACACAGTTCAGACCTACCATCAGAAGTCCCACTTCGCTGAGGACTATGTAACCATTCATTTATACACCTTGAAGGGAATTTAGTTTCTGTTTTCTGATTGCTATCTTTTTTTATTCTCTTTTCTTTATTGTATTTTCTTTCCTCATGATCCTCCTCTCCATCAGTTCCCCTTAAATATCTTCTTTTGTTGTTCACAGCAGACGCTTGACTTTACTCATTCAAATATTCAACACTGTATATTCTGTACCCATCTTGTGATCATGAACAAGCAAAATGATCATGTCCTTAGAAGCTCATGACTTAAGTAGGGCAAATTGGTCAGTAAGCAGCTTTCTTCAGTACAACGGAAAACACTAAAAAGTTGGGAGGAGGGCAAGTAGGTATTCTGTGAGAACTCAGGAGGTAGGAGGATAGAATTCATCCTTACAGAGTCAAGAGAAGTCTGCTTAAAGGAAATGTCTGTGTTGGACCTTAAAGATACTTTGCTGTCAAATTAATTCCTACTCATGGTGATCGCATGTGTGTCAAACTGCTACATAGGATTTTCAATGGTTCAGTTTTCAGAAGTAGATCACCAGACCTTTCTTCCAAGTGCCTCGGGGTAACTCGGACCTCCAACCTTTAATTAGCAGTTAAGCGTTTTAAGCCTTTGCAGCACCCAGGATCCATGCTGAACCTAAAAGTTGTGATTTCCCATTATGTGCTATAATGTATTTTGGTCCTTCAGAACTCCTTCATGTATTGGTGGTGGTGGTTATGTGCCGCGGAGTCAGTTCCTATCCATAGCAACCCTGTGTGGGGTTTCCAAGGCTGTACATCTTTACAGGAGCAGAAAGCCTCATCTTTCTCCTGCAGAACAGCTGGTAGTTTCGAACTGCTGACCTTGTGGTTCATGGCCCAATTCGTAACGACTATGCTACCAGAGCTCCTTCTTTCATGTATTAAGTATTGATAATTGTGTGAAGTTTATTCCATGGAGCATTTTCATTTTTTTTCTGAAATAATACTTCTGTGATCTATAAAAGTTTAAAATAATGCTCCTGTCAGCCCTGTGTACCGATGGGGTGGGAGTGATCCTCACTGTAAAGATTTGTTCCCTGTTTTGAGCTACTACATCCATAAGTATGAAGTCCTGGTGTGGCGCTGTGGGTTAATGCACCAGACAGCAAAGCCATTTGAACTGCAATTTCGACGGTTCAAGCTCACCAGCTACTCCTCAGAAACCTTATACAGGGTTGCTCTCGGTCGGAATTGACTCGACGGCACTTAACACCACCACCTCCATAAGTATAGGTAAAGTTCATCAAATTGTAGCAGGTGACTCTTTTCTTTTTTTCCTCTTCTATCTTCTTCTAGTATAGTGCTGATCATCCAAGCCATAGAAGCCAGGTCAAGTGGGTATTATCATGAAGTATGAGTGTTTTTGTGCCTCTCCCCTCACTTCATATCAGCTGGACACATCATTCTGTGCTCTAGATGTCTGTGGCCATGTCACTGCCTCTGGGCCCAGTAGTCCCCAGGTCTTGCCATTCTGCTGGCCATCCAGGTCTCCACCTGGGTTCACAGGAGTCTATTGAATGGGGTCGGGTTTAGCTTCCATGCTCACTGCTGTTTTTCCCCCTCTTCCCCTCATTGGTGACCCACATGGTCACCAGCCAGACCACCTACCTGCTTGTGTATTCCCCCCCGAGTCTCAGTCTTGGAAGGGGATTTGCTCTAAGGGAGAGATCAATATACTGTTTAATTTATAATGTGAATTCTGCATTTCACTGGAAATAATAATTATAGTTTCTGTGTATTAAATGCTAATAATGTGTTGCCTGCTCACGCAGCCCTGTAGAATAAGCATTAGACTTGTAACCATATATCAGAAGTTCAAACCCACCAGCCTATCTTGGAAAGTCTATACAGGGTTGCTATGTGTTTATACCAGCTTGATGGCACACAAGAGTAACTGCAACAATAAGTGTTAGATGTCTTACATATGGCTCTAATCTTCTATAAATAAGTTCTGAAAATAAGAGTTATTCCTATCACTCCTTTTCCTCATTTATAAAATGGGGGTAACAATAATATCTGTTTCACTGAATATACATTACAGAATTCTTTGCAACCTTGGTGAGTAAATATCAAATTAGTAGATTTGTCCTTTTAAGATTCTCAGACTAGAAAAGAGACAAAAAATATAAGCCCTGAAAATGAGATTGGATGAAGACTATATAACTATACTCAAAAATCTTAAAACTACATCTGTATGTGTCCTCATGAAGCTGTGAGCACCAAGAAAGAGGAGGGACAGAGTCTGGCCGGTTCCATGTTATAACCTTATACCTGGCATTAATGTGAATTAGTGAATGTATAAATAATTAATCCTATCTCTGACTCTAGCTTGTTGTGACCTTTCATAAGGAAGTTATTATCTCTTTGCCTCCATTCTTTCATCAATCAATTTTGATTAATACTACCTAACCTAATAGTCAATTATAGTATATGAAAGTAACATAAAATACATAAACACTCCAAGTACTTTACAAATGAGAACATTATGCAGACACCAGTTAACATACATAATGTACACCTCTCTATTTGTTTTTCAACAATTTATGTGGTTTTATTTTAATGTCTAAAAAAAACCAAAAAAAAAACCACTGTCCTAGTCAAGTGCACTCATAGCAACCCTACAGGGTGGAGCTGAAGGGCTCTATAGGGTTTCCAGAGCTGTACATCTGTATGAGAGCTGACTGCCTCATCCTTCTCCAGCAGAGCAACTAGTGGATTTGAACCATCAGCCTTTTGGTTAGTAGCCTAATGCTTAGCCAACAACACTATCAGAGCTTCCTATTTCAGTGTATAGTCCTAGTGGCATCAAAGGATAAACCCTGGGCTGCTAACCACAATGCCAGTAGTTCAAATCCACCTGCGACTCCATGGAAGAAAGATGACATGTTCTTCCCTTTTAGGGTGGCTATGAGTCAGAATTGACTGTATAGCAGTGGATTTGGTTTTGGTTTAGTTACACTTTATAATATGATCTGGATTTACATAATACATACTTTACCAAAGAGTCAAATATTCAGATTATATGGAGTCACACTTTTGAGTACTAAGATTAGTCCACATGGTTGAGGCTAAGTCCATGCAAAATTCATTGCCACTGAGTCAATTCCAAAAACTCACTGAAGCTGAGTCCATTCTGATTCAGTGACTCTACAGGAGAGAGAACTGTCCCCATTAGAGTTCCAAGGTTTAAAATCTTTATGGGAGCAGAGCAACTGCTGGGTTTGAACTACGGAACTTTCAGTTAGCAGTTGAACACTTTTATCACTGTGCCACCAAGCCTCCTTATGCATTTTGTTGTTGTTAAGTGTTGTTGAGTCGGTTCTGACTCATAGAGACCCTGTGTATACAGTTTCCAAAGAGCAGCTGGTGGGTTTGAACTGCCAACCTGTTGGTTCATAGTCCACTGCTGATCCTACAGCACCACACCAGGATTCTTCCATAGGCATGGGACATTTGCGATGACTTCTTTGAGTCAACCAGGATCTGTGATAATGGCTGAACCCTTTACTGACCCCCCGTTTCAAGCCTGCGGTCATTTAGAGTTTGCATTATATACTCAGAGTCCTGATGTGGGTCTGTAGGATAAGTGCAGGAATGCAAGGTCAGTTTGAACCACAAAGTAGAAGGTTCAAACTCACTGGTTGCTCCTTGGAAACCGTATACAGGGTCGCTAGAAGTGGGAATTGACTCAACGGCTCTACACAACAGCTCTCTCTGCTTCATATATTTCTAAGGTCAACTCTAGACCTGGGTAAGAAATTATTAATGGAAACATTTGGGTAAGAAGTGGTGGAATCTACAGTAGAGAAAATACAGTGAGACAGCCTCGATGGAGGGAGCAGGAAGATACCATGATCCCTGCACTATTTTTTCAAGCTTTGGACTGCACCATAAATCTGATGTGACCATAAAGATCATGGAACTGAACTGAAGTGATTTAACAGGAGATGAAAATAAATTACCCAATTTCAGAAATCAAATTTTCAGATATTAAATGTAGAAATCTTACCTGTGACTGTGTAGTTCTCCCATTGCCTGAACAGATCAGCATTCCATCCATGTATAAAGAGTACTGAGTTATAATGGCATTTACTTGTTTGGGTGGTTTCCCGAAGACTAACAAAGATTTGGGAAGAGATCTGGCTCCTGGTGGGTGAACCTCTTGTGGAGCTGTGGGGGTTGGGAGGAATATTTATAGAATCTAATTCTAGTTTACTTTTCTAATTCAAACTTTTCAGACCCAAACCAATAAATCATAGAATAAACCTGAAATCCCTAGCATGAAAATGCTCCTGATATGTGGGCAGCTTGTCAGTAATTGCTTTAGGAACAGTGCTAAATAACTGTCCTGAATTTATGAGAATTTGCATCAATGATGGATGGGAAGTACTTACAATAGTTCAGTTGATTGATGTTTGTATTACTTCATCAAAAGTATTATTAACCTATAACGTCTATGTTGAGCTGTGCCTAGCAAAGCAAATTAAGCATATAGAGTCCCTGTCCTCAAGAAGCTTTAAATCCAAGAAGCGAAACATTGGTGAGTATGGTTCATAAAACCCATTGTCTTATGTTTAATTCTGACACACAGAACTCAACCTGAACATAAGGTTTCTAAAACTATAATCTTTACAGAAGTATACCATCCCATGTTTCCCCCAGGTAATGGTTGGTTGGCTTAAACCACCAACCTTTTGTTTAGCAGTCAAGTTACAGCTCCTACAGTTCATAATACTTGCTGTTGTTAATGGTGTTAAGTGTTGCCAAGTTGTCAAGTTCCAACTCATAGCAACCCTGTGTAGGATGTCCAAGAAGTGGCTGGTGGGTTTGAACCACAGATCTTGTGGTTAGCAGTGCTTATTTTACAGCTCCATGCCAGACTCAGTAATAGATAAATTTTTTCAAATCCCAAATATTGTTGTTGTTGTTGTTAGGTGCCCTCGAGTTCATACTGATTCACAGAGACCATACACACAACAGAAGGAAACACAGCCCAGTCCTCTGCCAACCTCACAACCATTTCTATGCTCTAGCTTGTTGCTGTTACCACTGTGCCAACCCATCTCATTAGAAGTCTTCCTCTTTTTTGCTGACCTTCCACTTTATCAAGCACATCCTTCTCCAGGTACTACTGCTCCTTCCTAATAATATGTCCAAAGTGTGAGAGACAAAGCCTGGCCATCCTAGCTTCTAAAGAATATTTTAGATGTATTTTTGCCAACATAAATTTGTTTGTTCTTTTGGAAGTCCATGGTACTCTCCACATTCTCCTCCAACACTATAAAACTCAAATGCATCAATTCTTCTATGGTCTTTATTCACTATCTCTCTGTCTTCTAAATTTCTTGACATAGATGAGTGAGTGCCTCCAGTGCTTCATCAGCTTTGTTGAAAGATTCCCATTTGAATTCCATCAACTCCTAGAGCCTTGTTCATAGCACCTTGGACGTCTTCCTTCAGTATGATTGCCTATTGATCATACGGTACCTCTTGAAGTAGCTGAACATTGACCATTTCTTTTTATTAGAGTGACTCTGTGTATTACTTTCATCTTCTTTCTGTATTTATATGTGGGATTTATATATGAGACTAGAAGATTAGAAGGAATACATCTTCTAATCCCATATATAAATATAGAAATAGCCAGGAAATACAAAATCAATTTAACAAGTTACATATAAAAGCTGAAGTCTTGGTGTGGCACTGTGGGTTAATGCACTAGACTGCAAAGTCGGTTTGAACCACAGGGTTGGTAGTTTAAGTTCACCAGCTGCTCCTTGGAAACCCTTTACAGGGTTGCTATGGTTCGGAGTTTACTGGACGGCACTTAACAGGAGCTGCAAATACAAAAGCTAGGAGTCCTGGTGTGGCACTGTGAGTTAATGTGCTAGAATGTAAAGTTGGTTTGATCTTCAAGGTTGGCAGTTCAATCTTGCCAGCCACTCCTCGGAAACCACATACAAGGTCGGTATGGGTCAAAACCAACTCAGCAGCACTTAACAACAACAATACAAAAGGTGGAGTCCTAGTGTGGTGCTGCAGATTAATGCACTGGACTGCAAGGTAGGGTTGAACTGCAAGGTTCAAGCTCAAGTTCACTAGCCTCTCCTCAGAAACCCAACATAGGGTTGCTATGTGTCTGAACTGACTCAATGGCACTTTATAACAACAACAATATAAAAGCTAATTGTATGTAAGTTAAAATAAAATCTGTTCATTTTTTTCAGTGGCCAATGAATTGGAGTCATAGGAACTAAAAGCTTTTGAAAATTGAAAATAATACACTGCTTTTGGGATTGTAAAATGGTACAAGCACTGTGTAAAATGATATGGAATTCCATAAAATGTTAGGAATTAGAGAGACAATATGATACAGCAATCCTACTACTTACTAGGTATATATCCTAGAGAAACAACCATGATATGAATCGATATCTAAAAGATGAGTAGATAAGCAGAATATGCTATATATACACAATGGAATACTGTTGTTATTAAGTTGTTGTTGTTCTTGTTGCTACGTGCCGTGAAGTTGGTTCTGACTCACAGCGACCCTGCACAGAGGCTACAAATCTTTACGGCAGCAGAAAGCTTCATCTTTCTCCCGTGGAACAGCTGGTAGTTTCGAACTGCCGACCTTGAGGTTCTCAGCCCGATTCATAACCACTATGCTAGCAGAGCTCCTTATTAAATTGTTAAGTGCCATCAGTTCAGTTGTGAATCACAGCAACCCTGCATACAGTTTCTGAGGAGCATCTGGTGGGTTTGAATCATCAACCTTTCAGTTAGCAGTCTAGTGCGTGTCTTATAGTAACGCATCTGGACCCCAATGGAATACTATACAACATTACAAAATTATGATTAATCCTTAAAACATCCCATAACATGGATGAACCTAGAAAACAATCATAAAAAGGGGAAATATTGTATATCCATTTACAAAAAGACAAGAAAGTTTGACAGTTACCAATGATGGGAGGGGAAGAATCAATAACTAGATATTTGCTGTTATTCACTGCCGTCAAGTTGATTCCAATTCACAGCAATCCTATATAGGGTTTCCGAGGAGTTGCTGGTGGGTTTGACTGCTGACCTTGTGATTCAAACCAACCTTGCAGTCCAGTGCATATCCTACAGTGCCACACCAGGACTCCAAATAGATAGCAGATATGCATTAACTTGGATGAAAGGGAAGGCAATGCACAAGAAAGAAACGAGTGACCAACACAACTGGACTCAGGCAAAGGAAGACACTGGGAGATAAACAAGAATAACAGGGAACAGTGGTAAATACTATTACATAAATACTCTTACAATAATATTAATAAGAAAAATAATTTATGAATGAATACATAGGTAAATATATAAGCTGAACAGGTGTGGGATAGTGTATGAGAGTACAACTATGAACACATATTGGTTTGTTGGACAGAAGATATTCATTCATACTTGCATATTTGTATGTGCTGCAGATATATCCATGTATGAAGGGACTTCAAAAGTTCATGGAAAAACTCCATTTTTTTTTTTCAGACATACATGGGTTTATTCCAAATAAAATGTGTTTAAACATGTCCCAGAAAACTACAGACACGTTCTCTCAGTAATACATTTGTTTTACTCTCATTGTTTGCTGTTGGGTGCAACTGAGTTGGCTTCAACTCATAGTGATCCTATGCACAACAGAACAAAATACTGTCAGGTCCAGTGCTAACCTCATAATCATTGTTATGCTTGAAACCAATGTTGCTGCCACCGTGCCAATCCATTTCATTGGGGGGGGGGGGGTCTCCATTATCTTTTAATTCTATTTTTCCACTAACTTTTTGAAACCTCTTCATGTAGAATAAACAGGGGGTTAGGTTGTGAAAACTTCTTAGCCGTAAACAAACATCTTGAGGGTTGAAACACTAGGCTTGAGGGCTGAGGACCATAGTCTCAGGAGACATCTCAATCAACTTGCATAACATAGTCCATAAAGACAGCATTCTATGTCCTACTTTGATGAACAGTGATTGGGGTCATAAAAGCTTGTGATAGGCCATCTAAGATACAAATATTGGTCTCTTCCCATCTGAAGCAAAAAAAAAGTAAAAAAAATCAAAGACTCAAGGAAACAATTAGTTCAAAGGACTAATGGACCACAGGAACCCCAGCCTCCACTTGTTTTAGACTAGAGGAACTAGATTGTGCCTAGTTACCAAAGACCACTGATCTGACCAGGATACAACAGAAGGTCTTCCTAGTCAAATTGGAAGAAGAATATAGAAAAAAATTCAAAATCATAAAAAATTATCAGAATGACTGGTTTGGTAAAACTGGTAGAACCCTTGAGATCATATGATGGTCCTTAAGACACACCTAGACGTCACTTTCCCACCAAACAGTAGACAGACCTATAAAGTGAACAACGATACCCATGAAGAACATGCTTCTCAGAAAATCCACCACATGAGCCCAAAAGGGCAGCATGTGCCCTAAGACAAAGTTCATAAGGCAGAAAGATACAGGAAACAAGAATGGCTAGAAATGGGGAAACCAAGGAGGAAGTGGTAAGGGTGCCATTACACTCAAGGGATTAATACTAATGTTACAAAACAAAACAAATACATGTATCAATTGTTGAATGGGATACTAAAACAAACAAACAAAACAACACACGTATTTATAAACATTTTGTCATTTGGAAAATCATACATTTGTTGTTAGCTGCTGTGAAGACTATTCAAACCCAGCAACCCCATGGGTACAGAGGAGAATTGTTCATTAGGATTTTCCAAGGCTGTGATCTTTCAGATGTAAGTTGCCAGGCCTATCTATTGAGGTATCTCCGGGTGAGTTCCAACCACCAATCTTTAGGGCGGCAGCCAAGCACTTTACTGTTTGCAATACCCAGGGACTCCAAATTAAGACTGTTGTTGTGTTGTTAAATGCTGTTGAATTGGTTCTGACCCATAGCGACCCTGTATAGGTTTTCTGAGGAGTGACTGGTGAGCTTGAACTGCTGACCCTGCAGTTCAAATAGCTTTGCAGTCTGGCGTATGAACCCACAGCACCACACCAGGACTCCAAATTAAGAATAACTTCCTGAAAAAGCTACAAGTTTGTGAATTTCTTAAATAATGAAAAGAAAATAGTGAACAAGCCTAAAAGGGATCACTCTGGGGCATAGCAGTGAAAAGCTCTTCTCGTTGTCTGCCGGCAAGTCTATTCCAACTCATAGTAGCCCTAAGTGACAGAGTTGTTGTTAAGTGCCATCGAGTCAGTTCCGACTCATGGTGATTCTGTAGAGGGTTTTCACAGTGCGGTTGGTGGGTTTGAACCACATTTAACAGGAGGTAGTGGATGCTTGGAAAATAATGAGAGACATGGAACAATTTGACCAATTTTGAGACTGATGAAATTACTTGTATAAAGATATGATGACCATGAACACCAACAGTTGTTACAACACGTGGAAGAGAGTGCTTTTGTCAGTAATTTAGGTGCGGAGAATATTGAGAGAAAATGCTGAGGCAGATCACTGTTCGCAGAATTCAGATGAGGAAAGTTTGCTTTGGTAAGGTGCAAAGCGTGTAGAAGAAAGTCTCACAAGAAGGCTTTTAGGAAATCACATGGCCCATGCCTTCCTTGCTCCTGTGTATTGTCTGTGTGTTTGACACTTGTTAAAAGATTTAAAAGAAGGAGCAGGAGAAGAACAGGGAGAAAGAAAAGAGAATGGATAGATACTGGGAAAAAGAAAAAGTGGAACAATCTGACTCTTTTGTCCTAAAGATCAAGCTTTTAAATCTCCTCAGTAACTTTACAACTAGACAGCATAAGAAGTACGTAATTCCTCTCCTTCACGAGAGGCAAACATTAAGTAACAATGCTTCCAATGCCTTGAGAGCTGTTAGTTCTTGAAATGATGCGTGCTGATGCTTGAGCAAAGCTTTTGCTTTGGAGTGCTAAAATATTTCCTCTTTCTCACTGCCTTTCTAACATAGGTTTTCTAAAACATAAATTTATGCAAACAGTTTGTTAAGTTTCAAGTACAACAAAAAGTGAGACGTAAGTCAGAAGGAAACGAGCAGCGATTAATAAATGCCTCAATTGGCATTTGGAGGTTCCATCACACTGAAATAATTGTTGCCTGTGCTGATGTTTAGCAGTTAAAAGATACCATGGAAATCAACCGTTTGATTCTCAATTTCATACTGTGCCATACAATCAATTCTTTTTAGTCAGACTGTCTCTAGATTTACTTCTGAGCCATAGTAAAATGAGGAAGCTTTCATTAATCTTTCAGATGCTTCATATTAATGACAAGGCTCTTGCATGAACAATGTAACAGCAATTAAAAAGCCCATTAATCTGCATTACAGCTATTAAAGATGCATGTCATTAAAGGGTATGGAGTTTGATTCATTTTCGCACCCCCCCAAAAAATGGAGCAATTATGGCCTGGCAATGCACTTTGTCATCAAATTAGGTTGGGGTTTTGCAGCAAATGGCCTTGCAGCATTTAGCTCTTCTCCTATTTTATTATTCATGACTGAAATGTGGAAGTCAAGACCTTTGAAATTACTTTACCTTCTTGTGGAGTAGAGATGTTCAATGCATGTGAGCTCTCAGTGCAGCCAGCCAAAGTGCAGGCAGTTAGGGTCACTGCATAGTTTTTGAAGGGTAGCAAGCCTGTCAATATGCCTATAATAAGAGAAAATAAAAGAGGTTTACATGTTTATGGTAAGTGGCTGTAGAGAATATGGTATGTATGTGTACATATGACACAGAGAGAGACACATAGAGAGGTAGTGACCAAGAGATATAAAATGAAAATATATGCCTCTTTAGTTCATTTCCTGCCTGAGTACTAAGAGAAACATGGGGTGACTAGGGAGAAACAACTGTGAGACCCACATACTGTTAAGAAAAATTTTTTTTCCAAATGCATTGTTAAGAGCATTGGTGCCCCGAGATCTCCATACCCCACTACCCAAATGGAGATCTATAGACATACAGTTTGTGAAATACACTGCAGTATAGCTTCCTCTTAGATAGGACACATGTTAGTCCATTTCAGTATCCTAGAACTCCAACAGAAACAAAGCTATTCAATTTTATCTAATCTAGCATTTTTTTTCAATCTGATTTGACTAGGGAGTCCTTTTTATGTGGCATCTATTAACTCACATTAGGAAATGCTACTCCAAAGAGTGGCTTCATTATGTTAACTGTAGGGTTCACATATACTAAGTATTTGTTTGTGTTGCAGTTAACAAATATGCAAATTCACAGGGTTGAACAATTAGCAAATTAGATAATTACGCTTTTGTAGTTCTACTTGCAAAATTATTAGTTTATTTAATTAAGACACCTGTCTTGAACAGAAGCATTACATATGAAAGTGTGGAATTAACCTGGCTCAGTGGTGGATATATGAGACTTATTTAGTAATTAAATGTACCTGTAGAAATGGAAACACATTTTGTTTACTGGTTTTCATAATCAAGGCAAAAGCTCTTTATTTAGATAATCATGTGAATTAAAGAAGCATCAAAAATATAACTTGTACATTTCCTTATCACTGTGGAAGTTTTTCAGAACTATCTTTAATCCTAACCACACAGATTGTCATCATTCTTATAAAAAGGTGACCCCTCCCAGGGCATCCTTTTATTGGTTAAGCCTTCCATAGCCTAGTGAATGTTGTTTTAAGATGCCAACATCGGTGACCACTTGCATCATTCAAGCACAAACCTTAGTATACATGGTTCCCGCAACAAAAGAAAACTTTAAAGATTAAAAGAGCAAAAAGCAAGGAAACAAGCAAAGACCATAAGCCATTGTTTACTATGGCACCTCCCATGTCCCTTCTGTCCCTAGTTAAGGCAACAAATCTTCACACCAGCAGCCCCCCCCCCCCGGGACTCTCTATCATGATTCTGCATGAAAATATCCATCCCCTTGGCACCACCATCTCAGGTCTTGGCCAAAGAAGAGAGTCAGCCAGTGCACTAATTTGTATACATGTGTGAACTTCTTATGCCAAATTCAGAGCTCTAATTTCAAAACCCACTTCTATCATAATCTTTCATTCTTGCCACTATACTTGCCATTTCCTCTTGAATCCTCCAGAGCGTCACCCACATTTTGAGCTCATTACCACCAAATGCCATTAAAGAAACCTTACATTACCACATCTACATCCTCATACTTTTTCAGTTCAATTTCAATCATTTAAATGGTTTTTTTAAGAAGCAGATTGTGGCAAAGAAGACTAATGTGTGAGCCAGACTGCCTGGGACTCAAATGCCAATTCTGCTTCTGACTGGCCGTGTGGACTCAGGAAAGTTGTTCAGAATTGCATGCATTAATTTCCTCATGTGAAGCGTGGTGGCTCCATATGCTAACCACTGGACTGCAAACCACAAAATCTGTGGTTCGAGCCCACCAGCTACTATGCATAAGGGAGATAAGACTTTCTGCTCTCTCAAAGATTTAAAGCCTTGGAAACTATATACAAGGTCTCTATGAGTCAGAACCAACTCAGTGGCTTAACAACTTAACAACAACATCATCTTTAAGAAGTAGAGCATTAAACAAAATCTTGATAAACAGAAAAATCTTAAAGTTGTTAACAACTTCATTCTATTTGAATCAACATGTTTGTCTATGCAAACAGCAGTCAGGAAATCAAACAAATCAAACAACCTATTGCAATGGGCAAATCTGCTGCAAAAGACTACTTTAAAATTCTGAAAAGCAAAATTGTCACTTTGATGACTAACATACTCTTGACACAAGCCATGGTATATTCAGTGTGGCACTATGGGCTAATGTGCTGGACCGCAATATCAGTTTGAACCTCAAGGTTGGCGGTTCAAGCTCACCAGCCACTTCTCAGAAACACTGTCCAGGGTCGCTATGTGTTGGAACCAACTCGACAGCACTTAACAACAGCAACAACAAACACAAAAGAAAACTATTCAATGAAAAAGGAATACAGAAGGAGAATTGGTGCATTTGATTTGTTGTATTTGGGAAGGATACTAAATATACTATGGTCTTTCAAATGAACAAACAAATCAGTCTTAAAAGAAATACAACCAGAACGCTCCTTTTAGAAACAAGGATGGCAAGACTTTAGCTTCCTTACTTTGGACAAGGTGACAGGAAAGACCACTCTCTAGAAAAGAAAATCATGTTTGGTAAAGTAGAGGGTCAGCAAAATCACAGGAAAAGCTCAGTGACACTGACTGGACCAATAGTCTGGATTCACACATACCAATGATCATGAAGAAGGCAATGTTTTGTTCAGTCAGAAATAAAATCACCCTGAGTCACAGCTTACTCAAAAACAGTGAACAATATTTTAAGGAGAGGTTTCAGAGCCCCCATCCCTAATAAACCACTGAAGGATAACATAGCACTTACCTCAAGGGGTTATTATCAATATAAATAAGTTCAGGGAGCTATATAAGTAAAGAGCTTGAGCACAGTGCTGTTCTTGCTATCTTATTACTACAACCTGGTTTCTGTCTCGGTATAAAAAAAAAAATATATATATATATATATATTTATTATTTCTTAAAGATCACTGTGAACCCTTAAATACCAAATCCAGTAACCCTTCCTTACTCTTTCTCTTCCTGTATTTGTTGGACTTTGACATGCCTTAGCTTCCTTCTCTGCTGCTGAATTTTTCTGAGTTCCTCTCCTTAACTGCTGGTAACTCCTTTCTTTCTTTAGCCTAGTCATCTTCCTCTCGAAATCCCTTAAATAGTTTTACTTCACAACTTGTGTTCTCAAGTTTCTTTCTTCTTATCAAGGCTTTGAACTGGTTGGAAACAGTTTAGTCATGTCCATGGAAACAAGAGCAGCATACATGTTGCATAGCAACCAAATCTCTAGTGTGTCATATTTTGACTAAAGTAGCAAACTGGCAGTGGTACCCTGCTCAAACATGGCAGGTCACTTCGCAACTCTGCATATGATGTATTTAGTTACTACGCGACACATACATTGCCCTTGTATCCCTCAGTCATAGCTGAAATGTTTTGAAGCCCTATTTTTTTTCCCAAAACACTTGCCTTTGCTACGCTCAATAAGTTTCATTTCTCAATTATCACATTTATATCTACCAAGCTCACATCTCAGGTTCTGTTTTTCTATCCCCACCTGGATGTCCCACTGGCATTTCACAGCAACCATGCTCCAAGGCAGACTCAGCATTCTAAAGCAGCCACTAAGTTCTCTCTTCACATTTCTCTTCATGCCACCACCACAATCCCACCATTGTAGGCTCAAAACAAGTGTCATAATGAAATATGTTTTAGTCATAATAGCCTTAGAAAATCTGTGGAAATTCCTATTGCCATGCTGGAATCTATTGTAAGAGACATGTCTGAATGAGAAGTATAATGCTATACAAACAACAAATGTATCCAACCTCAAAGAACAAAACTTTAAATTTTACAGCAAGCAAGAAAATCATGTTGGGATGTAAACTGAGTTTTCTTTGTTCAATAACTCAATCTATAAAGCTCTGGTAGCGTAGTGGTTACGAATCGGGCTGCGAACCTTAAGGTCAGCAGTTCGAAACTACCAGCCGCTCCGCGGGAGAAAGATGAGGCTTTCTACTCCCGTAAAGATTTACACCCTCGGAAACCCTGTACAGGGTCGCTATGGGTCGGAACCGACTCGACGGCACTTAACAACAACAACAACATAAAGCATATATGAAATCATTGCCTCTTGTTTATGGTTATGATTTATCTGTGGCATAGGAATATTATTTCCAAAAAGACACAGAGTGAACACCCAAACTTGCAGATAGTACTCATTTGACCTAGCCTCAATGGCCTGATGATCAGAATTTGACTAGAGGAAGATCAAAAAAACAATTTTTGATAAAGGGAATAAGGGAAGATAAATTGCTGTAATTTGATTAACTTGACCTCTGTTCATGGAGATAGTAACTCAAAATGCCAAGAGAGAGGAAAGGAGTCTTCACATCAAGTATCAATGCTATCCCCTTTGTATACAGGGTAGCTAGGGACAGGCAACTTAGACATTGGCTACCTAAAATGAGGGGGTGATAAAGGCACGAAGTGACTGGCTTACAAGTTATCAAGAGGGAGTTTAGTTTAAGAGTGTGTGGGGGAAGATAGAGTCCCCATGAATAGTTTTCATCTTGTCTGGACGAGTCTGGTGAAAAGAGATGGGGATAAGATTCTTATGATTCAATAGTGAGTAATTGTTAGCATGACTAATTGCAACTGTCAAAAATGTAAAGGTATAAGTTTTGTAACAAAAAAGGGGGGGAGTAATTAATCAGAAACAGAGGACCCTAGGACCATCAAAGGAGAAAAGCAGGAGCGGAATGCAGAACCCTATCCAGAGAAGCAGTGACACCAGAGATAGAGGCAGAAATGAGGAGATTGAGAGAGGGAGCAGCTAAAGACTCTGGATTATGGAAAGAGAGGGACTAGATGCTGGTGGCCAGAAGGCAGGCTTGCAGAATGTGGCCTTTGGTTGTTTAAATTATTCTATATTCCTAAGTAATTTTGTGTATATCTCCCCTTCCCCACCCCAACACAAAAAGAGAGAAAAATGAGGGAATGGACGCATATACTGTTGAATTATGATGCACGGAGGAGATTGTAATCACTGCAATGAAATGATGGTGTAAAGCCAATGTTCTCCCATGTAAACTATCACTCAGTTCACAATTTAAAAAAAAAGAAAAAAGGCAGAGTTTGTTTCGAGTTTGATACTCTGAAATTAAGAATAAAATGAAATTAAGAAAATACCACATACCCCCATATGATATCATTAAGAAACAAAATAAATACAGTTCTTTTGCAAATTTGCAAGCTGGCCAAACAAAGTACTTTATCCTGAGACATAATTTCTTAGCAAATCATAACAAATTAAGTTGGGACTACAATTGTAACATTAACTTCTCAGGAAAGGTATTAATATGTACACTTTAAGAAGGATCACTTTAAGAAGTAAGTTTACATTGACTAAATGAGTCTTAGTGTTTTATTTAAACTGTCATGTCTTCACCAAAGGAGTTAATTTATGAATACCTTGAAATTGCTTTGCTGTTTTCACCCTTTAATTCTCAAAAATCATTTATTAAATAAATACATTTTTTAAAAGGTAATGTTCTTTTTAGTAAACTCGCTTTCTTCAGCTTTGTGCAGTGGTAAATAAGTTTGCCAAATTGTATTTCATAGAAAAATACTGAGATTCTTAAAGAAAGATGCTGGGCAGAAACTAGATCAACTTTCAGGTCATTTATCAAAATGTTCACACTTCCCATTTTAAGGCAGGTGAAACAATAAATACTGAGAAATGAGAACTGCAAGAGAGAGAGCAGGGGGGAAAAAGGGGGAAAACATGGATGTTTTGGTTCTTGCCAGCTTTGAATCCAGGTGGAAAGTTCTGGATAGTCTGTAAATCTTCACACACACACAAAATGCTATATCTTTTAAGACTGGGATGGCTACCCTTTTCTATTTCCCTGAGAGACCTCAATCAAAATGTTGTGTTTCAGAGACAAAGATTGTCAAACTATCTGAATAATATTCTCTAAACACTGGCCACTCAAGGTATTATCTACTTCAGCAAGAAGCACAGCGCAACATTTCAACATGTTCTATTCTTTGGTCAGGTAATGATAAAAGGGTAGCGGAAGGGAATGTACAACCAAAAGGACTTCATTAAATTGGAAAAGTGTTACAATCATGTTATTTTCTCTTAGAGCATGTGATTTATTTCCTTTGACTTCCAGTATACAGAATTTTGCAGGATGGATTAAAGTTGATGCTTAGAACAAGGAAGAATGACCCAGTGAATGCCCTAAGTGTCACTCACACTTACATTCCACAGGCAGGAGTGGGATGGTGATAATAGTACTATGATTCTATGTCACCATGTAAGAAACGCTGTTGATACCCAGTATAATGCCTTGGTTCCTCTTGGTAACTGGCGGGCCGGTATAAATCCTGATAGGTCTCTGGAGGGAGAACTGGGGCAGACTGCCTTATCCTGTATGAGGTCACCAATGAGTTATCATGAGTATTTACCAACAAGTGCTCAAGAAATTAAATCTGTACTCATTTTAGTGAGAGTGATGCTTTATTATTTGATTTTCTCAAAATAGGGTGCCAAACCCAGGAGACACACTGTGCACCCGTTTTACAAGTGTTCTTAATTTCCTAGCTCACAAGTCCCTCCCCTAGTTCCTCACTGACTGAGTACTATGGGTGAACAGTCTCCCCAAATACCACCTATATCTCCTTTTGATAGTTGCATTCTTATTTTAAAGTTTCACCTCCTCAAACAAGTTCCCCTCCTTCCTCCCCTAATTTATCCTGTTTACACCGGGCTGCGAACCTTAAGGTCAGTGGTTCGAAACTACCAGCCGCTCCGCGGGAGAAAGATGAGGCTTTCTACTCCCGTAAGGATTTACACCCTCGGAAACCCTATACAGGGTCGCTATGGGTCGGCTCCGACTCGAAGGCACTTAACAACAACAACAACACATACCTATTGCTGTATTAGACAACAATCTGTGCCTCGGTAAGTTAGCAACTTCTTGGACCCTTTGTTTCCTTACTCCTGAAGATGGACCACCTTGAGAATTATTTTATCATTTTTTCTTCTACATGCCTCTGGAGAAGGTGCTATAGAATAAGGCTGGTCTGCACAATACCTTTAATCTAAGAAAGTATTAGAGTTAGCAGAACCCTAATGAGAACAAAAATACAGTTATACATAAAACAAGGAGCTCTGGTAGCATAGTGGTTACGAATCGGGCTGCTAACCTCAAGGTTGGCAGTTCGAAACTACCAGCCGTTCCGCAGAAGAAAGATGAGGCTTTCTGCTCCCATAAAGATTTACAGCCTCGGAAACCCTATACAGGGTCGCTATAAGTCAGAACTGACTCCACGGTACTTAACAACAACAATACATAAAACAGAAAGACTACATACTCGCCAAGTGGACACGGGCATTTATACAATCTAAAATCTTTAGTATATGACAATAAACAAAAATCAAACCTAGGGCAATGAGGTCCATTCCTATGCATGTCAACCCTGTATAGGGTTTCCAAGGCTGTAAATCTTTGCATGAACAGAAAGTCTTACCTCTCCCTTGGAATGGCTGGTGGATTTGAACCACCAGGTATATAGTTAATTAAAGGGTTCTGAGTCACTATGAGTCAGAATTGACTAGTCAGCAGTGGGATTTTTGTTGATGTTGTTTAGATGGCACAACCATTATGTGCTCAATTGTTACGTAAAAGCTTTTCACCTACCAGTGACTCTTCATGAGAAAAGATCTCATCATCTGCTCCCTGTTGTTGCTTAGTACCATTCAGTGAGTTCTGACTCACAGCAAACCAATATAGGGTTTCTGAGGCTGTACATCTGTGCAGGGGTAGAAAGCCTCATCATTCTCCAGCAGGATGCCTGATGTGTTCAAACCGCCAACTTAGTGGTTCCCAGTCCAGTACTTATCCTACAGAACTACCACCGCTATGATTACTATGTAGTAGCTCTGCTCTGTCATATAGGGTCACTATGAGTCAGACTGGACAAGATGGCATGCAATACTGATATTTAATTAAATACTTAACATTTAATTAAAGACAAAGAAAAATGCTAGTATTTGAAAATATATTTTAGTATAAAATAAAAAATACTGGTGAATATAGAGCATTATAGATTGATTAAGGAAGCTCAGGATGAAAATGTGGTATGGATTCTGTCTCTATTTAAAAAAAAAAAAAACACTAGTAAGAGAAAATGGGACTTCCGTTGTTGTTAGTTGACATCTAATCAACTTCAGCTCATGGAAACCCATGTGTGCAGAACAGAACATTGCATAGGGTTTTCAGAAGGCCTGTATCTCAAGGTGCTTCTGGATGAATATGAGCCACCAACTTTTGGACTAGTATTTGAGTGCTGAACAATTGTGCTTCTCCCCTGTCAGACACTTGGGTTTTTTATAATAAAGTAAGTGCATCTGACAGTAAGAAGTTTGAAAGGCTGCAGTGGCTATGCATCTCCTTCTTTGAGAGACTTCAAGGAGAAGCCTTTTCTCCTTTGATTTATTTTTGAGTGTCCCTACCACAGGCAGACCAGATGACCTCCTTGTCTACCCCACAACTCTGTGAAATCAGAAAATGGTCACCATGTTAGGAAGCCTGTTGGTCCCTTTTGATAATGGAAGAGGTGAGCTGAGAAAACATTCAATAAGCATAAAGTAGGCATTATTGATGTCTTAAAAGTGTTAGCAGCCCACGAAACACAAGAGTGTTGGTATCTGTACTGAAATCATTGGCATCAGCAGGACCAGAACTCTCACTGCTAAGCGATAATGCATTTTGCATTAATGCTTAACATTGAGAAATTCTGACATGCCACACCAAGGGAGTTGAAAGTAAAGTATGTATATCCCTTTTGAAGTACAGCCCTGTGGGCCTCAGTGGCTATGTAGAAAGCCCAGATTGAAAGACTTTAAGGGAAGAAAGTACATCTTGGTAAAATGTTTAGGAGCCTTACTGCACATGACATACAGTCTCTAGGCATTGATTTCTACCTTGCAGAAAGTTAGATCCTTATCCTAGAAAAGCTTGCAATTTAAGTCTCTCACAGTGATTCTGGGGCCTATCGTCTTTATTTTCCCAATTTTCCAGCAACCAGAATAATGGTCTACCAAAAGCTGGTCACATAATGATTGGCTATGCATGGGGACTTTTCATCCTCTTTGCTTCACTTAGGATCTCCCTCACTTGTAAGAGAACCCCACTCCTACCCCACCCCTTCCAGGAATCAACCACAGAAACAAGACTTTGTTTCTGATAGATTATTATCTCCAGTACTTTTTTTCCTTTGCTCTAACCTAAAGTTTCAAAGGAGCTGAAAAGAAATATTCATAATTGGAGGCAGCCAGACCACCTAAGAGACAATCATTGTGGAGTTAACACCAGCTGTGCATGCTTTTGTGTCTCTAATAGGACTCAGTATGCTGAGAAGCTGTAAAACAACAGAGAATGAGCTTCTTTTGACGTGGTAATTTTATGATTAACTCCTCTGACTAAATTCAGACAAGTATAAATGTTCTGCCTGGGATGTAGTAGCCTGAGACAAAAAAGGCATTCCTTTTAAAACTAAATGCATTTTTTGAGAAGCAATAAAGGATACCGCTCCTATTTACATACTTCAGCAGGCTCCTCCCTTGCCCCCACCCCCACCCCCCACCCAGCTGCCAGCCTAGGTGTTTGGCCGACTTCCACCGTAATCTGTTCTCCTTCATTATGTTAATCTGTGGGCGGAAAGATTTCTGTCATCTTCGAATCGCTTGTACAGCAATGGTAAACACCTTGGCCTGTCTGTAATTGGGCAGGTGTCTGCATTGATGTCACCCAGCTTTTAATTCAATTAAAGAACTGGCTGCTCTGCTCTCATTACCTACTCATTTCCGTTGCACTTTTCGTCTGGTGGTGAAATCTACACACAGCAATTGCCCACCCAGAATCCAAAGTCAGCAGTCCCATCACAAAGATCACGCACACTATTTTAAATGGGCTCTGGAAATCCAACAGTATTTTTATGTTAGCAAAGACATTAGAAATAATATGGAATATATGTTGTCTCTCTTTGTTCTTTGCTTTACATTCTATATTCTCTAAATGGTGTCTTCTACCTACTGGCCAGTAATTAGGGGCTGGCCGTCACAGCAAACAGAAAGGCTGTTTCTAGCTTCCACTCCCCTGGGCTTTCCTTCATCTCAAGAGAACTCATCAGAGCACAATACTCTTATTTATTTGCTGGCATTTCACATTTGGATCAAGGAAGTGAAGGTGGGCAAGAGCGAGGCATTTATTAAGAGGACCATCTGGTGAGGGAAACTGCACAGGCTGAGCAGCTACTACGACCTGGATTGAGAATGGAAGGATCCACATTTATATATACATATATATATATATATAAGCCAGGCAGGTGCACGGGAGCAGAAGAGAAGGAAGAAGCATTTTGGAGCTCAGAATTTGATTGCAGGGTTGATAGATTCTAATTTTTAAGTATACATCCCAAAACAAGATTTGAGTTGCAAACAAATCCAGAGGATGAATTAAAGAGAGGAAATCAATCTAACATGCCATGCTTTCCGCACACTTAGAGCAACCTCTGAAAGTAAATTAAAGTTCTAACACAGACATTTTGACACAGTGACCCCATGAAACTGAATAATGACATTTGTTAAATATGGATGAAAATTGAACGGTCTAACAGAGATCTGGAAAGACACCCAGGGCGCTTCTCCTTTTGCTCTTAATAGTTTAGGACAGTGAGATATGTTGTTGCTGTGGTAGAATTTTGGGGTAACAATTTTTCTAAAATAAATGAAGAATCTCTCATATGTATAAAATGATGGTTAATTTTTATTTTAACAAAAAGGTAAAACAATAAACACACTCACCTCAAACCTAAGGTAATTTTATAGAAAGTTTCAAATTAATTCTATCCCTTTAATTGCCTTCAAATGGACAGTTGAACATGCATACCTTCTAGAAGGGGTGAACAAAAAACCATATACCTTGGACAAAGACAATAGATTTTGCTGCTGACAAATGGTGTGGGGGGGGGAGGGCCTTTTAGTTTTTCTTAATAAGCTAAAGGGTCTAATCCTGATCTTTAAGAATGGTTCAAAGAGTATTTTAAACTGACTACAAAGCATTATCTACTTACGGTTCTCTCCCCAAGTTTATGTGTAGCCTCAAATTTTAAAACAATGCTTTAGTGGCAAGAACTACAAGTATCTCTCATTTTCATTCTAATTCTGCATAAAGCTAGCAGCCCCATATTCTTATTAACACTTCTTTAAAGCACAAAGAAATGACAATAAAATCATTGGAACACTCCAGGAAAATATCACATCTGCCTAAACAGAAAGTCAGCCAGGGAGAAAAGAAGAAACGAAAAGAAACAGAAACACAAACCATGTTTTATTAATCAGAGGAGTGGGCCCTCTGAAAATGGCCTACAATGTTAGGTGTTGTCAAGTCAGTTATGACTCATAGCAACATTATGAATAACATAACTAAATACTGCTTGATCCTGCACTATCTTCATAACTGTTACGTTTAAGCCCATTGCTGCTGCTACTGTGTTAATCCATCTCTTTGGGGGGGTCTTCCTCTTTTTTGTTGACCTTCCACCTAGCCAAAAATGATGTTTTTTCCCCTGGGTCTGGTGTCTCCTGTTAACATGTCCAAAGAATGAAAGATGAAGTTTCCCCATCTTGGTTCCCAAGGAACATTTTGGTTGTGCTTCTTCCAACACAGATTTGTTTGTTCTTCTGACAGATCATGGTACTTGTAATACTCTTCCCTAATACCATAATTCAAAAGCACTGATTCTTCTAAGGTCTGCCAACTTTCACATGCATATGAGGCATTTAAAAACACCACAGTTTAGTTTGGATCAAACACACCCTGGTTTTGAAACTGATATCTATGTTCTTACACACTCTAAAGAAGTCTTATGCAGTAGATTTGCCTAATATAATACATCGTTTGCTTTTCTGGCAGCTACTTTAAGGAGTACTGATTGCACACCCAAGCAAAACAAAGTCTTTGACAACTTCAATTTTTCTCCATTCATCATGATGTTATTTATTGGTCTAGTGGCAAGGATTTTTGTTTTATTGACATTGAGGTGCAATCCATACCGAAGACTGATCTTCATCAGTAAGAATTAAGTTCTCTTTGCTTTCAGCAAGCAAGGTTGTATCATATTCATATCACAGGTTATTAATGAGTCTTCCTCCAATCCTGATGCCATGTTCTTCTTAATATAATACAATTTCTCAGATTATTTGTCCAGCATAGAGACTGACCAAATATTGTGAAAGGATACAACTCTAACACGCACCTTTCCTGATTTTAATCCATTCAGTATCCTCTTGTTCTGTTTCAACAACTACCTCTAGGTCTATATACAGGTTCCTCATTAGTACAATTAAGTGTTCTGGAATAGCCATTCTATGCAATGTTATTCATAGTTTGTCATGATCTACACAGTGGAAAGGTTTGTATAGTCAATAAAACACAGTAAACATTTTTCTGGTATTCTCTGCTTTCAGTTAAGATATATCTGATGTCAGCAATGATATCTTTAATTCCACATCCTCTTCTAAATCTGGCTTGAATTTCTGGTAGTTCCCTTTCAATATACTTTTGCAACCATTTTTTAATTATCTTCAGCAAAATTTCACTTGCATGTGATATTAATGATATTGGTTGATGATTTCCACATTATATTGGGTCACTTCTCTTTGGAATGAGCATAAATATGGATCTCTACCAATCAGTTGGCCAAGTTGTTGTTGTTGTTGTTGTTAGGTACCATCAAGTCGGTACCGACTCATAGAGATTCTATGCATAACAGAACGAAACATTGCCTGGTCCTGGGCCAACCTCACAATTGCTGTCACGCTTGAGCCCACTGATGGTGCCATTTTGCCAATTCATCTCGCTGGAGGTTTTCCTCTTTTTCTCTGACTCTACACCTTACCAAACACGATATCCTTCTCCAGCAACTGGTCCCTCCTGACAATATGTCCAAAGTATGAGAGATGAAGTGTGTCCATCCTGACCTCCAAGGAGCACTCTGGCAACTTCTTCCAACACACATCTGTTGGTTCTTTTGGCAGCCCATGGCACTTTCAATATTCCTCTCCAACACCATAACTCCAAAGCATCAATTCTTTCATGGTCTTCCTTATTCGTTGTCCAGCTTTCACATGCATATGAGGTTGGCTAGGTAACTGTCTTCAAATTTCTTGGCATAGATGATTATGTTTCAGTGCTGCATCAGTGTGTTGAAAGATTTCAATTTATATTCCACTAATTCCCTGTGTCTTGTTTTTTTTGCAATGCCTTCAGTGCAACTTGATCTTCTTCCTTCAGTACCACTGGTTCTTGATCATATGTTACCTCTGGAAACGGCTGACCATTGAACATTTCTTTTTGATACAGTGACTCTGTGTATTCCATCTTTTTTTTTTTTTTTAATTGTGAATTATGTGATAGTCTACATGGGAGAACACCAGCCCCATATTCATCCTATCCTACTTTGCTTCACTACAATTATTACAATTCCCCAAATGCATCATCAGACAACCAAAGGGTACCCCCGCAAGCCTTCCCCCTGGCCATGAGAAAACACCCCCTCTCCCTCCCAGAGTCCAGAGTCTCCAGCTGCTCCATCTCTCCATGTCATCATCTCTGCCTCCATCTCTGGAGTCGCTGTTTCTCTGGATAGCATTCCACACTTTGCTTCTCTCCCTTGATGGTCCCAGGGACTTTCGCTCCTGGACTGCAAAATCAACCACTCCCCTCCTTTTTTACAAAATGTCTACCTTTACATTTCCAACACTCACAGTCAGACCTGCAGCAATCATTCACTATTGAGCCAAAAGAGTCTTATCGCTATGTCCTTTCATTAGCCTTATCCAGAGAGGCTGGAAATCACTCAGCGGAGAACTACCTTTCCCCACACCCTCTGGAACTAGGTTCCCTCTTGAAAGCTTGTAAGCCCAGTCACTTCTGGACTTTGTGTCCCCCCCCCTCCCTGTTTTGGGTAGCTAATGTTTAAGTTGCCCATCCTTGTTGACTCTGTGTACCGAGGGGGTGGAAACAATCCTCTCTGTAGAGTTTGTTCCCTCCTTTGAGCTACTACATCCACAAGCATAGGTCAAGTTCATCAAATTGCAGTGGATTACTCTTTTTTTCCTCTTTATTCCTCTAGTCAATTTCTAGTCATCCAGCCATTGAAGTCAGGTTAAATGGGTGCTATGTGCAAGTATGGGTGTTCTTCCACACCTCTCCTCACTTTGTATCAGTTGGACACTTCACTCTCTGCTCTAGTCCTCTGTCACTGTCCCTGGGCTCAGGAGCCCCCAGGTCTTACCATACTGCTGGTCTACCAGGTCTCAGCCCAGGTTGAACATGGTCAGACTAGCTCACAACTTCATAGATGTTTTTCCCTTGCTTACCATTATCAGAAGGAGCTCTGGTAGCGTAGTGGTTACAAATCGGACTCCGATCTACAAGAGCAGCAGTTCAAAACTACCAGCTGTTTCGTGGGAGAAAGATGAGGCTTTCTGCTCCCATAAAGAGTTACAGCCTTGAAAACCCTGTACAGGGTTGTTATGAGTCAGAACCGACTCCACAGCACATAACAACAACCCTTATCAGTGACCAACGTGGTCAGCAGCAAGACCACATGCCTGCTCATGTATTCCCCTTGAGTCTTAGTGTTGAAAGGGGGTTTGCCCTAAGGGGACCTGACCACTTGCCTTGATGGCTCCTAAGCAAATGATTTGCAGACTGCCATTAATTGCTTTTTATTTTTCCTACGGGTCTTTCTTTCAAGAAGCAGTTTCTGTTCTTCTAGCCACTCCAGGCTGGTCTGCTTATCCTTTCAGTGGAAATTTCCCACCTCAGAAGGTTCTGGATGAGGATCAG